>NC_045787.1:34347264-34655756 GCF_009873245.2 Balaenoptera musculus
TGTATAGCATAGGGAGCTATAATCAATATCTTGTAGTAACCTGTAATGTAAAATAATCTGAAAAAATATACATATGTGTGTATACATACATATATATATATATATATATATATATATGTATAACTGAATCACTTTGCTGTATGCCTGAAACTAACACAATTTTGTAAATCAACTATAGGTCAATGAAAAAAAAAAAAAAGTAAAAGCTTTCTTTTTATTCACCTGGGTAAATAAGCAAAAGACAGATCTAAAATACATTAGAGTTCCAAGAGAACAGAGATTTCTGCTTTGTTCCTTGCTGTGTACTTGGCACCTGGAACTAGCCCGTAGTGGATATGAATGAAATATCCATGCACTCTTTCATCCATAAAGGAATGCATGGTCCTGCAGGACGGAAGTTCCCTGTGCTTAGATGAGTCATGATCTTACAGGCTCAGAGCCACGATGTCAGTCCTGCAAACTGACTTGAGGTGCATGGGGACGTCCTGCCACAAGGCAGATCAACTGAGGGCATCCTGAGACCCCACAGTGGCCGCCAGCATGCTAACCTCCATTCCCTTGCCCATCCTAGATTTTCAAATGAGGAGTCATTGTGGTAACCAGACTGGGAATCATGTCTCCCATACTTTCTCATATTGGGGTTTTGGGGCTTTATTTTCTTTTTTGGCTTCTCGGTATCTGAAATTGTTGTTCAGAGAAGCATATTAAACCATGACTCTTCCATTATCATGCATTTCTGTTACCAACAGAGGAGGTAAATGAATCACTTAAAATGAAACAATCCCATTCTCTTTAGTACACTATAAACATAGCCTTAGCTTTGACTGTAATTATAGTAGTTGGGTGATGCTGCTGAGAAAATGGTATAATTATAACATTATGGTTGAGAATCATCTGAGTAGAAAACACTGAGCTGCACTGTGCAAAGCTTAAGATGGGATTATGGTCCTTTTTCAATATGAATAAGACTAATTAGCCAACTGCCACTGAGAGCTTTGTAGTGTGATATTAATAGCATAGTAAAATCAAGAGCCAAAGTAAAAATGAAGGGAAAATCTAATTCTCATATGTTCCTAGGAGTCTTCCACACAAGTGTAATGCAGAGCAGAGAAGCTCACCAACTGGAAGGAAGCAGAGAGAAAAATCACAGAAAGCTAGCTTAGAAAAATCAGCACTCGAGCTTGTTTTTCCCTCTTCCCTACTGGCAAAAGGGCCTTACATTAGGCATATCAAGTACCCAAAGTTGTATTTCCTTGAATATAGCTTTTAGAGTTTTTACTTTAAAATTTTGAAATATGTTTTATTTCCCTGAGTATGTATGGCTTTCTTTCCCTTTAATTGTTCAGTGGTCCTAGATTTTATGCTACCATAAATTAAAGATCAGGTGTTCTGTATCCTAATTGGGAGGTTGATGACACTGTGTGCATTTGTCAAATTGTTGAAGTATAAATTTAAATTTGTGTTTTCACTGTGTATAAAGTTTATCTCAATTTTTGTTTTTAATTTAAAAAAAATTTTTTTAAGACCAGAGATTTCCAGCAACAAGAAATATAAACAAGTAGAAAGAGCGTAGTCAGAAAACCAGGCCTAGAGTAGCTGCCCCACCACGTGAAAGTCATGGACCTCTTGAGGCAATTCCCTTTATTTTCAAAAATAGGAATATTTATATTTAGACTCTCACCTTTACAGGGGTTGGGTGTGACCAAGATGTGCACATTGCTTGCAAGTGTCCTAGGACTCTGTAAACCATAAGGGGTTCTCAAAGGAGAAGAAACTGTGGGCTGCTCCAAACAGTGAAACAGGGTGGCAGAGACTCTGTCATGGAACCAGACTCTCCGGTTAATTTCTCCGGTGAAGGAGGACATAGCCAGCAGTGCAAGGAGTTTGTGGACATGTGTGTATATGTTTTGGAGGAGGAAAGGGGAAGTAATTTGTCTTCCTGGCTTCATCTCTATTCCTGGCTTTTCCTGGAGCCTTATTCCTCTCTTTACCCAAAGCCTCAAAACAGGGACTTTTCACTCTCCTTTGTTAATAATAAACATCAGAAAGCTGACATTTTGCTTAGCTTTGTCTTACCCTACTTCCTTAGTATGACTGTTCTAAGTTAATAATAATAGTAATATTATATAGTATATACATTATATACTATGTATATTATAGTGTATATATAGTATATAGTGTATACTATATTATATACTATGTACTATAATATAATATATAATAGTAACTATTATTATTACTATTGTTATTATTACTGAGAGAAATAAAAATGGTCATAGAAATGAATAGAAATACTTCCTGTACCTGACTGGCAGCTCTTATGGCAACTGCCTGCAGATTTGGGTTGTTTCAGACTTTGCTTGTTTTGTAGCATCCTCAACAAACTTATGACAACCTGGAATGCCTTTAGCCCTTAAGATCCTGTCTCTTAAACCTGACCAATATATCTTGTTCTTGGAATCAGTAATGATAATCTTTTCTGAGAGGTTCAAAAAGCACAAGTGATTTTCCTAAAACTTCCATCAAATGAGAGTATTTGAAAAATGAAACTGAAAGGAGCGGTCCTCTGAGAAGCCTGCCCAGGCACTTAGACTCTGAGTCAGGCAGTCGTGGCTGGAATTCTGACACTGCTACTTCCTAGCTGTGGGATTTTGGACAAATCACTTAACCTCTGAGCCTTAAGCTGCTGAGCTGTAAACAAAGATAAATGCTACCTGCTTTATAAGCGTGCATAAAAATTTCCACTGAACATGATGTTAGTGTCCTTCCTTCTTCTATCCAGCTATGAAAATATGTGGTGTAGGAAGTCATTAACATTTCATTAACACAAGGGAAAAGTATATAAATATACCAAACCCAAGATCTGAGATCCTTGAGAACATTTTTTTTAAAGGGGCGCTGATTTGGAATGTTATCAATGAAATAAGGAATATTTGTAAAATTATAACAGTAGTTAATTAAAAACAAATAAACAAAATACTTTAATTAATGAATCTGGGAAAAATAAACTGAAGATAAATACTCATAAAAAGAGGAAATTATCAAAGCAGTAAGATACAGGGCACCTGATATTTGCAAAGTAATAGAAGCCTTAAAACCCCATTAAAGAGAAGACAAAGCCAAAAAGGCTGGTTCTCTTTGAAGGGCTTTTGAAAACTGACATCTGGAAAATTATGGTCTACTCCCTGGGCCCTATTTCCCACTCTGGAAAAGCAACCTCCTCTTGCACAAAAAGAACAGCCAGGAGATGAAATGATTTATCAGAACCTGTGAACATAATTAAATCCGAAAAACATAATCCTGAGCATGGAGTGGAGGTGATTTCTGCAGAGATTTTGAAAATAAAGTAGCTCAATACAAGGATTTGGTTTGACTGCTATAAAGCAGTGTGACAGGTTGAAAAAATGGAGAATGTTCTGAAAATCCTGTTTACCTTGGTGGTGAGCCAGCCATTCAGGGGAGGAACCAGAGTCCTTTTCTTTAAGAAATGTAGGTTTCAGCTGGAAGAAAAAAATAGAAGGGTAGGTTTCAACCTTCAACCTAGTGAATTGGGAATATTTACTGAGCACCTCTTATGAGCATAAAACTATCTTAAATGACCTAGGGAGTGAATGTTTAGGGGGCCAGGGGTTAGAAAGAGAGAAGACATGGCCCTTGGACCTGAAGCCTTACAATTTATTTGAGGGCTTTTTGTCCCCATTTTCCTTACACCATGATGTTATTCAAAGTCATGCAAGAGGCCACATAAATTTACTGGGGATAATATTACAGAGAGCAACAGTGACACTTAAATGCTTCCATTATATTCACTCCCCCAGTTATCTGTCGTTGCCTGGGGAAGTTGCAAGCAAGGACAGGAAAATTCCAGTACCAGCCAGTTCCAGATAATGAAATTATTTGCTCCAAAAACTTTCACTGTATTACTAAATTAGATTGGTTCGGACTAAAAAGTAATAGGACTAAAAAAAAAAAAAAAAAAAAAAAAGTAATAGGACTGATTTTCTTATGTGACTCATGAATTAATTTAACTCTAAAGATAATTCCCAAGGAAGAGTTTTAAAAGCCCTTTGAGTAGTAACAACCTCATTGGGATTTATTTAAAACTTCCCAAGGTACTCACTTTTAAAGATAATGTTATTTAAATATATGAATGCCAGCATAATGATTAAAATGGTAAGTTTTATTACTTTGTAATCACATCAAGCGCTAATAGTTGAAATAAAATATGTGAGATTACTGAATGTGATGATAATATATAGAATATAGAAATCTTTTTTATGAAGCGCACGATTGCTGTAATTGTAGTTGTCCTTTTGGGACCCTGAACCAGATGCCCCAAGTAAGTGGGGAACATAGCCTTTATCTTGAGCACCTTTCCAAGCATTGTAAATTCGTGAGTGCAGGTAGCCGCTGGCAGCCTACAGCTATCAACTCCAAGGTGATTTTAAATGGTTAGAAGTCTTCTTTAGAATGAAATGGACTTAGTATCTAACCTGCTCCATAGGGACTTTGCTGGAACAAAGTGGAGTTGTCAAATAGGGGAAAGAGATCAAGAAATAGGGTTTTCCCGATTTCTCCATCCTAGTAAAAAGGGTCCTGCATGGGTAATAAGGAGACTTTCATGAATGTTGCCAAGGCTTGGGCTTCCTGTGATTGAACCCCAAAGAAACCACACTGCTCACGTGTTCCCCTAAAGTGTGTCTGGTTCACATCTGAGAGACAAAGTCTCTATTTTATGATGGTTTTGTCCCAAGTAACCTTCAGACTCCACCCAGCCACATCTCTAATCTTTCCATGGCCTTCCATCATCTTGCACACTGTAAGAGGGGTTAGGGAACCTCCAGATTCTCAAGGCTGGACCAGATTTTGAGTGGATACCCTGTGCAGTGTTGAGAATGAAACAGAAAACTTGGTGCATGGTAGCCTTTTATCAGTAGGGAATTGAGACGAGCTGGCCAGGGGCCCCAAATTAGTAGACACACATGGACCAAGAGACACACCTCTCTCTCAGCTGGGCCATAGTGTACCCTGGAGCTATGAGAAGTGGGAGGGACGTACTCCTTAGAGTGACATGCTGAACTGTTCTGTCTCTCCTTTCTCTTCTCCTCCGTTTCCATTTATTCTCTCTCTCTCAACTGTCCAGCAAAAGTGTTTACTCAAAAACTTTTTCTAGACTGATATTATCAAGCCAGAGATGGATGGTAGTTTTGTACTAAAAGGGAAAGTTGTATTAGCTGATTTCATTTGGTGGGACTTCTGCTGTATTCTCAACTTAAGCATTATGTCCCAGTACAAGTATTTTTAAAGTGTGCCTTTCAACCTGATAGTATATTTGCCTCAGCCATGAATTAAACTCTTGATTTTAAAAAATTAACCCAAAAAAACTACAGAAGAAAAAGGCACTGTTTTAAGTTCTATAAATGACCAATATATTTAACTATTTGGGGGCATCATTCAGTTGTGTTTGTTTTTATTTAGGATCCTTCAAAAAGGGAAATGTGTTAAGTGCTACTTTATTGTATAGTGTGCTGATGCACAGCTTTCAAATTACAAGTCATAAACCAAGAATTGTTGGCCAGAGGAAAGTTCAAAATTAGAATCTGGTAAACTCTCTGCCACAAGAATTAAGTAGAATGTTGCACACATCCCACTCCTTATACCAAACAGGCAAGATGAAAGTACTAGATTTTGTAGCACAGGTAGTTGTGACAACTATAGGGAATTCTGAACTTTCAAACTTCAAATTCTGAACTCAAGTTTTTTTACCTTAAAAAATAAAATATGGTCTTTAAAAGTAGGTCTTTAAAAATGATGACACTGCTACAGCATGAATTTTCAAAATTACAGTCCGTGTATGGTGGGTATGGCTAGCGTGTCAGATGGGGTCTCTGGTCTAATGAGTGCCTGCTTTTAAAGACCATGTTCTTATTTCTTCTTTTTCTTACCCTATGATTTCACTGACCTAAATGGGTTTTACTACTGTTCATGTCACAGAGGCCAAAATGGGTTATTAAAATGGGTTATTGCATTAAGCAGAAATTGAGATACTATTTTAGTTCATAAAACACCAGCAAAGTTACTATTTGATGCAGAATTGTAAGGAAGGTTTGTAATCATTGAAAGGAGCCATAAAAAGAAAAAACAGATTGTTTACAGTTCCAGTGTTGAAGACATTCATCATCAGACTTACTACCTGGAAATACTTTATTAACAAACACTTTACATATTTAAAATCATTGGTAATTCTCATAACAGTCCTGCTATTATCCTTATGTAATGGATGAGGAGGCTGCACAGGAGAATAAGTGACTTGCTCAAAGCACGCATAGCTAAGAAGTACAGAGCTGCGATTCAAACCCAGGCATCCTGACTCAGGCACCCTTGCTCATTACCACTGTTCTGTGCTGCCTCTGTATATCGTCTTGATGTAGAACTCTTCTTCTAGAATAATGGGAAGTAGTGATATAAAGAGATTGAGAGTATGGGCTTTGAAATAGGACTTCCTGGGCATGGTGCTTCCCATCTCTGGGTCAAAGTTTTCCTATCTTTACCATGGGATACCATCAGTGCCCATCTCATAGTACTTGTTAGAAGGATTAAATGAGATAATACACCAAAAGCTCTGAGTACAGGGCCTGACAGATGGCCTGTTCAAGAGCTAACAGTAAGTATTAGCTCTTGTTATCATAATAAATGTATTAACATCAACCTTAGTATGTGAATTACGGTAGCCAAATTTCCTGGGTGAAAGATGAGTAACATTTATTAAACAGGCACTTTTTAGAGTTTATCTCACAATAATTCAGTAAGATAACTCTTGCATTCCCATTTCACTGAATTTGAGAACACTCAGACCACAGGAAAATATATTATTTTCTAAAATCAAATAAGCAAGGATTCAGACTCAGA
Organism: Balaenoptera musculus; assembly: GCF_009873245.2. Classification (NCBI taxonomy): domain Eukaryota; kingdom Metazoa; phylum Chordata; class Mammalia; order Artiodactyla; family Balaenopteridae; genus Balaenoptera; species Balaenoptera musculus. The sequence continues at coordinate 34,354,174 of NC_045787.1, forward strand.
GAACACAGGCTCCAAAGCCTCAGCTCTTTCTACCACCCTTGTCTTGTTCTAAACCCCAGGTTTCTTCAGTCAGTCCTTACGTTGATCAAAAACACCGATGCAAAACAGAGGCAATAGGAAAACAGAGAAAAGAGAGAAAAATTAATATTACGCTTGTGAAATTACATCAGGGACGTGGTAACAAATGTAGTACAGCTGTATTGGCTCACTGGATAACAGCTGTGCTGCTCTGTGCTAAGACCTGTCTGAGCCCATAAATAAAGTTACATTAATAATTACGGTATGGTGAGAGACCACCCAGGAAATCTTGGTTGATATAGGAAGTGGCAGCTGTGGCTCCTAATTGAGAGCTATTGCTTCTTGAATCAGTGCTGAACCATTGCTCCAGGGGGATAGTAAGTCTGCTCTGTCCATGGAAGATGTGAAACTCAACAGCTGACCCGACCACTTGTCAATGTTGACGATCCTATAAATTTCTCGTAAGACAGGAACTCTATGTTCCAGTTCAAACCAAGTGAATATTTCCTGTTTGTTGACCTACAACTTCAAGGGTGCTAAGTCATCAGTTTAGAGAGATTCCTTTACTCCCCTTTGCTGTAAGGGTTATTATAGTTCTATTAAATGGTCATAGGGAATGCCTGCATATTTCCTTTTCTCCAGATACACTAGCCTTTCCCTCTTTTTTCCTATCTCCTCTATACTTTTACTTTTTCTCTCATCTGTTTACTAATGGTACCCTGAATTTTAGAACCAGAAGGGTAGTGGCACAAAGGCAGTGGAAAATGTACTGGTTCTGAATTTCAGAGATCTGATGCAAATCCCACCTCTGCGTTATATTAGCTGAATGAATTTAGATAAGACGTTTAACCTCTCAAAGTCTTACATTCCCATCTATAAACTGGGGATAATACTGACTGCCTTCTATGGTTGCCTTGAGCATTAAATGTATGTGTTTCTGGAACATAGTTGCATGCAGTAAGTGTTAGCTGAATCTGTCCAAGTGCCCTTGCCCCCCATGTGGGCAAAGACACATCTCAAAAGACCCAAAAGAGAGTGCCCTTTTTAAAGTGAAGATTTACAGTCTCTCCTTAAATGTAGCCTTTCTTGTGTTTCATTTTCTTTATGAGCCAGAAGTGGTCTTATATCTTACTGAAGTTCATAACATGAATATAATACTGTCTTTGAAAGGAAGGCCCTAATGACCTCAGGCCAGCAGGAGAACCTCTGATCTTGTCTTTTCTCCCTTTGTGATTACCAGACAACACATCCTGCCTGAGAGTTGAGACCCAAAAGTATACAAATCAACTAGGGGAATCAAAAATAGTGATTCCTAAGCCCCTCTCAGGGAATTGGTCAGGGGTGGGGCTCTGAAGCTTAGATGTTTCTCAAGGTCCCCAGGTAGAGAGCACACTGGTCCCCCAGAGCCACTTTATACCTTCTGCAGCAGGATTTATGCAGACTGTTGATCGCAGCTCCACAAAGAAAAGGGAGCCAACATGGAGAAGACCACTGGGGCCATGGAAATGCCTCATCTGGGAGGGAAACTCCCCTTGTGCCTGCCCCAGAATGCCAGACGATTTTCTCCGTGACCACATCAACCTTTTATTTCTAAGCCATTCCTCATTCTCCTGTGCAGTTCAAAATACTGAATACATTTTTAGTAGTTCTCTTGCTTATGAGAGTTCATTTGACAAGATTAATTATAGGAATAAACAGTTTATCCTGTAGTATCTTTCTGCTCTAACATCTGGGTCCTTCCTTCGCATATAGTTGCATTTTATCTGATGGGCAGATGCCTTCTCTTTAATATTCCTTGTACCTTTGTGCTTCCAACAGAGAATTCTTTAAGGGTAAAGGCACTTGGAGAGCTGTAAGAGGATAAGGTCCAGTTGTCTGCCCTGGACCTGTGTACCTAAATGTGTACCTGATAAGTTAAACCCAAAGAAAGGATGAAAGCAGAATAGAAAGAAATGGAAAGAGTTTGTAAATCAAGAATTAAAAAAAATTAATGCTCTGTATTAACCTTAGTAGTCCCTAAGCCTCTGGCTTCATTTTGCTCATTCATCTGTAAAGCGATTATGCTCAAGTCATAGGTCACTGAAGTTAGGATTCTGTATCCCATTAGTAAAATAATTTTTGAACAGGCTCACAAAATACATGTTTACATATTTGTAAATTATGTATGTACAGTGTTCTAATATATTTTATTCTAAAACATACATAAAAATATAAATTTTAAAGTCTTAAGTTAAACCAAGAAATATTATAAAATATTTTAATGTTTGATAGAACAAAATACTTCCTGCAATATGTTTGAAGAAGTTCACTTCTTCTGGAGGCGGAAGTCCTCATTTAACAGTTTGTGAAACACAGTTTGAAGGTTGGGTCTATGCTACATTTATTTCAATATTTTGTTTTAATGACAACCTCAGTCTCGTATCTGAAAAGTGCGAGATATACACCAAGTTAGATGTTAAAAAAAAAAAATGAAGAGTAGTTGTAGAAGGTCTAAATCTATATTTCAAATAATGTTTAGGATAATTTCCCATTTTGGAAATCAGCTTCCTATCAAATTTGATTAGAGCTATTCTATGGGTAAGAAAAGCATCAGCTCAGCCATTGCCTTTTTGTTGACTTGGGCTGGCATTATTAGAATTACCTTCAATAAGAGATTTCTTTACATGAATATTTTTTTCTTCAGTTTTTTTTATTGAAGTAGAGTTGATTTACAATACTGTGCCAGTCTCTGCTGTACAGCAAAGTGACTCAGTTATACACAGATAAACATTCTTCTTTTTATATTCTTTTCCATTATGGTTTATCATAGGATATTGAGTATAGTTCCCTGTGCTATACATTGGGACCTTATTGTTTTTCCATTCTAAATGTAATAGTTTGCATCTACCAACCCCAAACTCCCAGTCCGTCCCTCTCCCTGCCCCCCACCCCCTGGGCAAACACAAATCTGTTCTCTATGTCCTATGAGTCTGTTTCTGTTTTGTAGATAGGTTCATTTGTGCCATATTTTAGATTCCACATGTAAGTGATATCATTACATGAATATTTTTAAGTCATTTGTTTACTACGTCATGATTAAGCCACCAAAATATTAGTTTAATCTGTTTATCCACTAAATCAGCCATGTAGAACCTGTAAACAAGAAAAAAACTGCTCTAACACGTTAAAAGAAGAGACAAGTAAAGGGACTACTCACCAACTCTCCAAATTGTGCCTGCCCACTCTTCCTGCAGAACTCCTCTCATACCAAATGTGACATGTGACTCTGACACAAGCTGAATGAAGGTTCCATGTGACTCTCCATGTTCATTATTAGTAAACCTTAATTTCCATGTTAGATAAACAATACATATTAATAAAAGCTTTAGTGTGTTCTTTTCATTCCCAAGGGATTATTTTACATGGTCCATTTTGAAGACGATAACTTAGAGAATCTTTCAGTCCTGCTGGTGTTCTGTAGCCTCTAATTTTTCTTAATTTCAAATACCTCTGCTGCCAGTATTTACAGCCTGATTTTGTTAGAAGACATTTCTGTCCTGTGCATCCTAACGGTTATATCCTGCAACATCTCTTCCCAGACATGTCTTTTCACTACTGTACATCCCCTAGCCTCTGATTATTGCTCTGCCTCTGATGGCCAGAGAAAAGATTCTGGAAATATATAAAATATTGTCCTACCTGCCAAAAGTCAATGGTTGTACAGTTCAACATTGCAGCAATTCACCACAATTTTTAGCACCCTACTATGTGTAAGAAGGAACCTCGGTAAAAAAACATACAAGAACCACAACTTCAAGGATGTTTGAAAACATGCAAGAGCTTAATGCTTATGGACTTTCACTTTATTCAGGCAAATTTAGACCCAATCTGTGTGTAGTTTCATTTTGTTTTCAATTTCCTAGTTAACTGACTATAAACCTAGATACCTATTTGCTGCCATCTAGTGTAATAAAGTAGGTTAATTATGCATGGAATTCTGAACTCATTACATGGTTGAATGTTAGTACTTAAAATACTTCTTCATTTTGGTTTCTTGAAAGCTTTCAAAGTGCCTAATCAGTGACCTATTTTTCTTATCACTGAGACCCTGGACTTGGTCTTAATATTGTCATAGAGTCTAGGGGTCAGGATCAAGCTTGGTTCACTCTATAAATGTGACACTTTGAAATTTGGTGAGGCCTCATAGGTTGGTAGGTGTGAAGCAAATACATAATAATGATAATCAGGAAGCCATCATGTTTAGTGACCATGATTTTTAATTCATGGAGGCAGTGGAACACAGCCTGGCTTCTTACCAGCTGTGTGACCTTGGCCAATTCATTTCTCTTTTTTTGAACATCATTTCCTTCGTCTGTAAAGTGAAATGTTGGGCCTAGCTCACTGTCAAGGTCTCTTCCAGTTCTAAGAGTATGTGACTGCCTGTAAACTATCTTCTATTTGGAATTGCCAAAGTCATGTTCCCAGAATTCTTTTATGTCTGAAATAAATGCTGCTTCTCTAATTCTTCTATATGTTTATCTATCTTTTGGGTTATGGTTAGAAGTGAGTGGAAATCTTGACTTGGAAGAGAGAAGGAAGCAAATATGGACCATGATTGTATGCCCTTTATTTTCGAGAGTTGCCCAATGGAATGTTATCCACCAGTGGATAAGCAGATACTTCCCTATATGCATCTAACCTCCTCTCTTATCTCACAATGACAACTTTAGAAGTATAATACTTGTTATAAATGATCAACTTCCTAAACTGTACCCCCATTTTTTCTCTCTCCTTTCCCATCAGAACTTTTCTATGAAGGATTCTAGGTCTATTGTAACTCATAACGGTCTTACTTTTCTTTATGCAGTTCATTATAGCTACTACAGTATATCCTAAAATGTTTTATTTTCTGACCATTTCATATGTGTAAATCTTATTTCCCCAACCAGACTGAAAACTTCACAGAGGCAGGGACTATCATTAGTTTCTCATTTCCATGAGGGGATCTGGCACTGCTGTTCAGGGATACATATGGTTCTGATTATAAGGATGCTTTTCCTATTTGCTTTATATAAATGAGGGTAAAGGGTGAAGTACAAGGCCTTCTCAAACCAAGTACAGGACAGTTAATCTCTAAGCTGTAGTCTCTACAAGCTATCTAACAGCTCATAGAAGCTGATAAATCTCTAAGCCTAATGCCAAAAAAGCAACCTCACCGTAAAGAGAAAACCCAAATAAAACTGAAAGAGACAGTGCAGCATATGAGGAAAACCGTTTTGCAATGAGAAAAATCTGGATTCAGACCCCAGCTTTGCTACTCACTGGTTTGTTTTCTTTGGCTGAAAATGATTTACCTTTTCTGAAGTTAAGCTTCCTCATCTATAATATGAAGGTTATCATACTCTCATACAACATTCCTCACAGAAGAATTGTCAAGATGAGACGAGAAACATAGGGCAAGAACTTAGCACATAGTAGGAGCTCAATTAATGGTAGTCAGAAAGAACTTTTATGCATTAAGTAAAATGCTTTTACTTATATACAATAAAAATTATTCAATTTAAATGTAAGTACGCAATTTCAATATGATCAGGGTGTTTGTAACTGAGGTACTAAAATGAGTGGTACATTCCCACAGAGCAGCGGTTCTTACCAGGGGTGATTCTCTCCCCCAGGGGACACTTGGCAATAGCTAGGGACATTTTGGTAGTCACAGCTGAGGGAGAGGGGAGCGCTGCTGGCATCTAGTGGGCGGAGACTAACAGCGGTGCTACGCATCCCACCCGGGGTTGCTAAATATCCTGCACAGGATAACCCCCTCAACAGAGAAGTAGCTGGTCCAGAATATCAACAGTGCTGAGGCTGAGAAACCCTGCCGTAGACCCTAGAGAGCCCACTACTTCTGACATAAATTTGGTTTGCGTTTGAGACTGCCTGGATGCATGAATAAGAAGGTAGCTTCCACTTTGGTGGATTCTGCATAGATTTGCCTAGTCCTAAATATCTTTCTATGTGACCCATTTCGGTGTTTCAGATTCTCATTGTGCGCCATAATTTTAGGCTGAATCATTACAGTGTATAAAGCCCTGTTATATTTCAAAAATATCCTTGGAACTCAACAGATGAAGGAGTAAGGATCTACTAATCCACATGAATAAAAACAATGAGGGCCTCGTATGCAATTTTAAATTTGGTGAGTCTGTTCTCTGTAATAATGGTGCTGGTTCTTTGTTGAAAATCAATCCTGTGCCAGGTACTTTATGTAAATATTCTGATTTAATTTTCAGCAACTGTGCAGGTACTTTGCTTTCATTTTACACATGGGAAAACTGGGGCTTAGAAACTTTATATAATATTTCTAGCAAGTTGCACATCTGAGATTCAAACCTAAATCCAGCTGGCCTTCAAGCCCGTGCTCTTTCTACTGCTCCCTACTGCCCCTATCCACCAAGGGTCTAAGACTGGAAACAGGGATGTGTGTGTTTTAGAGGAAATAAGGTAGGAGAGAAACTTTTATATAGATTAAGGGGCTCTGCTCAGGAAGGGTAGATTGGGTCTCCTACTGAGGGGCCCTTGAGTGTCCATGAACTAGGTGAAAACTCCTAGCTTTCTCAGGACGGTGCACCAGAGAGAATGGTTTCATTGAAATGGGGGTTACCACTATACCTCGATTTATACAATTTAGTAACTTTTTTTAGGTCTTCCATGTTTAAGCCTGATACAATACATTTTCCAAATTCTTCCTTTTTAACTAAATATATTTTTCCTTTGAAATCAGTTCTACCATCTAAACAAGTACTGTCAAATAGAAATATGACAGCTACATAGGAAATTTAAATTTTCTATTAACCATATTAAAAGAGTAAAGAAACAGGTAAAAATTTTTATACTATATCTTATTTAGCCCAATATATTCAAAATATTATAATTTCAACACGTAATCAATCTAATAAAAATGGTATTGTGATATTTTCCATTATTTTTTCATAATCTTCAAAATCCAGTGTGTATTTTACATTTACAGCACACTTGGGATGCTAAAGTTTCAGAGAAATGAAATGTAGTCCTACTGAAACAAAGTTATATTTAAGGAAAAATTTTTTTGCTTTTACTTTTAAATTTAAATTAATTAAAATTGAATAAAATTTTTTTTTCAATTTTGTGTATTATTCATTTTTAATTATTATTTATTTATTTATTTTGGCTGTGTTGGGTCTTCGTTTCTTTGCGAGGGCTTCCTCTAGTTGCGGCAAGCGGGGACCACTCTTCATCGCGGTGCGCGGGCCTCTCACTATCGCGGCCTCTCTTGTTGCGGAGCACAAGCTCCAGACGCGCAGGCTCAGTAGTTGTGGCTCACGGGCCTAGTTGCTCCGCGGCATGTGGGATCTTCCTAGACCAGGGCTCGAACCCGTGTCCCCTGCATTAGCAGGCAGACTCCCAACCACTGCGCCACCAGGGAAGCCCCAAAATTGAATAAAATTTAAAACTAGATTTCTTGGTTGCAGTACCCCACTTCAAGTGCTCAATATCCACGTGACGCTAGCGGCTACCGTATTGGACAACACATCTAAATTCTTGCCCCTCAGAATGTGGTCACCAGAAGCAGCATTAGTAGCACGTGGGAACTTGTCAAAAGTGCAAAATCTCAGGCCCTGCCAACTGAATCTACATTTTAACAAGATTGCCAGGTGATGTCTATACGTATTAAAGTTTGAAAAGCATCTCTCTAAAAAACCACAGATCTCTCCAACAAAGAGTCCAGAAAGAGTGAATAAATGAAGAACTATGAGAGCTTAGGAAATTCGCTACAGGAGCAATGCCAGGGCTTCATATGATGTGTTCTGCTGAGAAGTTGTGGTTTCCCACAAAGGCAGCCATGGCTGTTGTACTGTGTGGACTGACACAGGCCATCCTGGAGCCTGGAGCTGGCTCTGCTCCCAGGATCTATGGCACAGAATCTAACACTAACTTCCATGACTCCCACAATTAAGGCAGCTGCACTCTCAATGCCATATATGCTTAAAACTGCAACTTTAGAACCCCTGAAACACAGCTGCAAGCATATGTTTCTGCTCTACACAGTGGAATTTACGGCTGGACCTTCTTGGGAGACCCCAGGAAGACCACCCCCAGAGGGGCTTGTGCTGTCTACCGCACTGCCACCGCTGAGAGCCAGCATAGACCCACTCAACATCCTCATTATTTGGGGGTTGATCTAGTTCCCCTCGGAGATTCAACGCATGCTGCTTTGCCTTGCTAACCCTCGTTTGGTTTGTTTTTCACAGAACTCGGCATTTGAGGGGCCTTTCAATACATTTGCCTAAGGAATTTATTATACTAATCTAACATAGAAGCTCATTGTTCTGATTCAGTAGTTATCAACCCTGGTTGCCATTAGCACCTGGGGCATTTAAAAAAATACCAATGCCCAGGCCTCATCCCAGTCTTTTTTTTTTTTTTCACTCCATACACTGAGAGTAGTGATTATTTTTTTTAAAGATATAATTGACATAACACTGTATAGGCATCACCTAATCTAATTAAATTAGATCTCTGGAATGTAGTTTGTTAAAGATCCCTAGGTGGGGCTTCCCTGGTGGCGCAGTGGTTGGGAATCTGCCTGCCAATGCAGGGGACACGGGTTCGAGCCCTGGTCTGGGAAGATCCCACATGCCGCGGAGCAACTGGGCCCGTGAGCCACAATTACTGAGCCTGCGCGTCTGGAGCCTGTGCTCCGCAACAAGAGAGGCCACGACAGTGAGAGGCCCGCGCACCGCGATGAAGAGTGGCCCCCGCTTGCCGCAACTAGAGAAAGCCCTCGCACAGAAACGAAGACCCAACACACCCAAAAATAAATAAATTAAAATAAAAAAAAAAAGATCCCCAGGTGATTCTAATGTGCAGCCAGAGCTGAGAACCACTGGTCCAGTTTGAAAGAGCCCTTAGCTGGCAGTCAGGTGCCTTAAGTCAATGCTTCTCAATCTTTAATGTGCCTACGGATAACCTGGGAACTTGTTAGAATGTAGATTCTGATTCAGCACGTAGGAGGGTAAATAAACCTAACTTTGTGTACGGATGTGTCCCTAGTGGCATTTGGTTGGTGACTATCATCAGCCTTTTTCCATCTCAGCAAACTAGGATAAGTTAATCACTCTCTCCTCACTCCTCTTTGAAGCCTTCCTCTCTCTCCACCCTCAGCTCTTAGTAATCACAACTTTCTTTGATTTCCTAAAGCAAGTATTATCTTTATTTGAGCTCCCTTTTATTGTTAGCTACTTCTCATGTGCACAAGTATCATTTCCTGTACTACTTACAGTTCTTCAAAGGCAGAATCCATGTGTCATGTTATTTTTATAATTCCCACAACACCTGAAAGAGTGCCTTACACATAGTAGGTGCTGCATAAATGCTTCTTGATTAATGGAATATCTATGTGAAAGTCTCTTAAAAATCCCAAAGGACTTAAAAATGCAAGATGTTTTTCTTTGTTGAGCAGAAAAAAAAAGTTCAGATGAGCAAGGTGGTAGAGGAGATTAGAGATTTCAATTTTTTTTTTTTATAAATTCACTTATTTATTTTTAGCTGTGTTGGGTCTTCGTTTCTGTGCGAGGGCTCTCTCTAGTTGCGGCGAGCGGGGGCCACTCTTCATCGCGGTGCGCAGGCCTCTCACTATCGCGGCCTCTCTTGCTGCGGAGCACAGGCTCCAGACGCACAGGCTCAGTAGTTGTGGCTCACGGGCCCAGTTGCTCCGCGGCATGTGGGATCCTCCCAGACCAGGGCTCGAACCCGTGTCCCCTGCATTGGCAGGCAGATTCTCAACCACTGTGCCACCAGGGAAGCCCGATTTCAATTTTTGTGTTAGCTTTTTTCATTCTGGCTACATGTTTGAATTTGGGAGAACTACTTTGTAATTTAATGGTTTTAATTCTCTCTTTGGAAGAGGACATTATTCACATCTTAGACCAGATAATTCTTTGCTGTGGGGACTGTCCTGTGCATTGTAGGATGTTTCACAGCATCTCTGGCCTCTACCCGCTACGTGCCCGTGTCATCCCTCCCCCAGCCATGACAATCAAATATGTCTCCAGCAAACAGCTGCTGGGAAGGAAACTCATCCCTGGTTAAGAATCCTTGGTTTAGAAGAATGAAGTATGACACAGCTGCCTTACTGCAGCAGTAAATACCTTTAAAAATTAATACACACACACACAAGAATGACAAGCTGTGTTCCTGAGAAACATGTATAAGTACATATAGGAAAATGTTCTCTCATTGCATTTTGGAAGCCATGGCTACGTATACCATTTTTATCTTTGCATGTGTCATATTGGTCATTCTTTAATGAAAATAGAAATATATACATGAAACATTTTAAAAATCTGAATATACACTTAAGAATTCAAACATGTGGTGGGAGTAATTTCACCAAGCAAGAAAATGTACACAGAGCAAAAGTTATTAGGAAAGAATGACCAGACTGATTCTCTTTCAGGGAGAGAGTAATTTCACCAAGCAAGAAAATGTACACAGAGTAAAAGTTATTAGGAAAGAATGACCAGGCTGATTCTGTCTCAGGGAGCTGGCCCAGCCTCTTTATATAAAATAGTCTGTCTGCTATGGCATCATCCTTGGACCGAATATACTGTTTCAGCAAGTGATGATGTTAAGCTGAAGCCTGGCACACAAACAGGTGTTCAATGATTGTTTGTTGGGCTTCCCTGGTGGCACAGTGGTTAAGAATCCGCCTGCCAATGCAGGGGACACGGGTTCGAGCCCTGGTCCGGAAGATCCCACATGCCACGGAGCAACTAAGCCGGTGCGCCACAACTACTGAGCTGGTGCTCGAGAGCCCGCGAGCCACAACTCCCGAGCTGGCATGCCACAACTACCAAGCTGGCGTGCCACAACTACTGAAGCCCACGTGCCTAGAACCCCTGCTCCGCAACAAGAGAAGCCACCTTAATGAGGGGCCTGCGCACTGCAACAAAGAGTTATCCCCCCGCTCGCTGCAACTAAAAAGAAAGTCCGCGTGCAGCAACGAAGACGCAAGGCAGCCAAAAATAAATAAATAAATAAATAAATAAATAAACAAATATGATCGTTTGTTGAATAAATGAACAAATGAATGAATGCATGCTGAATGTGCCTGTGAATCTAAAACTAAGAAGCTTTGGTGTGCTCATTACAAAAGACCCTGTTTTATGGCATTTGAAACTCCAAATCTTAGAAATGAAATTACATAGAAGACTATATCATCATCAGTGAGAAATAAATGGCCTCGACAAAATTACAAGACAAGGAAAATAAAGGCTCATTCATCAGTTGGTTTCTTCTGGCGATAGAAGGCTCCCCTGAGACTTTAGGAGGTTCATGTTTTTCATAACAGAGATTTGACTTTGGCAAAGCATGGCTATACTTTTAGGCTTGGATGAGAATATTCCCACATGTACTTTTTCCTCCCGTTCCTGGCGAAGAACTTGCATGGGAGACCCAAACAAGAGGCTCCAGTGGTGGGAACAAGCAGGATGCCTTCTGGGCTCAGAGGGGAAAAGATGATATAAGTCAGTGGTTCTTGAATTCTGCTATACTTCAAAACCACTGGGGAACTTTGAAAAATCCCATGCCCAGGTAACTAAATTGGTGATTCCATAAATTACCAATGAAAGTAGAATCTCAAAGGCTAGAACTCAGGCATTGGTATTTTTTTCTAATTCCCCAGGAGATTCCAGCATATGATGTGTTAATTTTGTCTATAGCTCCTCTGCCAGCTACTGATTTTCAGGAATTTGGATCATCTCATTGAAAAGAACCTGACAACATCATTCACAAGTGCTTCGGTTAAGTTTCATTTAGGACATTTTCATATGATCGAGGGAGCCAGTAGTGTCTTTTGGGCAGTGAGTTACAATTCCCTATTTTATGACAGTGGTGTGCCTAAATTAATGAGAGGGATTCTTAAGTTGAAAAAGTGACTGTCCAATAGAGGATAAGAAGAAATAAAAATTAAATTATATGTATAAATTTTAGTGTTAAGTATAATTTCTTGCTTTATACATTTTAGATCATGTTCTTACTGAGATGAAATTCACATAATATAAAATTTGCCATTTTAACCATTTTAAAATAGCTTTTAGTGTATTCACAATGTTGTGCAACCATCACCACTACCTAATTCAAGAACATTTCCGTCACTTTTACATAACACCCTATACCCATTACTAGTGACTCCCAATTTCCCTCCCCCTCATTCCCTAGCAACTACTAATCTACTTTCTATCTTAATGGATTTGTCAATTCTGGAAGTTCTATTCAAATGGAATAATATAATATGTGGCCTTTTGTGTCTGGCTTTTTTCACTTAATAAAATGTTTTCAAGGTTGTAGCATGTATCAATATTTTATTTCTTTTTATGGCTGACGAATATTCTATTACATGATTATACTACATTTTGTGTATTATCCTCTCATCAGGTGATGAACACTTGGGTTGTTTCTACTTTTTTATTATTATGAATAACGAAGCTCTGAATATACTTGTACAAGTTTTTATGTGAGCCTATGGTTTCAATTCTCTTGGGTACCTACCTAGGACCAGAATTGCTGGGTCATGTGGTAACTCTGTGTTTAACTTTTGAGGAATGATTAAACTGTTTTTCTACAGTGGCTGTATCAGTTTACATTCCTACTGGAGGCTCCAATTATTCCACATCTTCTTGCTTTATATTTTAGTTATTTGATTATTATCTAGGATGTCCCTTACCTTAACCAAACAGAAAATAAATCTTACTAAATTTAATGCTAATTGTTTCTTTGACATCTCAAAACCATGATATACAGAATACTTTTTTCTTGAATAATGAAACTATGGCAGTTCTGTTTCCTGAGTCAGTTATCCTGCAGGGCAGTGAGTACGTGTCTTTGAGGTCATGCTCCTGTTTCCGTCTTCCAGCAGGCTACCCTGTTGGAACTCAGGGCTGCTGGCACTGCCTTGGTACATCCCCCCTCTAGCCAGAGAAAAGAACACAAAGGAAAATAGTGCCCACACCCTTCCACCCAAGAAGCCCTATTAGTAAGTCACAACAGTTTTAAGAGAATTGATGGGAGAAGAGAGAAAAATCTTAGATCAGATAGGAAAGTATATGATCATTCTGTCCAAGAGAATTCAGTGAAATAATGTGAAAGCACTAAGTAAGCTAAATGCACCAGATAAATGCTGTGGAGAAGAAAGGAAAGATGAGTGATTAATGCCCCCTGAATGTTCAAAACTAGGATTAATTGTGTTCGGCTGCAGCTATTTAAGAAGAGAAGTAAATACATTTTATAATGAAAATGTTCCGTGAAAACTTAACTAAAACAACAAAACAAGTTTTGGTGAAAAGATAAATGCTTAAATGCTAATAGAACTGCATACACAGCTCTATGCACAACATTTCCTGACGTTGCCATGCAGATGAGCTGTCCATAGAGGCTGCATCCAGTTAAGTTCCCTGCCAGACCACATGTGCTGCAAATACTTTTCCAAGACACTGCAGAGTTCACTTGATTTGACATTCATCTTAAAGTAACTGGACATGTTTACTAAGCCTTTATTTTAGTCAACCTTACAATGTTTTAAATGCACCAAGAATCCATGTTTAAAGCATACTAGAGTTTAATTTAAAATAATAAAAAAGAAAGAACTGAGTAGTTCAGGGGAGATCTTGTGAATTCCTGTTCCCAACTCTAAGCCATTAAGTGCCTAAGCAGAAGATTTTACAGCTGTGCCTTCTTCAATTCCGCAGAGAACCATAAAGGAAATCAACTGTGAGGGTGAATTCCTTATATTCAGTATTGTCCAATACAAAATACTTATTAAATTCTTTGCCAATTTCCAACATTAAAGCTTTTTTTGCCAATAGTTTTATGAACTAAGTAGTTGCAGTTTCATAACCACTTGGCAATTCCATAGCTTAAAAAAAATAGCCTACCAGACTTTTAAAAGATGTGTTCTTTGACACTATATTATCTATAAGGCAGTTACTTTTGACAAGAGTGATCAACTAGGAAGTTTACAGATTTCTTTTACCATATTTTGACAGGCCAGCATCCATCAAGGACAAGACCTTTGGTGAAAGGGGGTGTAAGATGCTCTCAGGTAAAGGAATCACTGAATTCCTGAAGCTCTTCAAATAGAAAAGTGCTTTGGAAATGACAAGTGTACTTAGGAGAAGGATGCGTGGCCTCAAAGCAGAGCTTCATAAGGGAGGACTCTTCATAAGGAAGCTGGGCAAGGGGTTCTTTCCCCTCCACCTAAGTGTTTACAAGCACTGTGCAAAACGCAGTGCCCCTCAGTCCAGAACCTGGTCCCTAGGAAGCCCCAGGAAATATTTAGGCTTTACAAAACTATAAAAGGTAGCATTTTAGAAATACAGTTCCACCACTTGGCCCATTCCATTTATTTATTTATGAAGTTCATTTATCTATTCTATAAAATTGTTTTCTTTAGTATGTCTTGGCAAGTTTTAATTCTTAATCATATTAAGGACGATTGTTTTGTTTTCTTTCCTTTCCTTACTGTTTGTCTATGCTGCCCAACTCTAAAGGAAATTCTCAACTGGTTGTGTTCAGTTAGACTTTGGTCAGAGGGCAAGGTTGTCTCTTCACCAGGTGTTAAGTCCCCCAGCCTCTCTGTTCAGGGGTGATAACAACTGGCCAGGACTGTTGACAGCGGTTGATCCACACGACGGGCTGCAGTGGAGGTTGTACATTTAAGGGCAAATGGCTACTGAGTGCCTTCCCCTGCACAACCTGGAGCTCTCGGAAGAAGGTTGTCCTTTCCCCACAAAGACTCCTTTCCTTCCAGCCTTCCCCTCCCACTTCAATTGCTCCTCTTCTTCCTTCTCTTCTAACCCCAAACCCACAAGCACACATTGGGAACTTGTATGTGATTTCATTTGGCTTCTGTTTCTGCTTTGTCATGAGTTGAGGATAGAAAAGCATGACTGGTGAGAGAACGGAGGCTAAGAAGGCAGATGACTATTATCTCAGTATGTAACAGCTGTTCGACGTCTGTGTACGGCCCAGGAAGATCATGTTCCTCCAAGGGGAGAGCCACTGGGCAGGAAAGAAGGCCCAGCCAATCTGGCTGACAAAATCAGGCACGATCACTGTCAAAGGTGATGTGCCGCAACCAGCGGCGCCTCCCAGCCCCTCTGATGCCGTCCCTCTGTCATCATAGGTTTGAACATAACATCATTCCATTGACTTTTCAAAACCTGAATTTAGTAAAACTCTCTTCAAGATTTCTAAATAATAATTTCAGTAGGAATATCAGTTTAACTTATTCTTAGTTAGTTCTTATTACCAGTTTATAGCCCATCAGAAATTTGGGCAGGTTTAGCATTTAGATGTATCATTTCACACACATATTTAAAATATCTCTTAGTTCTCCAAGCGTTCATCGTGAACAATTATTGTACTCTTTTAAGGTCATAATTAATTCATATCCTTCCCACACCCTCCAGAATTTGGCTCAAAGGAGGTTACACCTTTGGCTCAAAGGAGGTCACTCTTGATCTGCAGCTCTGCTAGAACTGATCAGAGAACCTAATAATGTGGAAAGCTAACTTTTCAGTGCTTACGTATAACTTTATCATCAGTGGCTCTCAACCTGGGCTACCTATTGTTTAAAAAATCTCAATACCCAGGCTGCACCCCTGACAGATTGGGTCAAGCCTCTGGGAGTAGACCAAGGCATCAGTATTTTCTTAAAACTCCTCAGTTGATTCTGACGTGCAGTCACAGTTAGGAAATGCTGCTCTTAGGGCTTGCCAGGTTACAGACTTCTGAGAGTTTAGTTCAGAGCACATCTGAGCCTGTCATCTTTCCTTTCTGGGAATTTCTTGAGAAGCAGTAGAGAATCGTCTAACAAAAAAGCTACTATTTTTTACTAGTGCTAAGAGTTTAGACGAAATCACAAGGATTTGTGTTTTAATCCCACCTCTGCAAACAACAGGAATATAAACACAGGCAACTCACTTAACTTCTCTGAACCGCAGTTTCACCCATTTCTAAGTGGAAATAGTACCCACCTTCTAGAACTGTTAGCAGTATTAAAGGACATTACATAAATATTCAACATGATGTAATAATATGTAGCATGATGTATGAAACATAGTAATGATAACAAAGTAAATATGTCACTACAATCCTTATTTTCAAAATGAAAGCTCCAAAGAGAGAATAAAAGTGAATTCCAAGGTTATTGTCAAGATTTTTGAATGCTGATCAGTGTTATCACACTAACATTTCTTCAGGATGTGGGACCACTTGAATGGAATACTCGTTTCTCTTAGAATTACTTTAGGGCCAAAGGTGGTTTCTCTTGTCCACTGAAACATTCTTTTAAGAGATGTTTTTAAGAGTGTGCTACTCTGTCTGTAGGTTTAGGCTAAAACAACATCACAAGAGAGTAGGAATTATTTCTAGTTTAGAAATGACTGTGTGTGGCTCATCAGAGAGGACCTCAGAGTGTATGGTAACCATTTATTGCCTTCATGGTGAAACACAAAACAAGTTTCTACTGGGATTTTCAGATGTCATAGACAGGTGCTCATTTTAAGGTTAGGCCAGTACCTCTCAGACTTGGAAAACCTTAGCATGACTCTAAGGAGCTGGACTTCAGGAAGGTTGAATGTCTTCAGCCACAGTGGTAACAGCTGAAGCAGGAGGTGTCTGAGAAAGAGGGAAGCAGCCAGTTGCATTACAGTTCTTCTTGCCTCCAAAAGAGAAGTTACCCACTTTCCCACACTCACTGTGACATATTCCATGTGCTAAGAAAAGTGGTTTATGTCATTCTTAAACACTGCTCTGAAGTTCTGATATATATTGGATTTGTTTATTATATCAATATATCAGCAGCATTCAGGTATTTACTATGGTCAATATTTTTCCCTATCCATCCTCCAAATTAACCCATCAGCTGGGTCCTCTGCCTCAGATTCTCTCACAAGGCTGCACTCAAAGTGCCAGCGAGGGCCGTGGTCTCATCCAAAGTCTGAACTGGGGAAGGATCGGCTTCCATGCTCACTTACACGGTTGTTTCCCAGGACTCAGTTCTTGGAGGGTTGTTAGACTGAGGGCCTCAACGTATTGCTGGTTGTGGACCAGAGGCCACCCCCCATTCTTTGCCCTGTGGTTCTCACTAACACGGCAGCTTGCTTCAGCAAAACCAGCAAGAGACTAAGTCAGCTAGCAAGACAGAAGTCACAATCTTTTGTAACCTAATCACAGATGTGACATCCCCTCAATGCTATCATATTCCATAGGTTCGAGGCAAGTTACTCAAGGGGAGGAAATATTCAAGGTTGTGGATAACAGGAGGCAGGGATCCTTGGGGCCATCTGAGAGGTTGTCTGCTACAGCACCTAGCAGCACATACCCAGCCATAAAAGAAAGAAGGAAGGAAGGAGAGAAGGAGGGTGCAAGGAAGGAGAAAGAAAGGAGATAGGGAAAGGAAGGCAGGCAATGAAAGACAGACATTAAAAAAGACAAAAAAGTAGCTTTGCTGCACTGCACCTACATCGGGATTCCTCTGTGGGCACGTATTTCATCACATTAGCACCACAACCATGAATTTCCTATTTCTTATTTAGAATGCAGGATAATATGGGTCTTTCTATATATCTGGAGTTAAAAGGAAACAGAATAAACAAGAATAGTAAGTTTAAGCAAGCGAAATGTGTTTCAAATTAATTCTTTTTAAGTTTTTTTCCCCCAGCTAGCAAAGTATTTTTTTCCCTTCATGTTTCAAGTTTTCAGATTAGGTTTATTATTCTTGCCATTATGTGGCAGGCTTATTGCACAGGGAATATAGGAACCTGGATGGTGTTTGCATTTGGTGTTCTCTGGTGGTTTGGGCTCCAGTGCCAAAATTATGCTTTGATTCTGTAGATTGTTATTAGTGGTTGTATATGTCACTTAATTGTAAAAGTGAAGTTGTAAAGTACTTTGGATCTCATCTATTCCAGCCTCTCTATTGAGAAAACTGAGGTCCAAATGACTTGAGAAGTTCAAGGCTAAATAGTATCAGAGCTGGGATTACATCACAAATCTCTTAATTTGAAATCTGGTGTATTTCCTCTTCTCACATTCTGTGCAAAAAAACAGTCCGAATGTGCAATCCTCCTCTCAACCCTGCAGGCGTTAAAACGTGTTAGTTGTTGTTTAAATGTGGTTTATTTAGCACTGATTTTCTGGAAGGATCCAAAAGATAATACTTCCAGTGCTTCAGCTAATAGAAAAAGGAACTTTTCCAGGAACTCTACTGTATAATAGATGCTTGCCTAAAGAAACACACACCTTTTTCATTTGTAATAGATCACACGGGCTCCAGTGCTTCAGTACTCTGAGTGGGTTCGTAAACATTGACCACAGTCTCCAAAATGGCCATGGAAGTCAGAAGAACAATGAAAATTGATATACAAAAATTGGTTTTACCTCAGACCTGCTGCACATTCATAGCTGCAGTTTTCATAGACGCAGAGGAGTTTGGCTAATATCCTAACACACAGGAGTCTTTCTCCACTTCCCAAATTAGAATTGACCGTATATATATGCACAAGTTGTTGAAAGTAGGTATCTATTTAATGATACCTACTTAATGAGTTTACTGGCTGAATCTTTTAAAAGAATGCAAACATTAGCGACTTTTTATCAGACATCTGTAAAAAGAGAAAAGCCTCTGTGGTTCTCTGGGGCCCACCTGGTGCCAACGCAGCCATCCATGGTGGGCAGCTGCCACCATGCACATTGCTGGGCACACTTCAGGTGCCTGCCCAGGTTTCTCAGAAGTCAGGTGAGGACCCTCAGCCCATGTGCAGGTGCAGCCTAGAAGTTCAATGGCATTAACACCTCCAGGGCAGCCCTCAACCGATGGGAGTTGGTGGATAAACGCCCTGGGCTCCCATCGTTGTTGAGGACACAGGGAAGGCACCCTCTTCACAGCTTCTCAGACGGACCTCTGTGAGGTTGGGCCCCCGTCAGCCACTATGGGCACGAGCCAAAGAGCATCCACTTTGTTCGCTGTTTTCCCCTCCCCACGTCCCTCTTTCCCTTTCCTGGGGTCACCCTCCAAATAAACTACCTGTGCCCAAATCCTCCTCTCTAGCTCTGGTTTCTTAAACAGGCCCCAAGAAATAATGTCGGAAATAAAGACAAAATGGTTTGTCCCTGGAATCGGGGCTGACAGAGAAATAACTGGCAACCAGCAGTTCTGCAGCTGTGACCCAGGAAAACAGCATTTCTAGAAGAAGTGGTTGTTCTTGACCGCTTTAAGTATGTGTTTCATTAGGACCATCTGTTACCCTCCCGATATCATGCCTTGCCTTTTCTTTTTCTTCTGCAGATTCTTCCGGGAAGCCTAAATTCACCAAGTGCCGTTCACCTGAACTAGAGACTTTTTCATGCCACTGGACAGATGGGGTTCATCACGGTTTACAGAGCCCAGGATCCATACAGCTGTTCTATATCAGAAGGTGCAGGCTTCATGCCTTTCTGACTTTTCTCTTCCACGGATTTTCTCATTAAAACGTATTGAGTCACATGCAGTGGTAGGAACGGAAATAATCTATTTTGATGACCTAAATGCATTCACCCATTCATTTATTCAAAAATATTAATTAAGCCCTTACTCTGTGTTAGGTACTGTTTTAGTCCCTGGAGATACAGTAGTGATTACAAAAAGATAAAGTCCCTGGTCTCATGGAGATTTGTTTCCAGTGGGGGAAGACAGACAAAAAAATTTTTTAATTAAAAAGATTAAATGTCAGCTGGTAACATGGTTAAGAAAAGTAAAGCCAGAAAGAGTGTTAGCACTGTGTAAATATATGCATGTGCTTGAGAGTGTCTGAGGATGAGTGTGTGAAAGTATGAGTGAGCACTTTGTGAGTGCAAGAATGTGTGTGAGTGTGTAAAAGTGGGTACAAGTGTGACTGCATGAAGGTGGGTGAGTATGCACGTGTGAATATGTGTGAAAGTGTGGGGGTGTGTAGTTGTGCATGAGTGTCTGTATGTGTAAATGTGCGTGAGCATATGGGAGAGTGAACAAAGTGAGTGTGCATGAGTGTGTATGTCAGGAGCTCAGGTGACATCTCAAATGAGGTGGTCATTGGAGGCCTCTCTGTGGTGCATTATAGCGGAGACATAAATGAGGTGAGAGAGGCCATGTGAGTATCTGGGGGAAAGACTGTCCAGACACAAGAAATTGCAAGTGCAAAGGCCCTGAGGCCAATGTGGCAGGTTGGAAGAAAGCAGGAGGCTGGATGGTACAAGGAGGAAGACAGGGAGAGTGATGGGGGAGAAGTCAGAGGGTTAGCAGGGCCAAACTGAGATGAGCCTTGCAGGCCACGGCACAGCCTACTTTCTCTGTGGTGGGAAGCCATAGGGGTTTTTTTAATTTTTTTAAAGATGTGTGTTTTAAAAGACTGGTTCCTATGTAGAAAATAGACTGTGTCCCTGTTAAATTAGTTACATTCAGTGGGGGACTGTGATACTTCTCTCTTCCATTTTTACTGATGCTCCTGTAAAATAACAGGGGAAGAGTGAAACAAAGACCTTTCAACATAATCACCACCCGAGTCGTTTATTTCTTACCCCTCACCTGGCACGATTTCCATCTCTGTTTACTCTCATGTTGTACCTTTTTGCTTTTAAAATTTTACGCTCAAACACTCTATCATCTCCTCTTTTCCACCCAACCCCCAGGGAAGGCCTAAGCCAAGATGCAAGATTAGTGGAGACCCCTGACCTGGTGGTGGTCATCAGTCCAGGGATGGTGCTGTCAGTCCCCCAGAGGAGCGGGGAAGGGAAAGGTAGAGGCAGCAGGCAGTTAAGGGCATGAGCTCAGGGCCAACCATCTCACATTTCAGTCTGGCTCCAGCCCTCGCTCACAGAGTGATGCTGGGCAGATTAGTCAGTCTGTCAACAATTCAGCCACCTCATTTGCAAAATGGAGATAATAGACCTTGCCACATGGCTTCTTGTGAGGATTCTATTAACTAATCCATGAAAAACACTTATCACGGTGCTTGGTGACCAGCATAGTAAGTACTGAATAAATGGTAGCTGCTATTCTTATTATTGGTAGCGTGATAATAATTTAAAATAATATAGAATTCTAATTGCTGGGCTATAAAAGTGATTTTTGATTCTTTACTGCTTAGGATTATTGGTGTGCTATAAGACCATTTTTAATGCAGAGCTGGATGCTTAATTTGCAAATAAACACTTTGAATTAGCAACCAGGACTGGCCTTAGTCACCTTCCAGGTGTGTGAGAGGTCTCGCAGATGTACCCCGAACGGCACACAAAGATGAGATGGTTGGGCACCAAATGCACGTTTTTTTCCCAGCAAGGCTGATACTGCAGAGAGGTAGGGGCCGGTAGACAAATATGATTTATATACATACATTTGGACAGGAAGCTAAAATGTCTGGTAACACTTTTGAATATCTTTTGAAATGATTGTTAAATGAAGAGAGATTTAGTAGGTTCAATTTTCATACTTTTGCTTCAGTAACTTAGAGCTCAATCAAAACAAAATAAGTTATTCATACTGGCACAATTAACTAAAATGAAGAGAGAAGTAGCAGTTGGGCCCACTTTATGAAAACAGATTTTCACCACCCTAATATTCACCAAATTTGAACCTGAGCAAAAAGATCCAGAAGGATGCAGCCTTCACAAATATATATTTGTCCCTTACCCTCATCCATCAGGGCCACATACCTTTGCCTCCAGGCCTTCTCTGCACAGCCCAGGCTTTTCAGCGTCCCTAGTCCAAACCCAGCTCTGTGACAATAGAGATGCCACTGAAAGTGTGACGAGGTGGGGGGAAAGTCTTGGATCTATTCAGAAAGATGTCATCAATTATTGTCCTAGTAGAGTTTGGGATCCCAGGGGAAGAAATTGTCACATCCTCAAACCCCCTAAGTACAACCTCATAATTAGGGCCTACCAAACTGGCAAAATCAGTGTTTTGTGTTTTCTCTATAAGCATTTAACTATTTTGAATATCTTAGCCAAAATAACATGAGTGCCCAGCCCGGTTTCTCTGGAAAGGGGAGAATTAAGGGAATTAGGAGTATCAGGAATATACATTATCAGGACTGCACCAATTAGAGTACAGATGTGTTGCCTTCATGTTACCCACTTACACAAAGAGGAAAATACAAATGCATTTTCTGACTCTTGTGATTGTTTCTTAGAATTCAGTTCCCAGGCAACTCCTGGGACTATAGAATCATGACTCCCCATCCCTGATACACAGATGAAACTGTGACATGATGTCATGCAGAACCGGAACACTGGAGGCGGGGAGGAGCAGGAGGGGCTGATGCACTCCCGGCCTGGCCTTGGTAGCTAAAGCACGAGGGGATCTAAACACGTCAGGCCCAGAGGACGGGCCCAGAGGCAGCTGCAGGCTTGGCTGGCTCTGCTCCCGGCCAGGTGAGCTGGGGGAAGAGGCAGCCAATTCAGAACGGTCTGTGCCACCCTGTGATGGAGACCGTGCCCGATTCAGCCTCTGAGCTTGGAGGGGACTCAGCAAGAATGCAAATCACAGGCCTGGCAAAAAGAGGCTCTGGGAGCCTGTCAGCATGCTCTGCTCTCAGCCTTTTGCCTGCAGACGCCTCGTTTTCAAAGAAGTGGGCGTGTGAAGACTCAGTCCCAAAGATTATCTCTCCCCCAACCCCACCAGACCCCCTCCCCAAATTACCCCGGCTTTTGAAAAGAAAGTTTCTTTTCCATGCAAGGTGGTGGGGGAAATTAGAAAGGAGAAAGAGCAGTTTTACTTTCTTTTCTTTTTTTAAGGAAAATGTTAAATTTTAAGGTTAAAACGCATGATCTGGAGATAATGAAAACAGTTGCCCTTAGAACATAAATGATGTTCTATTTTTTTTTTTTATTTCTCTTCCAATTGGTTACCTTTAAGCGGAAAGCATTTCTTCTGCTCTTTATTCTGATTTTTATTGATAGGCTCTTTCTATAGTTCTCACCTCTATGTCACAAGCCAGTCTGGGAGCAAACCTAAAGCGCTGAAGTGTAGGGAGTAGCTTGCATAAACGGGCTTTGGTCATCTGTAGAGAAATTCAACCCAGTGAAGGCAGGCAACAGAGCATCTGTTTTGTGAGTCCATTTGTTTTTTTTTCCTCTAAATTTAATAGTTTAAAAAGAAGTGTTAAATATGTATTTAAAATAAAATTCAACTTCAGTTAATGAGGGAGGGGGTTGGGAGTTGTGTTTTGAACTAGCTCTTCCTGATCCATTGTGCTTAAGATAAGTGCTTTAAGTTGTTTGTTCCGTGGAGCTAATGGGTTGGGGACAGTCTAAACAGTGTTTTTCATACAGTCCCCGTGGGGACCAGGGTGCTGACAAGCCAAAGTTGAGAAACTGTGTGAAATACACAGAGCTAACCTCCCTCTTACAAATCCAGACCTGCTAAGCACTGGCCTACATCTTTAGAATGTTTTAATACTAACTTTAATACTGTCAGTTATGCTAAATACATTTGATATGTCCTTTACTATTATATGGAAGCCTCATTTCCTGGGCAATCTCTTAAACCATTCTCTTTACTATACTCTTATTTTGTTTGAAAGCCAAGATAAAATAAACCATACTATAGTTCCATGACCCACCTATCGATATTTCTTTTTTATCTTTTTCCTATTCTAAACACATACACACAATTCTTACTTCTACCCTCTACCCACTTAATTTTCCCATCGGAGATGAATCTGCCTCTCATCCAAGAGTGTGCAGCTTTTGAGAATCTCAACCAGAAATTAAGCAACAGTTCACTGTCCATGTTAATCCCAAGTTCTTTCCAACAGCTGATGAGCAGCTGTCTCATGGACCCCCTGATATTACACAAGTTTCCTCCTAGTGCCAAACAGGCCAGCTTGGGAAACAGCTGTAAAGAAGGAAACATGTGTCTTCTCCCAGCTCTTCCTCCTGCCTTCCCACAGCCTGCAGGGTCCTTGTTGTCCACTGCTGCCCAGCACCCACCCCCCGGGGCGATGCCCACAGACCTCCACGGTCTGGCCTGCCAGCCCCAAGCGCCTCAGCCGACACAAGGTCATTCCCACCCCCTTCTCCCTCAGCCACAGATTACCTGGCTTTATGTCTCCTTGACTTATAAACCCCCTTCTCCGCCGAGAGCCTAGTGAAGCATAAGTAAATAATCAATTACCCCACCTAAGTAGCAATTCTAATTTAAGAAAGTTTTTCCCAATTACTCCATTGCCTTCTGTTCCCGCTCTTGCTTTCCCTATTGCCATCTATTAAACTTCTACCCATCTTCAAGATTACTAAAAACACCACCTCCACCTTGAAGCCTTCCATGAACAGCCAGAGCAATCATTCCCTCTTCTAACTCCAGTGAGTACTGTGTGTAAACACTTAGCCACACTGCTTTGTAATAGTTTCTCGGTCATTCCCCTGAGGCAGGAGTAATTCACATGAATCCCGCACAATATCTGGCACAGTGTTTTATATAGAATCAATGCTTATGAAATATCAATATACTGAATAAAGGAGACAAAAAAAGAAAGTACTTGGATGGTAATTTCTGAGTCGTCTTCTAGCCTGAAGGTAGTGATCAAGTCTTATTAATCATTATAGCCACACAGTACTCGTGCCAGCTATAATGCTTACATACTGCTTGCATGGGAGACACCCAAAGATGGCTTGCTGAATTCATTCATTCAGTCAGGCGAGCAGATGGGAAGTGGGAGAAGAGCTGTGTCACATTGTCTCACATGTTTGCTCAGTTCCTGCTGGGATGGACTTGAGTCTGAGCGATCTTTTGATTGCTCTGCGTTTTTGTTCAAGTCCCCTTAGCAGCTGATCAGGGAATATCCTTTCCCCAAACTGACGTCCTCCCACAGAGAACTTCCTGGCATCTCTTTTTTCTTCGACACACATCCTGCTGTTGTTCTAAGTCATCTGGGTAAATGATGCTTTCTGTAGAGTGGGATAGAGCTGAATAACTCTATGGTAGAATTTAAATACGGAGATGTAGCTTTTCTGATTTCTTCAGTGTTCTCCATGTGTCCATCTATCCTTCATGACTCGTTTTGTTTGTGCTTATCTGATCCAAGATATAGGAAAAGATGAACTTGTTCTTTGTAGAGAAACCAAAAAAGGAACTGATAGGCAAACACATTGATTCAGTTCAGCCCATTTTTGTTTTCCTTTTTTTGATATTATAATTAAATGTCCATTTCTATTTACAAAATGGAGAAGAAAAATGCTTTCTCAGTTTGGAGAATTTTTTTAAATTTCTGGGTTCATGGCTTTTGTCTCTTTTATGAGTAGAGGGGAAAATCCTAGGACTCCCATGTTTCTTAAAGGTTACCTGGATGTCCAGCATGTTTGAAATGTTCCCGTGGCTCTTCATGTAATTAAGGAAAAATATCAGGAGTATGGGAAGGAGTTCAAGGCAACGGGAAACCATCCCCCCCAAACAATGGACAGCTTTGGGGAGATGGACACAGGATGCAGAGGTTCAGAGTAGGGCAGTAGCCAATTTTCCACTTCAGGGCCACCCAAATCTCAATGTCACTCAGCCTGCAGAACACCATCAGTGTGCTGCCTCAGTTTCTTCCACCATAAGTTGGGGGAATACCCAGGTTTAAAGACTCAGCTATTCTCTGGGAATCTCTATAGTTTGGGAGTTGACTCTGCAGTATTTTAATAAAGGAACATTTTTAAACCTTGGTAAGCCTGAGAACCCTCATCTGTAGAATGGGGATAATGAAGTACCTACCAATAAATCACTTAATTTAGGAGCTGGCACATTATACGCAGTCAATGGAGGGATGCTTTTAGTATAGGCAGAAGTACCAAATGGCCTTCTATCGGTCTACAGACACTGATCATCAGTCCACAGATGTGCTACTTCTTGGAAATGGGGCCACTAAGATACTTGTTCATAACATATTTGTGTCCCAATTTATTGAATCTGACTGCCAAGCACCTTGCTTTGGCTTAAGCTATGGCATGGTTTGGGGGAACAATTCATCCTTTTTTACCCTCCATTTCAGGAGCACTCAAGAATGGACTCAAGAATGGAAAGAATGCCCCGATTATGTCTCTGCTGGAGAAAACAGCTGTTACTTTAATTCATCTTATACCTCCATTTGGATCCCCTACTGTATCAAGCTAACCAGCAATGGCGATACTGTGGATCAAAAGTGTTTCTCTGTTGAGGAAATAGGTAAATCACAGGTTTGTGTTTTATTTGACATGGCTTTAGATTAAATAAGTGGGGAAGGCTGCAAAGTCCAAGTGTATGCAAATAGGAAGACTGTGTCATTGCACTCTGTAGAGGGATGGAGGTCTCCTTTACAGTGCATGAGATCAGCTGGTGAACCAGAGAGAAAGGGCAGAGGGAGCTTGGGTTGGCTCTAACATGAAAAAAATCTGGCAGTAAATGTTGTAAAGAAAAGAATAGGAGCCTTATGGAGTCTTTTCCTTGAGAAGGTCTCTAAAGCTGGATTATATTCTTGTGTGCCGCTGCAAGGGACAAACTCAATGCACTCTTAAGATTCCATCTCTCCTAATGATTTGGTATGATTATTATATTCTGATCTACTGAAATACATTGGCCTTGATCTCTGTCATTGCTATAATAAATGCCTAGATTTTCTTTACCACAAGGCATAATCATTCTGGAATTTTACATTGACAGAACAGCCAAAATCAGTTTAAAGACATGTTTATAAGATCTCAAAACAAACACTGGAGGTAGTCAGCTCAATGAACAAAGTGAAAGATCCAAGCAGCTTATCCCTTGCCCATCATGTGGACACAGGGGAAATGAAACAAAACAAACAACCATAATTGGAATATTCATGTTTATATTATAATATACTATAGTATATTATACTATAATATAATAGTATAAACAGCTAAATAGAACGAATCAAAGAAGGACCCTGAGTAGCTGACATTGGTGCCTCAAATCTATCCACAAAGCTCATTTGTTGCTTATAGGAATTCCTTGGAGGCTCTCTCAGATGTGTTGTTCTTGTGTGTGGTTTCCCAGGCATCAGCAGACTGGAAGAGACAGAGAGAGTGTGGGTAGAAGCTGCAGATAGAAACAAGTAAATCTGATAGCCTGACTTTGAGGGAGAAGATTGAGAAAACTGTCCCAAGCAGAAAAGAGAACCCAATTATACGGTTTAGAGGAACTATTCGTACATATGCCCTAACGTCAATAGATGTAGCTGTCTCGTGGCTAAATGGGTAGTAGAAAGACTACTGTGTCAAGACCCATGTTCTAACCCTGTCCCTGCCAAGAGCCAGCCCCACTCGTTTACCTGGCTGACTTTTCACTGAGTGCCTGCCATGAGCCGGGCACTGTGCTGGGTGTGTTGGCTACAGAACGAGTAAGACGCAGTCAAGTAGGGAAATCAGGCAGGTTAACAAGTAATTGTGATACAGCACAATAGGTGCCGGACTCAAGGTGTGTGGAATGCACAGCAAGCCAAGGTTGTGGCCAGAGGTGTGAATGATTGACTG
Source organism: Balaenoptera musculus (assembly GCF_009873245.2). Classification (NCBI taxonomy): domain Eukaryota; kingdom Metazoa; phylum Chordata; class Mammalia; order Artiodactyla; family Balaenopteridae; genus Balaenoptera; species Balaenoptera musculus. Next base: position 34,381,735 of record NC_045787.1, read on the forward strand.
GGCCTGAGGGATGAGAAAGGGCTGCACAGAGATGGTGACTAGTTCAGTTACTTCTTAAAGCATCAGCAGGAGTTGCCAGTTATACAAGATGGACTGTGTCTTCCAACAGCGACTAAGTTCCAAAAGTGACAAACAGCACAGAATGTTCACAGACTCGGGAGCAGTTTGGCAGGCCTGACTCGTTGGCCAGAGAAATCATCAATTGATCTTTTATACCCCACAGAGGAATTTGGACTTTACCTTACTACTGCCCAGGGGGTACACTTGAGGATGCTTAAGCAGGGAAATGACCTCAGGATATTTATTGCTAACACTTACAAAGCATTTACCATAGATCAGGTATGATAACTGTGTGAGATAGATTCTATTATAATCCCCATTTTACAGATGATGAAACTGATCCCCAAAGCAGGGGATCAATGACTAGCTCAAGGTCAGACAGCTGGTAGGCAGAGCTGAGATTTGAACCTAAGCAGCATAGCTCCAGAGCCCATGCTCTTAACCTCAAAGCCATACAGTATGGTACTATTGTCTCAGGGAAATTCATCTTGCTGCAGTGTAGAGGGTAGATTGGAATAGCACAGACTAGAGGTATGGGGATTAGAAGACTTTGTGATAATCAAGGCAAAAGATGATGATGGGCAGAGTTACCATGAAAGCAGGGAGGGAGGGAGCTGAGAGTGAGAGACAACAAAGAACGGAGGTGAACCTAGATCTGAAGATGACAGTCACAAGCCTCAGCTCCCTCATGTATTATGAATGTATTCTACTAGACCTCACAGGGCTCGTCTTTGGATTTAAAGTCATATATTACTTAGGCATTTGTCATTCATTCAGTTTATTCAGCCAATCTTTGAGTCTCTTCCTTGGGCCAGGCAGTGTTCTTGGTGCTGGGGACAGAAAACGTCTGCCCTAGTGGGACATTTTCCCAGTGAGGGTGGAAAGAGACCATGCTGGGAAGAGAGATAACATCGGGAGGGAGAAAAGCACGCTGGAGAGGTTGCAATGGTAGCGTTATCAGACATGGCTTCACTGAGACAGTGACACATGAGTAAAGAAGGAAATGAGAGAACAGTCACATGTCTACCTGAGGGAAGAGGGCACAGGAAGGGTAAAGATCCTGAAGCGGCAGCATGCCTTTGCTCTCTCAAGGAACAGCATGGGGTAGCGAGGGGACACACGGAGAACGAGGAGGAGCGTGGTCATAGACCATATCCCAGAGGTCAGAGGGTCAAAGCTAAGGTACCCTTTAAGCCATTGTGTGACTTTGGCTTTCATCTGCAGTGAGATAGGAAGCCTTTGGAAGGCTTTAAATGATGAGTGATATGACCTAACTTAAGATGACCACCATGTCCACAGTATTGAGGGCTGTGTTGAGAATAGACTGAAGGGGGACAAGGACCACAGGAAGAGACTAGTTGGGAGGCTAATGCAGCAAAAAAAAAAAAAAAAAAATGATAATGGCCAGGACCAGGTTAGAGCCATGCAGGTGATGAGAAGTGGGTGGATTTGGGGAATATCTTGAAAGTACCGCTGACAGAATGTGGGATGGTGAAAAAAAAGATGAGTCTGGGAAGGGTTGACCATTTTTATCCTGAGCAACTGGAGGAATGGAGTCACCATCAACAGAAGCAGGGAAGGTAGAAGAGGAGCAAGCTTCAGGCAGAAGACTTGCCTTTGAATGTGTTCAGTTTCAGATGCTTTTTAAACATCTCAGAGTGTTTCTCACACCATAATGTGTCAACTAAGGCACCTAGAAATAAGCATAAAAGTAAGGAAGAGGTTATTATTATGCTCATAACGGTGGTACTGAGCCTTCTCAGAAAGGACCCAGTTCTATATCCTCTATTTAAAGTAGACAGGAAGATTTGTAAGATGCAACATGAGTAATAAGTTTGAGAAAATTTTGCATTAAAACATTTTTATAGTTCAGTCATCTAAAGGGTTAAGCTTTGGTTTTCAGAATTCATCAGTCCCCAACAAATCCAGAAAGATGAGGTATAACTATCATGATGTGGGTAGCTTAGCTATTTTGCAAATCCCTTCAATTTAATTTCCAAAATGTGGTCATGATTAGTCAAATTGGGACTTTCTCATTTTTTAAAAAGTAGTATCCACTCCACAGTGGTCAGTAGCATGCAGTTAAGTAAAACACAGAAAACACTGATTCATTACCATTTGAGAGAGCAGTGTAATGCCTTCATTTTATATCTGAAGAAATGATCACATGTGGCTAGGAAGACAAGCTAAGGAGTATTTACTGAGTGTTTGGAAGGATTGTGCTTCTGTAGCCGTACAGAAATGGCAAAGACAAGAAATGAGAAAGAAAATAAGAAATATCTTGCCCCAGGTCACATACAGCTTGGAAGAAAAAAGATTTCTCCACCCCTAGTTCCAAAACAGCAACATGTTTAAATACCATAGATCTTTCTGACTCTCCGTTCCTTCAGTTTTGAGTTAAAGTGAATTCCTTTGCCAAAATCCCAAAGTATTAATCCTATCAGAGCCAAAAGAAATGTAAAACATGGCAAATCTTTAAGAATAGCTATAGATCAGATTTTAAACTCAAAAAGAAGTTTTTTATAGGGGCTTTTTTTTTAAGTTAAAAACAGATCATCCTTAAGTTAAAAAATGATTCACTTTGTTATAAAGCAGAAACTAACACACCATTGTAAACCAGTTATACTCCAGTAAAGATGTTAAAAAAAAAATGATACTCTCCCATACAGTGGGAATATTGGAAGAATTAAGAGTTTGAATAATAAAAATGTATAAAGTAACAGTCTCTTCGGAAGAAAGCATTCCACTAATGTCGAGCTGTGTCTGTGTACTAATTCTCTGTTGAAATGCCCAGTGCAACCAGATCCACCCATTGGCCTCAACTGGACTTTACTGAACATCAGTTTAACAGGGATTCATGCAGATATCCAAGTGAGATGGGAACCACCACCAAATGCAGATGTTCAGAAGGGATGGATAGTCCTGGAGTATGAACTGCAATACAAAGAAGTAAATGAGACCCAATGGAAAATGGTAAGATATCATTACATCTCACATTTAAAAATCCTTTGACTTTTCTTCTTTTTAGTTTAACAACCCCCTCTCATTTGTAGACTTTCTTTTGACTTAATACCACATGCCCGTGCTATATGCTCTCTAATTTCTTATTTGAGAAAAATGGCTATAATCAGTAAGATATCATCTTGGAATTCTTTAAGACAGCAAATGCTTACATGGAGTTTTATACAGAAACCTATGGAAGGAAAGGAAGACTATATTTCCCCAGTCATCATTGGTATCCAGTTGAACCTTAGAACAATATCGTGTACTCTAGCCACTTAGCTGCCTTTGAGGATGTGGCTAAACATGGGAAGGGTTATGATCAAGGTCAACAGTGAGCTGTGGCTAAATATTCTCCCGTGATTTTAGTTGCTACTCTTCACCAGACCCCCATTAAAATAAGTTCTTGAGTGACTCCAGGAGGGAAACAGAGGGGGAGGGAATTGATCCCCTAGAGGTTTCAGAAGGATGTTTTGTTACATACCTCAAGGGAGAATCAAGCTAAGAGGTTTTTATCTAAGCAAGTGGCATGGTACTGGTTGACCTCTGAACCCCTCACTTCCTTGCCAGGTGTATGGGAGCTGGGCACTTAGATAAAGTCCACATGGCACACAACAAGAAGAAACCAGGATTATCATGCTGCTCCCAATGTAACCAATGCTAAATCAGTCTAGCCACAGCCACAGGCCTGGCCAAGCCAAGTGGTTTCTGGCCGGTCACCAGGTCGTGCCCAGCAGCCCGGCACAGCCTCACTCTCAGAATTTTGAGACACCGGGCCCTGTCCATTCAGTGAACTGCTGAGAAAGAAGCCAGTTTTGTCATTAGAGGAAAGTTAAGTTTAGAGCAGCTGTGCACAGTTAAATATTGGGCTTCAAGGTTCTGTTTGCAGAATCATTTTAATTTAGATATCTGTTCCGTAACTTGGTGCAGAAAAGCTTGGCTGGATGCTGAGTCAAACAAGGCTTCCTAAATTCAAGCTTCAGTCAAACATTTGTTCAGCAACCAGGTATTGAAATAACTACTGTGCACAAGGCACGGTGCTAGGCACCCCAGGGCAGCAGTTCCCAAAGTGTAAACTTTGGACCCCTGAGGGTCCCTGGGACCCTTTCAGGGAGTCCACAAGCTCAAGACTATTTTCATAATAATACTAGAATGTTCTTTCCTTTTTTCACTGTGTCGAGATTTACACAGATGGTACAAGCGCAATAGTGGAAACACTGCCGCTGCCTTAGCACAAATCAAGGCAATAATTCCAAATCGTCCTGACAGTCACTGTATTCTTCACCACCGTGCACTCACAGTTAAGAAGCCGTGAGCAGGGCTGGGGGGAGGGAGTTTCACATAAGAATGTCCTCGATGAAGCTGCATATATTATTAATTTTATTAAATCACAATTTCTGAGTATGTAGCTTTTTAATCTTCTGTGTGACACATGGGAAGTACACATAAAGCACTGCAGCTGCATACTGAGGTGTGGTTTGTTATCTTGAGAAAAGGCATTTAAACACCCGAGTTGCCTGCTTGAACTAGCTGCTTTTTGCTTGGAATACCATTTTTACTTTGAAAAAACAACTGATAAACAGCTGGATGGCTTTTCACATTTGAGTTGGCAAATACTTGGCAACATTTCTTGAAAAAGTGAACTTACCACTTAAGAAAAACAATTGACAGTATTTGTTGCCAATGAGAAAATTTGAGCTTTCAAGGTTAAATTCGAATTTTGGAAAACTTGCTATCTGCAGCTGTGAGCTTGACAGCTTCCCCAACCTTTGAAGATCTCCTAATAAGATCAGTGGTGTTATAAGCAAAAGTGAGGGGTTTTTTTAATATTGTATAGTGAAATGTGTGAACATTTAGAAAATCTGCATAACTCAGTGAACAATATTTTCCAAATGACCATACTGTAACCAAAACCACACATGGAGAAATGATCCATTCAAAGTACTAGATGGAATGGTGGATTTTAATACAATGAAGTGTGAAAGATTCATTGATAGAATTTAAGATTCCACATTGCAACTAACCTTTAAGAAAATACCACTTACTGAGTTTTTTTGTTGGTGTTAAAGAAGAATATATACAATTATCTGAAAAGAGTATTAAAACATCTCTTCCGTTTCCTCACTATATATCTGTGAGACCAAGTTTTATTTATGCACCTCAACCAAATCAACACATCCTAACAGTTTTAATTCAGAGACAGATGTAAAAATACAGCCATTAAGCCAGATATTAAAGAGATTTGCAAAAATGTAAAACAACGTCATTTTTCTCACTATAATTCTATTGTTTCAGAAAGTACAATAATTTTTATAAAAACATGTTAACATAAAATCTATTATTTTAATTTTGAAATTAGTATTTTTAAAATTCTCATTTTCAGTTTCTAGTATGGTAAATAGTGATAGGTATAACCCCAAAAAACCAAAATCTTTAGGATTCTCAATCATTTTTAAGAGTGTGGAGGAGACCTGAAACAAAAAAAGTTTGACAACCTAGAAGAAGCAAAGATGTAAATCAGAACATTAGCACACAAATTGAGTGCTGATAGTTTGAACACAGAAAGTCCATGGCCTGTAGTTCTGTCCCAGCCGAGGCACCGATAGGAATCGCACACTCTGAGCCAGGTGTGTGGGAGCATGGGACTCAGTCAACCATTCAGGGCCGCATCCCAGCTTGGCTTTGCGGCACTTTTCATTGCACCCCTGCTAAATCTCATCAGATAGTCCAAAGGGGTCAATTAACTTTTACTTTACTTACCTTTTATAAATGAAGTTACAAATTCATGATTTTTATAAGTTTGGTGATTTGCAAGGTATCTCAGAATTGTCATGAGTATCAAGGGCCCATCTATAAGAATTGACCTCTCTTGAAGAACTTACATTCTACTTGGTTATGAGAATAAGAGGCATAAGCATAAAAAGAAGAGAGGGTTGTAAGTCAAGGGGGAAAAGGCTAATGTTTGTTGCTAGTATCAGGAATTCATGTTACATTTGACAATATTGAGTTTGGTATTACTATGCCCATTTTTAATTTATTAAACACATTTTGAATATAAAAGTAATTCTAATGACCATGTAGTTGCTTACAACTATTTACCTGCTAAACCAAGTTAAGAATTTGTTGTTGTTGTTGTTGTTGTTTTTAAGACTTAATGGGTGGCGTAGAATTATCCACAATGTGTTGGCCGTCTCTTGAGTACCTACTATATACCTGGTATTGTGCTGGGCTTTTGAAATGTAAAGAAAATGAAGGCATTGTGTGCCCCCAGGGAATTTTCAGTATAATATAGAAATTAGAGCAATGAATTAAAAGAAGTAATATGTGTACTACCTGGCAGGATGGAGTAGGGATAATTGCCAGAAAAGCCTTCTTAGAATATCAGCAGTATTTGCATTGAGAATTAGCCAAGAATAGGCTTTCCTTCATAGGAAGGTGGCAGGGAGCAGGGCGGGTATTAGGAGCCCTGTGAGCAAATTTGAGTTTGGTGTGGCTGGTGTGGAAGGGTGAGGGAAGATGGAGAGGGGGCCATGGGTCGAATGGCCGAGGGTCCCTTTTTGGTTTTGTTATTAATGAAATCTGTAAAGGAATAGTACTGGTGACAGCGACAGAGAAATGAGGGCTTCAAGAATGGAAACATAGGCTTTTTAAAATAGTTTAAGAAAAATAATAAAATGAATTTAATATTCAGAAGCATTTTAGATATACAAATATTCCATATATGAAGCATCTATAAAAGATGCAAACTAACCATTCTGTGTACATAGGAAAAAAAAAGAGGTACTTTGTGAGTAGAAACTAACTGAGGTGAAGGGAAATTTGTTTTAGAAGCTGAAGGCCCAGGCTCTGACTTAATAAAACAAATTATGAGAATCTTATTTATGTGAAAAACCCATGCTGTTGAAGAAGAGAATGTTCCTAATTTTCTATAAACAGGAACAAGATGTTCTACCCAAAAACACAAGAAAAGCACATATTGGATACCTGCTTTGAATATTTGACTTGGAGGAAAACACCATCATTAGATGTGTCTAACCTCTTTGATAGCAACATGTCTTAAAGGTCTCATAGCCTCACCTACCCTTTCCTGGGTAGGTAAAGGAACATCTTGGCCTTCAGGGTTGTGGAATGCTGACGGTTGTTACCAAAGGCCTCCAGTGACTTTTCTTCACAAATTTTGAATAGCAAACTATTTTGAGGTGGCTTTAAGCCTTCTAGAGCAAGCTGATAGAATTGTTTGAAAGTTTAATTAAGACAACTATGATTTTTCTAGGATACTTTCCAATTCTGTGATCATATGAATGACTACCCAGGATTTCCAGAGAACAGATATAGATATAGGAAATATGTTTGTTTCTTTCTGTTCTGATGTCTTTATATATAAGAATGTAATATCCCAAAGGGTAGGCAATGTATCTGTAATCTTTATAATTCTGCCATTCACTATAATAATTCTATTAATGCTTTGATCTTAGTAGAATATCTGACAGCCTAATGCAAAGGTATAGCTGCATTTCTTTAAAAAAGTCTATTATATCTTCGTGTTTATACCAAAATAAATTTGAAGACTACTACCCATTTAACAAAATGATTCTTTTTTTACCATTTTTTAATTGAAGTATAGTTAATTTACAATGTTGTGTTACTAAGCTATTTGCCTTGATCTTTCTCTAAATAGCAAACTCCACCAGCGCATTTTAAAACGTTGCCTACTTTACAGAAATTCATTTTGAATACAAATGTAGAAACACCTCATAGAGCTTATTGCATTGAGTTGTTGACTCTCTAACCAGTAAGTTTCATATTTTGTCTTGAAAGATGGACCCTGTACTGTCAACATCTGTTCCAGTGTACTCATTGAGACTGGATAAAGAGTATGAAGTGCGTGTGAGATCCAGACAACGAAACTCTGAAAAATATGGCGAGTTCAGTGAGGTGCTCTTTGTAACACTTCCTCAGATGAGACCATTTGCATGTGAAGAAGGTAAACCTAAGAGATTAAGATGGAAGCCAACATGGTTTTTGTCAATATACAGGGATTGTTAGGGTGTTGTCCAGATCAAGATACGTTAGCATCAATTGTCAGGATGAGGGACCTTGAGTTCACTGCCTGTAACAGGTACTCTCCATTACAAAAGAGGAAGGAGGATTTCATTTTTGAATTATTCAGGAAAAGTCACGGGGTAGGTGCAAGTTAAAGAGCAGAAGATACACTAAGCTGTTGATGGAGGGGGTGGGGTATCTCTGGATAATAGAATTTCAGGTGATTCTTTTCTTCATTTCTATATTTCTTTCTTTCTATATTTCTAGTATTTTCTATGAGTTTGTTTTGCACTTATAATCAGAAAAAAATGTTTTTCAAATACACAGTGAAGAAATTCTGAATCTGGATGGATGGCTATCTATGTGGCATCTTAGAGAATGCCTAATATTGAGTCAGCATAAGTAGTCAATGGCAGGTGTTCATTGGTTTTAGAAAGTTTGGGTGTGGCTTTTACCTGGAGGAAGGCTTAGTAAATCGTGTGCTAGATACGCTCAAGAGTGACAAGGAATATTTGAAGATCCTATATAAAAGAAATATAAACATATAGTTTAAAGAAATGAGACCTATGAATTCAGAATAAAAGAATTTAAGTTTTTGGATACAGAAATAAAGAAGGCTGCTTAACAATGAATAGTAAGTGTATAAAGTATTATCACTCCCAAGTGGGAATTGGCTATAACTCATCTCCATTAAAAACGGAAGGTCTACAGTGCCACATGAAGGTCTGAGGTTTGTTAACGAAACAATCACAAGCTACAGAGAAATTAAATTTATATTTCTGCACTTACGGTACAGGTAGAATCCGTGATACTGTATAACACAAATGAAAGTGTCTATAGTACAGGTAGAATCCGTGATACCATATAACACAAATGAAAGTGTCTATAGCACCATCTTTTCTAAGCTCTACTCAACAGGCTTGTTGTTTCACATGATACTTGATACAATGAAACTCAGGTTAGCCACATGCCCTTTAAGCTTATTGTGATGGCATTTAATTCCTTAACAAGAAGCTTTTCCTTCTCTGTTAAAAAAGAAAAAAATTAAACTCTCGCTTTATATTATGTTCCTGGGTATATCATTGATATAAAAATATAGGTACCACAAGATATAAAAAAATGATATTCTCTCCCCCACTAATTCTTTATAATATGCATAACATCTCCCTTGGGGCTTTTAATAACTGAATAAGAAAATAAATAAAAGAATATTACAGCATAAAAGCCTACTTTTAATAAAGCAACGTTAAGGTAAATTCCACCTTAAAAGCAGTCAACCTCTGCCACTGTGGCACTTGTTCTGGAGAAATGAAATAGAAGTTTTACAGACTCCCACAAATTTGCTACAAATTGTACTAAAATCTGAAGATGGGAGTCCTAGTACTGATCTTCTTCTGTCAAACAATATTTTTTTAAGCAGAAAATGTATGCCCTGCATGTCTAAAAAGTTTCAGTAATGATTCAAAAGTAAAACTCTGCCCCCATCTTTTTGATGGATCCTCAATCTGGAGGATAAAAAATATCACCACACCTTTAAAAAAAAAAAAAAAAGAACCAAGTGGACATTATTTAGGAAAAGTAGTATATTAACAGGCATCAATTTTTCCTAGAGCTGAAGCATTTTAATGACATACCCTGAATACATAAGATGCTTAAAGCAGTTTGTTTGTATAAACATGGATTGTGCTTAAACTGTATGCTGTTTCTTTACTTTGACTTTTTTTTTGGTACATGAAAGGATCTGAAGAAGTGGATAGAGGTGTTCTTGGAACAGAAAATACTCCTAAGTCATTGCACTCTATTTCAGTGGTTATCAAATGAAATCACTGACTTTACTAGATGAATACACATTAGGAAATTTTTTTATGTGGAACAGGAGAGTGAAATGTAAACTTCAACTATTCATAGTTCTGTGAGTGAGATGTTGTTCTTATGTTTTTCAGATTTCCAGTTTCCATGGTTCTTATTTATTATCTTTGGAATATTTGGGCTAATGGTGACATTATTTTTATTCATATTTTCTAAACAACAAAGGTAAGTGTGATAGAACATACTTTGATATGGTTTTGCCAGTTATTTAGCAAACATACATGTTTCCATTTATCGTTTGATGTTTTCTTTTGTGAATCATGAGTGAAATATTTCAACCCAGTGGAACGTTATCTCCAGTTATACATTTACCACTTTGTTGTGTTCATCATAGAGACATCACAGGTCTCAGTTCTATCTGGAAAGTTGCACAGGACATTAAGAGGCTGAGGCTAGTGGCTGTACACCTTGTGATATGTACCTCATCAAAGTTCTGAAAAAATTGGCTCATTTATTCCAGGACCATAAGGCAGCAGTGAGGCTTTGGCTGAGTCTGACACAGTCCTAATGTAAGAGGAAATTTAAGTGGTAAACTAAAGCCACCTAGATAATTCAATCTAATAAAACCTTTTTTGACTTCATAAGATGACGATTTTAAGTAAATTTGGGTTTTATTGAAATTGCTTGGATAGTTATGATTTGGTATTTCATCTGCTTTTGTCAACACAGATAAAATTCTAAGCTTGAAGAGATTCCATTCTGCATTCTCTTGCAGTCAAAACGCAGGCTCCAGTTATTATTCTGCCACTGCTGTTTAATCTCATTTGAGTCCCTTAATCTCTCTAGGCCTCCATGTTCTCATGGGTAATATGAGGGTGTTGGATTATATGACCTTTAAATTTCCCTTAAGCTGTAAAGACTAATTATTCTATTTTCATTCTTGAAAGAAACTCAGTACAGACTACAGGAACTTTTAATACAAAACATAGGAAAAGTTACCAGTACCGGTCACCAGTTTTCTTACATTTAGAATATTCTTTTTTTAATTTTTTTAACATCCTTATTGGAGTATAATTGCTTTACAATGGTGTGTTAGTTTCTGCTGTATAACAAAGTGAATCAGCTATATGCATATGTATATCCCCATATCTCCTCCCTCTTGCGTCTCCCTCCCACCCTCCCTATCCCACCCCTCTAGGTGGTCACAAACCACCGAGCTGATCTCCCTGTGCTATGCAGCTGCTTCCCACTAGCTATCTATTTTACGTTTGGTAGTGTATATATGTCCATGCCACTCTCTCACTTTGTCACAGCTTACCCTTCCCCCTCCCCATATCCTCAAGTCCATTCTCTAGTAGGTCTGTGTCTTTATTCCTGTCTTGCCCCTAGGTTCTTCATGACATTTTTCTTTCTTAGATTCCATATATATGTGTTAGCATATGGTATTTGTTTTTCTCTTTCTGACTTACTTCATCCTGTATGACAGACTCTAGGTCCATCCACCTCACTACAAATAACTCAATTTCGTTTATTTTTATGGCTGAGTAATATTCCATTGTATATATGTGCCACATCTTCTTTATCCATTCATCTGTTGATGGACACTTAGGTTGCTTCCATGTCCTGGCTATTGTAAATAGAGCTGCAGTGAACATTGTGGTACATGACTCTTTTTGAATTATGGTTTTCTCAGGGTATATGCCCAGTAGTGGGATTGCTGGGTCATATGGTAGTTTAGAATATTCTTTAAGTCCCATGGGTTAATCTTGCCCCTTCTCCTAGAATTAGGGTAGCTAACACTCTGTTTGCCTGGGACTTTCCTGGTTTTAGTGTTGAAAGTCCTGTGTCCAGGCAAACCAAGACAGTTGGTTACTCTACCTAGAACTAAAGACAAGTATCCAGGTGAAGCCAAGACGCATCTACAAATCAAAATAGGATCTATATGAATATATTGTAAAAGCTTTTTAATTTGTATTTTGAAGCTGTATAGCATTTGTAAACATCAAAATAGAATTTCAGTAGAGAGAAGAATTCTCAGAATTCTAGAGTTCCAGAGTGTCAAGCATGCTAAAAGTCTCCAAGTGAATGTAGGAAGGGTTATTTTAGTAGTTTCATCTCCAATTTTATAATGTAAGCTCAGGAGAAAACAAAATTCGCTCTGTAGAATTTTATTTTCTATCTAACTTTCTAGCAACATTACTATCTTAGAAACACAAGTATTATAAAGCAGGATAACACACTTTTTTCAATTGGGGGGGAAGTTAGTAAATAATTGTTTAGGATTTTAAGTAATTTATATATTTAAGCAATGCCAACAGCAAAGGAGCCAAATTATTCTGTTGATTAATTTGAATTCACTGATCTGTACAGTTAGGCGATGGGCTAATTTATGTGTAACTGCAGTAGATAAACCCACTATGTACATAATGGAATTTACTTTTAACATTAGTTGTCAATTTTGAGTCATCATGAAGACCAAGCAAATTTGTTATGTTGCTTAAAATTACATTAGTTAACAATATTTGGAAGAAAAAATAATCCTCCAAACAAATAGAATTTCAAAGAAAATATATTAACCTTTGTCTAAAAGAGTGTTTTCTATGAATAATGAAGTTCTTAATTATGATGCTTGGTCAAAATCACCAAATTGGGAAAAATTTTGGAAATCTATTTGTACTGCCAAATTTCCTGTTCTAAATTAAGTTTTCCGTGGAAAACAATTAACCTTTCTTTTTTCATGTACCCATAAAAACCCTTATCATTGTCTAAATTTCCATGTTCTAATGAAAGTAGGAAATGGTAGAAAATAGCTGTCAGCAAGTGTGGAAAGAACAATTAAAATGAAACTCAAAGAATGAGGTGCTATGCCAGTTTACCCCAGAACTTCAGGACTGTAAAGGACTTAGGTGCTCTTTGTCTTTGCTTGAGGTTTTGTTAGTTCACAAACCAAGCCACTGGTCCCTTTCTTAGTCCAAATCATTAAAAGTCAACTCTAGCAAAATTTATAGTGTAATTTGGATTTGAATAAAATGATAGAAAAATCAGAAACGTAGTTTCATGCCAGTTTATCTTTATTCTATACTCTGTGGCTCCCACCATATGACCTACTCCAGCCTTCAAGCTATGACTAATCCAGGAAGAAATAACTGAATCAACATAAAACAGAAGTGACAAACTGGCAACCTGAAAGCCAAATTCAGCCCGCAGATCCATGTTTTGTTGTTTTATGTTCTTTTGATTTTGGAGTAGTTTTCCTGCAAAGTGTTTATAAAACAGGGAATTTTCACACAAAAATCCAGATTACCAGATTATCTTTAAAAACAGAGATCTAGTGAAACTGAGCTGATATTCCTGCATGGCAACGTGTGCTGAAGCAGAGGACCAACAACCATCCCATTTGCAAAGGGCATATGTTCTCTGTCACCATTCCCATCCCTCCCTATGACTTTGTACCAGGCCTGCTATATTCAGTTGCATGACTGGCTTGGGTCCTCCAAGCTGCAGGGTCTGCCACCCTGGCCTAAAGTCAACCACAACTCCTAGAAAGCTGACTATCAACAAGTACCTAAATGCATCATCCTCTTCAAAAAAAAAGAGGCACCCATACAAAGTAAAGCGTTAGACATTTAGGAAACTTTGCCTCCTGTAACTGGGGTTATGTTGCATTTTTCTGTGTGTTTGAACCTGTGAACTATTCATTTAGAGATGCAGAACAAAGTTAACCCATCAGCACGACAGAAGGCAAAGGGCCCAGGTTTTGGAGTCAGCTGCTTTGGAATTGAGCACCAGCTGAGCCAAGTATTAGTGTGTGATTTGAACATGTTCCTTAAATATCTAAATCTTTCCACAGATAATGTCTTCTGCCTCCCTGGTAGTGGTAAGGATTTAATGAAATGTTTAGTGCAAGGGTTGACAAAGTTGTTTTAAAAATGACCAAACAGTAAATTTTTAGGCTTTCTGGGCTATGCAATCTCTGTCACCACTACTCAGTTCTGCCACTGTAGCATGAAAGCAGCCATAGATGATATGCAAACTATTTTACATAGATAATATGTATAATGAACATGACCATGTTCCAATAAAACTTTATTTACAAAAACAGAGGGCAGACCACATTTGGCCCATAGACCGTAGTTTGCTGACCCAGAGTTTAGTGCAAGATACATCTCACAGTGGTTTATCAGAAGCATTCAAAAATGGTAGCAGTTATTAATAACATGAATTTTTTCTATAACTTCTATTCATCAGTAACAATTTAACACCGTCCCACAGAGTAAACCTAGTGGAGTCTACTCAGACACAACTTACAAAACGGAATTTGGCTTATTCCTTGGATTATGTAAAAAGGTGGTGGAAACATTCAAAAAACGTTCATTCACACTAAGTAGAATATCAGCTGATACCCAAAAATCAGATTGGAATGGATAATCTCTGAGCTTTATTCCAGAGCCACAATGTTAATTTTTTTCCTTTTTTCTTTTAATTGGAGTATAATTGCTTTACAGTGTTGTGTTAGTTTCTCCTATACAGTGAAGTGAATCAGCTATATGTATATATATATCCCCTCCCTCTTGGACCTCCCTCCCCCCCATCCCACCCATCTAGATTATCACAGAGCACTGAGCTGAGCTCCCTGTGCTATACAGCAGGTTCCCACTAGCTACCTATTTTACGCATGGTAGTGTATTTATGTCAAACCTAATCTCCCAATTCATCCCACCCTCCCCTTCCCCACTGTGTCCACACGTCCATTCTCCACGTCTGCCTTTCTATTCCTGCCCTGCAGATAGGTTCATCTGTACCATTTTTCTAGATTCCACATATATGCATTAATATACAGTATTTGTTTTTCTCTTTCTGACTTACTTCACTCTGTATGACAGACTCTAGGTCCATCCACATCTCTACAAATGACCCAATTTTGTTCCCTTTTATGGCTGAGTAATATTCCATTGTATATATGTACCACATCTTCTTTATCCATTTGTCTGTCGTTGGACATTTAGGTTGTTTCCATTTCCTGGCTATTGTAAATAGTGCTGCAATGAACATTGTGGTACACGAATCTTTTTGAATTATGGTTTTCTCAGGGTATATGCCCAGTAGTGGGATTGCTGGGGCATATGGTTGTTCTATTTTTAGTTTTTTAAGGAACCTCCATGCTGTTCTCCATAGTGGCTGTATCAATTTACATTCCCACCAACAGTGCAAGAGGGTTCCCTTTTCTCCACACCCTCTCCAGCATTTATTGTTTGTAGATATGTGATGATGGCCATTCTGACTGGTGTGAGGTGATACCTCATTGTAGTTTTGATTTGCATTTCTCTAATAATTACTGATGCTGAGCAGCTTATCATGTGCCTCTTGGCCATCTGAATGTCTTCTTTGCTGAAATGTCTGTTCAGGTCTTCTGCCTATTTTTTGATTGGGTTGTCTTTTTGATACTGAGCTGCATGAGCTGTTTGCATATTTTGGAGATTAATCCTTTGTCCATTGCTTCATTTGCAAATATTTTCTCCCATTCTGTGAGTTGTCTTTTTGTCTTGTTTATGGTTTCCTTTGCTGTGCAATAGCTTTTAAGTAAGTTTCATTAGGTCCCATTTGTTTATTTTTGTTTTTATTTTCATTACTCTAGGAGGTGGGTCATAAAAGATCTTGCTGTGATTTATGTCAAAGAGTGTTCTGCATGTGTTTTCCTCTAAGGGTTTTACAGTGTCAGGTCTTACATTTAGGTCTTTAATCCATTTTGAGTTTATGTTTGTTCTCAATATTGCTTTGGCTATTCGGGGTCTTTTGTGCTTCCACACAAATTGTATAATTTTTTGTTCTAATTCTGTGAAAAATGCCATTGGTAATTTGACAGAGATTGCACTGAACCTGTAGATTGCTTTGGGTAGTATAGTCATTTTCACAATATTGATTCTTCCAATCCAGGAGCATGGTATATCTCTCCATCTGTTTGTGTCATCTTTGATTTCTTTCATCAGTGTTTTATAGTAATATCTGAGCTTTATTCCAGAGCCACAATGTTGACTTTAAAACAAAAACTCTAGTTACACTATTAATGAAATATATAAATGATTTACTCAAATTTATTCAAGAAATGGTTTATTGAGCACCTTCTCTGTGCCAGGAATTGTTCTAAGTGCTGGGGATACAATCAGGCACAAGACAGGCAGGATAGATATTGAAATGAATTATGGTCAAAAAGTAACTTAAATATTTGGAACAGAAATTTTAAGTGCATCATAGACTTTTGTGTATACAAATCCATACTGATTAGAGATAACTCAAATTTAGTCTGTCCCAACTGAAATGAACTGTGCAATAACACCCTGGTTAATGAGATCATCTTGGATAATCTTATAATTCGTGTGGATTTGTGATATGAACTTATACCAACCCACCCTTTTTTGAGGGTACAGATAATGTTGCCTCCACATGGATTGGCTCTTTCTCCTCCCCTTCCCTTCCTCCACAAATTACAGATGAGATATATATTAAAATTACCTCCCTTATAACTGACATGGAAATAATTGGCTTCAGATGGAATTAAATTTCTAACTTCCAGTACTAAGACTGTCTATCAATAAAAGACATTATGAAAGAAAAGTTATAAGAAAACTGCATTTTACTTAAATTGGTTTCAGATGAGGGTTTTTTGTTGTTTTTTTGTTCTTTTTTTCTTCTATAGTTTTGCCTTGCCATTTACTGCTTAATGCTTTCCTCCTCTTTCTCAGATTATACTTATTCCAAATTTTCTGTTATTTTATATTAGTGATAATACTGTCAATATTTTATTTCTGTCTTTTGAAATGAGAATGTATAACTGACATCAAAACAAAATTTTGTTTTCAAGGATTAAGATGTTGATTCTACCCCCAGTTCCAGTTCCAAAGATTAAAGGAATTGATCCAGATCTCCTCAAGGTAATTAATAAATTATCTAAGTTGTACATAACACTAATTAAATGATACCTGAAGAATAATGTCTTATGTTGAGACCTTTTGCAAGTTATATGTATTACATTTTATTTTTTGTATTCCTTCTGGAAAAAAAAGTTTTTAAATAATACATCTCAAAATTATGAGAATGTCTTATGTATTTAAAAGTTCTTGACTACTGGATCAAGATGGCAGAGTAGTAGAATGTGAAGCTCACTGCCTCACACAAATACATCAAAAACACATCTACATGTGGAACAATTCTCACAGAATATCTATCTACTGAATGCTGGCAGAAGACGTTGGACCACTAAAAGGGCAAGAAAATCTCTATGTAGCCAGGTAGGACAAAAGGAAAAAAAAAAAAAAAAAAAAAAAGGAAGGAATTGGGAAGGGACCTGCACCCCTTGGGAGGGAGCTGTGAAAGAGGAAAGATGCCTGCACCCTGGGAAGTCCCCTCACTGTCATGGAGATCAGCCGGGACAGAGCGGGAGTTTTAGAGCCTTGGAGGAGAATGCAGGAACCGGTTTTGCAGCAGCTAGAACAGAGAGAGACCTGCAGACGGTCAGTGCCACCACTCAGCACTCCCCAGCCGGAGACACACATCCACCAGTGCAGGCAGGGACTGGGTGCTGAAGCTCAGGCTTCAGAGATTAGACCCAGGGAGAGGACTCAGGTGGTGGGCTGTGCAGAAAGAGCCTGAAGGGGCTGGAGTTTGGTGCGACTGCACCAGAGGATGTATGCAGAGGAAGCCTGGGCTACCTTAGAGGCCAGGTACCATTGTTTGGGTGATGTGCGAGAAGAGAGGCAAGACGTGCCATGGCAGCCTTTCTCCCTGCACGTGCTCTCAGGTGGCAGGACACTGCCTACACAAGCTACAGGAGCGATCACAAGCCACCACCACCCCCAACCCCCACACTTTTAAGAGCTGTCATGAGCTACCGCCACCACCCTCACAGACTCCAGGAGCAGTTGTGAGCCGCCTCTGCTCCCATTGTGTGCTCCAGGGATGCGCATGAGCTGCCACAGAGAACGCCAGGACCAGGCACCAGCCACCTCATCTGCACACCCCCTATCAATCAATCAAGAGAATAATGGCTGAGGAAAGAGGTGACAGGCATCCATACTAAAAACAGCCCTCACACCAAAATATTAAATCCACACAAACTACACAGGGGCACTCCCACATATAAATAGCCCTCCAAGACCATAGTAGATCATTGTTTCTCCTAAACTCACAGAATAAGAGAAATATAAGGTAAAATGAAGAAGCAGAGGAACCACTCCCAGTTAAAAGACCAAGAGACTTCCCCTGAAAGAACAATGAAACAAACAGACCTCTTCAGTCTAATTAATAGACACTGATTTCAAAAAGGAGATAATGAAAATACTGAAGGAATTAAGAAATGCTATTGACAGAAATGCAGAGTACTGTAAAAAGGAACTAGAAACTATAAAAAGGAACCAAAAAAAGTTTAAAACTCATTCATTTGCCAAGATGAAAACTGAACTAAAGGCAATGAATAGCAGAATGAATAATACATAAAAATGAATAAATGACCTAGAAGATAGAATAATGGAAATCACCCAATCAAGACAGCAGACAGAAAGCCAAATGAAAAAAAAATGAAAGCAATATAAGAGACCTATGGGATAATATAAAGCATGCCAATCTATGCATAATAGAGACCCCAGAATGGGAAGAAAGAGAAAAGGGTATTGAAAATGTATTTGGGAAGCTGAAAACTTCCCAAACGTAAAGAAAGAAACATATCCAGGTACAGGAAGCACAGAGGGTCCCAAACAAGGCAAAACCAAACAGACCTACACCAAGATTATAATTAAAATGGCAAAAGTTAAAGAGAGGATTCTAAAGGCAGCAAGAGAAAAAGAAAAAGTTAATTACAAGGGAACCCCCCACATAAGGCTATCAGCTGATTTCTGTACAGAAACTCTGCAGGCCAGAAGGAGGTGGCAAGATACATTCAAAGTCTTGAAGGGGAAAAAACTGCAACCTAGGGTACTCTACCCAGCAAGATTATTATTTAGAATAGAAGGAGTGTGAAAGAATTTCTTAGACAAGCAAAAACTAAAAGAATACAGCAATACTAAACCTATCCTAAAGGAAATATTGAAAGGTCTTCTGTAAATAGAAAAGAAGTAAGAATATATAGGAAAGAGAAAATCACAATTGGAAAGAAAATCACCTAAATAAGCCAGTACACGGAATAAAAAACATCAAAATAAATTTCTGTGAAATTTATGATAACCACAGTGAACAGCAAAAGGATGAACATGAAGATGTAAAGAGGACATCAAAATCATATAATGTGGGGGATAAGAGTAAGAAAGTGTAGATTTTTTTTTATCATTTCCTACAATGTGTTTGAGCCTATATGATTACCAGTCTAAGGCAAGTATCAATAGCTATAGGATAGGGTTTACATACTTGAGAAACAAGGTGACCACAAATCAAAAACATACAATAGACTCACAAAAACCAAAAAGAAGAGAAGTACAATACAAAAGAAAATCATCAAACCACAAAAGGGAAAAACAAAAAGAAAAAAGGGACAAAGAAGAAATTAAAAAAAAAACAGGAAAGCAAGGCTTAAAATGGCAATAACTACATATCTATCAATAATTACCTTAATGTCAATGGACTAAATGCTCCAATCAAAAGACACAGAGAGGAAGATTGGATTAAAAAAAACAAGAGCCTACAATGTGCTGCCTACAAGAGACCCACTTTAGAGCAAAGGACACAGATTGAAAGTGAGGAGATGGAAAAAGATATTTCATGCAAATGGAAATGACAAAGTAGGGATCGCAATACACATATCAGACAGAATAGACTTTAAAACAAAGGCCATAAAGAAAAATAAAGAAGGACACTTTTACACGCATCAACATATATGCACCTAATATAGGAGCACCCAAATACATAAAACAAATACTAACAGATATAAAGGGAGAAATTGACAGGAATACAGTAATAGTAGGAGACTTTAACACCCCACTCACATCAGTGCACAGATCTTCTAGAAAGAAAATAAGGCAACAGAGATCCTAAATGATACAATAGAACAGTTAGACCTAATTGATATTTTTAGGACATTACATCCAAGAAAACAGAATATACATTCTTTTCAAGTGCACATGGAACATTCTCTAGGATTGACCACATACTAGGGCACAAAAAAGACCTCAACAAACTTAAGAGTATAGAAATTATCTCAAGCATCTTTTCTGACCACAGCAGCATGAAACTATAAATCAACCACAGAAAAAGAAAATGACTACTAAACAATATGCTACTAAAAAAACGATTACCAAACAATATGCTACTAAAAAAACCAATTGGTCAACAATGAAATCAAAGAGTAAATTAAAAAATACCTTGAGAAAAATTAGCATGAAAACACCACTGTACAAAATCTATGGGATGCAGCAAAAGCAGTTCTTAGAGGGAAGTTCATAGTGATACAGGCCTTCCTCAAAAAAACAAAAGTCTCAGATAAACAACCTAATCTACCACTTAAAAGAAGTAGAAAAAGAAGAACAAACAGAACCTAAAGTCAGCAGAGGGACGGAAATAATCAAGATCAGAGAGGAAATAAATAAATAAAATAGTGATTAGAAAAATAGAAAAAAATCAAGAGCTGGTTCTTTGAAAGGGTAAACAAGATTGACAAACCTCTGGCCAGGCTCACCAAGAAGAAAAGAGAGAGAACCCAAATAAACAAAATAAGAAATGAAAAAGGAGACATAACAACTGATACCACAGTAATACAAAAACCATAAGGGAATGCTATGACCAATTATATGTCAACAAATTCAACAACCTAAAAGAAATGGACAAGTTTCTAGAAACATACAGCCCACCAAAATTGAATCAACAAGAAGTAGATAATTTGAACAGACCGATCATTAGAGGTGAAATAGAATATGTAATTAACTCCCTACAAACAAAAGTCCAGGACCAGATGGCTTCAAAGGCAAATTCTACCAAACATACAAAGAACTCACACCAGTCCTTCTCAAACTTTTCCAAAGAATTGAAGAGGAGGGAACACTCCCAAAGACATTCTATGAAGCCACCATCACCCTGATACCAAAATCAGACAAAGACACCACCAAAAAAGAAAATTACAGGCCAATATCTTTGATGAATATAGATGCAAAAATTCTCAACAAAATATTAGCAAACCAAATCCAACAACACATAAAAAAAGATCATACACCATGACTAAGAGTCATCCCAAGTTCACAAGGATGGTTCAGCATACACAAATCAATGTGATACATCACATAAACAAAAGAGAAGACAAAAACCACATGATCGTCTCAAAAGATGCAGAAAGAGCATTTGACAAAATTCTACATCCATTCATGATAAAAACTCTTACCAAAGTGGGTACACAGGGAACATATCTCAACATAATAAAAGCTATTTATGACAAACCACAACCAATATAATACGCAATGGTGAAAAGCTGAAAGACTTCCCACTAAACTCTGGAACAAGACAAGGATGCCCACTCTTACCTCTTCTATTTAACATAGTATTGGAAGTCCTAGCCACAGCAATCAGACAAGAAAAAGAAATAAAAGGTATCCAAATTGGAAGGGAAGGGGCAAAATTGTCGTTATATGCAGATGACATGATACTATATAGAAAACCCTAAAGAATCCACACAAAAACTACTAGAAATAATAAACGAATTCAGCAAGGTAGCAGGATACAAGATTAACATATAGAAACCAGTTGCATTTCTTTACACTAACAATGGAATATCAGAAAGGGAATGTAAACAAAAAATATCATTTAAAATCTCACCCCAAAATATAAAATATGCTTAAGAATAAACCTGACTGAGGAGGTTGAAGACTTATATGCTGAGAACTATAAAACATTAATAAAGGAAACTGAAGATGAGTCAAAGAAATGGAAAGATATCCCATGTTCATGGATTGGAAGAATTAACATTGTTAAAATGGTCATACAGCCCAAAGCAAACTACAGATTTAATGCAGTCCCTATCAAATTACCCATGACATTTTTCACAGAATTAGAATAATCCTAAAATTTATATGGAACCATTAAAGACCCAGAATTGCTAAAGCAATCCTGAAGAAAAAGAACAAAGCAGGAGGCATAACCCTCTCAGACTTCAGACAATACTACGAAGCTACAGGGGTATTGGCACAAAAACAGACATATAGGTCAGTGAAACAGAATAGAGAGCCCAGAAATAAACCCACACACCTATAGTCAATCTTCAACAAAGGAGGCAAGAATATACAATAGGAAAAAGACAAAGTCTCTTCAACAAGTGGTGCTGGGAAAGTTGGACAGCCTTATGGAAATCAATGAAGTTAGAACATACCCTCTCACCATACACAAAAATAAACTCCAAGTGGCTTAAAGACTTAAGACATGACACCACAAAACTCCTAGGACAGATCATAGGCAAAACATTCTCTGACATAAATCATACCAATGTTTTAAGTCAGTCTTCCAAGGCAATAGGAATAAAAACAAAAACAAATGGGACCTAATCAAACTTACCAGCTTTTGCACTCTTTGCTGGTTTCTTACCAGCAAAAGAAACCATAAACAAAGAGGCAACCTACAGAATGGGAGAAAGTATTTGCAAACAATGAGACCAATAAGGGCTTTATTTCCAAAATATACAAATAGCTCATACAACTCAACAAAAAAACAAACAACCCAATTGAAAAATGGGCAGAAGACCTAAATAGACATTTCTCCAAAGAAGAAATACAAATGGTCAGTAGGCATGAAAAGATGCTCAACATTGCTAATTACTAAAGAAATGCAAATTAAAACTTCAGTGAGGTACCACCTCACATCAGTCAGAATGGCCATCATTAAAAACTCTACAAATAACAGATGCTGGAGACGATGTGGAGAAAAGGGAACATTCCTACACTGTTGGAATGTAAGTTGGTACAGCCTCTATGGAAAACAGTATAGAGGTTCCTCAGAAAACTAAAAATAGAATTACCATATAATCCAGCAATCCCACTCCTAGGCATATATCCAGACAAAACTCTAATCCAAAAAGATACATACACCCCTATGTTCACAGCAGCACTATTCACAATAGCCAAGACATAGAAACAACCTAAATGCCCATCGACAGATGAATGGATAAAGAAGATGTGGTACATATATACAATGGAATACTACTCAGCCATAAAAAAAGAATGAAATAATGCCATTTGCAGCAACATGGATGCAACTAGAGATTATCATACTAAGTGAAGTAAGTCATAAAGAGAAAGACAAATACCATACGATATCACTTATATGTGGAATCTAAAATATGACACAAATGAACCTATCTACGTATGAAACAAAAACAGACTCACAGACGTAGAGAACAGACTTGTGGTTGCTGAGGGGGAGGGGGAGGGGGTTGGGGGAGGGATGGAGTGGGAGGTTGAGGTTAGCAGATACAAGCTATTATATATGGAATGGATAAACAACAACATCCTGCTGTATAGCATGGAGAACTATGTTTGGTATTCTGTGATGAACCATAGTAGAAAAGAATTTTTAAAAAGAAAGAAAAGTTCTTCACTAATGTATTTGTTATATGGTTTTGTTACTAATTAGTCTCTGAATGTTATTTATTAAATCACTTAATTGTTGTGAGTTTCTTTTCATAGATCTTCATTTTCTATTTCCTAGGAAGGAAAATTAGAAGAGGTGAACACAATCTTAGCCATTCATGACAACTATAAACACGAATTCTACAATGATGACTCTTGGGTTGAATTTATTGAGCTAGATATTGATGACCCCGATGAAAAGACTGAAGGATCAGACACAGACAGACTTCTAAGCAATGACCATGAAAAATCACTTAATATCCTTGGGGCAAAGGATGACGACTCTGGACGTACCAGCTGTTATGAACCTGACATTCTGGAGACTGACTTCAATGCCAGTGACATGTGTGATGGTACCTCAGAGGTTGCTCAGCCACAAAGGTTAAAAGGGGAAGCAGATCGCTTGTGCCTTGACCAGAAGAATCAAAATAACTCACCTTCTAATGATGCTGCCCCTGCTAGCCAGCAGCCCAGCGTTATCCTAGGAGAGGAAAACAAACCAAGATCACTTCTTATTGGTGGAACTGAGTCAACTCATCAAGCTGGCCATACGCAGCAGCTCAGCAATCCAAGTTCATTGGCAAACATCGACTTTTATGCCCAGGTAAGTGACATTACACCAGCAGGGAGTGTGGTCCTTTCCCCGGGCCAAAAGAATAAGGCCGGGATCTCCCAGTGTGACATGCATCCAGAAGTGGTCTCACCCTGCCAAGCAAACTTCATCATGGACAACGCCTACTTCTGTGAGGCAGATGCCAAAAAGTGCATCGCCCTGGCCCCTCATGTCGAGGTTGAATCACATGTAGAGCCAAGCTTTAACCAGGAAGACATTTACATCACCACGGAAAGCCTTACCACTACTGCTGGGAGGTCTGGGACAGCAGAACGTGTTCCAAGTTCTGAGATGCCTGTCCCAGACTATACCTCCATTCATATAGTACAATCTCCACAGGGCCTTGTACTCAATGCAACTGCCCTGCCCTTGCCTGACAAAGAGTTTCTCTCGTCATGTGGCTACGTGAGCACAGACCAACTGAACAAAATCATGCCATAGCTTTTCTTCGATTTCCCATGAGCTACATATTTAATGAGCTACCTATTTACTCTAGCAAAGAGTTGGCTAGGGCATGAATGCTTAAACCAAAACAATGTTTAAACCTTTTTTTGGGGGGTGTGGGAGTTGAGGGTGGGGGATACGGATTCTAAATGGCTTTTCCTGAAATGTTGAAACATGATATTAAAGAAAAAGAAGAAGAACCCTTAATCAGATAGATATTCTTGTTGTGAACTGTAAATATTTTAAAGAATTGTCTCAAAGACTATTTAGTGGCAGTGATTGTCTTGTTATTGTGGGTGTTAATTTTGTGCTACTAAGCATTGAATGGCTATGTTTTTTAATCTATAGTTAATCATGCTTTTTGAAAAAGCGAAAAATCAGGTGGCTTTTGCAGTTCAGGACGATTGAATGCAAATCATAGCACAGGCTAATTTTTTTTAATAATTGGGAACTAAAATTATAGGTAAGAAGACAAGAAATAGTTTGGATATGTAAAACATTTATTTTGACATAAAATGGATAAAGGTATTTTTAATAATTTACACTTTAAGCATGGCTATTTTCTATTACACTATACACGGTGTACTGTAGCTCATGCCGACCCATCTAAAGAATGTAGTAACTGCAGTCTAAAGCTGGTTTAATGCTTTGGTCAACGCACCTGAAGAAAAACTAGTTTTTTACAAGGCCCTTTTTATACCTCCTAAAACTCTTTAAATGATTCTAAAATGATTGTAGTTAGCTGCATTATTGGAATGTGTTCATCTTATCTGAATTTGTAAACAGATATTTGTTAATTTAGAAAACTTTAAAATGGTTGCACAGGTCAACTAATAAAAAAAAAAAAAAAAAAAAAAAAAAACCCCACAACACAAATGAACAAAAAGCCTTTTCTTACCCAAGTTTTGGTTCATGTCAGAGCACTGCATACTAAGAGAATAGAAACCATAGCTGGTTCCTATTGACCCGGAGTGCTTAATCACTGCAGTGCACGGGGAAGGAGTTTCTTAGTGCACTCAGATCATGAGAGTCAAGCCTTAGAACCTCGGCCGCAGTGTCTCTTAGTTCATATTTACCTAAGGAAGGAATAGGTACAAGAAGCATTTTGTAAGTTGAAGCTGGTCGAAGTGAAGTTAACCAGATCATGGAATAAGAGTTCAAGAAAAAGGTTTTTCTTTCACAGCCTATAGCCAGACACATACTCATTATTCATGGTAGCAAAAAAGAGAAAAAACAAGATTGTAAATCCCCAAGATAACTCAAAAATTTATTTAAACCCATAGCAGAAACTTTCTTCCTCACCAAATCTTTTACAGGATTTATTTAAAGTAGTAAAAGAAGTTTCATCATTTTTTACTTCCCCTCTGAGTGGATTGGCCTTAAAGCGGGTAGTCAGAAGAAAAAGAAGGGGCCTGAGTAAATTATAAGTTATTGTTCAATATCTTAATAACCTAAGCATCATTCATAGGAGCATTGGGATTGCTCCTCAAAAGGTTTGTCAAAAAGAGAAGACTCATCTCACTCAAGAATGCTTCTCACTTAAGTACTTTTTAAAGGTTAATAAAACTTTAAAGTTAGCTTTAACTTACATAGTATTTGCCATACCTTTTTAGGAAACAAGCTTAATGGTTGGCAATTTTAAATTCCCTCTTTCTTGCAGGAAGGACAGTGAAAAGCTAGAATTGGGTGTTTAAAGTTCAACATGTCACCTTGTAATAGATGTTTAATAGATTTTTCTGCTACCTTGCTGCTACTGTTTTCTCTAAGAGCTACATAATTTAGTTTCATAGACAGTTTCATCAATGTAGAACCTAATTCAACTTAAAACTGTGTGTTTGGGAAAACTATCTTACTATTTCACAATAGGCTGACAACATTTCTATAGCCAAAAATAGCTAAATACCTCAATCGGTCTCCGAATGTCATTTTGGTACTTTGCTGGCCACACAAGCCATTATTCACTAGTATGACTAGTTGTGTCCTGCAGTTTATATTTAACTTTCTTTATGTCTGTGGATTTTTTTCCTTCAAAGTTTAATAAATTTATTTTCTTGGATTTGTGATGGTATGCTTCTATTGTCAAACACCCTCAGGAAAAGCATCCTAAATCAGACTGCATACTCAGTTCTTCTCCTTGTAAGGGGAGCATGGCACAGCTGGTTTAAACACAGTAGCAATGTGTGTGAAGATTTTTGTTCTGTGCTGAAATATAGAGCAGAGGAGACAGCTCCTTCCCTTTTTTTCTGAGTAAACACGAGCCCAGCTCAAAAGTATCCTGCTGGCTTGCCTGGACTCTTAGAGCCATATTTTGGATGCATCAAAGCATGCATGACACATGTGTGGGTGTTTGTGAAGTGGGGAGAGCTTGAGCATGTTGCCTAGAAAGAGGGGAGGGGTAAACAGCTCTCCCTCTACCATTCATACATTAGAACAAGTCAGTTTGTCAGACTAGCTCCTTGTCATAATGGGAAGCCAATAAGAAGTCAAGGCTGGGAGGGAAGCTGGTTAGGTAGGTTGTATAGGAGCCTAAGAGCAGTAAAGCCATGAAGCAGAGATTCCCCCATTGGAGGCTCCAGCTCCAAGAAGGGTGCAATCACGATAAAATCAAATCCCATACCCACCAGGTGGGCAATGCACAAACTGGAAAATAATTGTATCACAGAGGTTCTCCCACAGGAGTGAAAGTTGTGAGTCCCACGTCAGGCTACCCAGGCTGGGGGTCTGGCATTGGGAAAAGGAGCCCCAAGAGCACCTGGCTTTGAAGTCCAGCAGGGTTTGATTGCAAGACTTCCACAGAACTGGGGGAGGCAGAAATTCCACTCTTGGAGGGCACACACAAGGTCTCATGAGCACCAGGACCCAGGGGAAAAAGAGTGACCTCATAAGACCCTGGGCCAGACCTACCTGCTGGTATTGGAGTGTCTCCTGCAGAGGAGGGTGGGGGTGTGTGAGGGGGTGGCTGTGACTCACTGCGTGGACAAAGACACTGGTGGCGGTAGTTCTGGGTAGTACTCACTGGCATAAGCCCTCCTGGAGGCCACCACTTTCTCACCAAGACCTGGCCCCACCCAACAGCCCATAGGCTCTAGTGCTGGGATGCCTCAGACCAAAAAACCAACAGGGTGGGAACACAGCCCCACCCATCAGCAAACAGGCTGCCTAAAGTCTTCCTAAGCCCACAGCTGGCCACTAAACACACCCCTTAACACGGCCCTGCCCACAGGAGGGACAAGACCTAGCTCCGCCCACCAGTGGGCTGGAACCAGTCCCTCTCACCAGGAAACCAGCACAAGCCCCTTAGACCAGCCTCATCCACAAGGGGGCAGACAGCAGAAGCAAGAAAAACTACAACCCTGCAACCTGCGGAATGGAAACCACAACCACAGAAAGACAAAATGAGACAGCAGAGGACTATATCCCAGAGAAAGGGGCAAGATAAAATCCGAGAACAACTCAGTGAAGACAGGCAATCTACCCAAAAAAGAATTCAGAGTAATGATAGTAAGGATGATCCAAGATCTCAGTAAAAGATAAAGGCACAGACCAGGAAGATACAAGAAATATTTAATAAAGACCTAAAAGAATTAAAGAACAAACATAGATGAACAATACAACAACTGAAATGAAAAATACACTAAAAGGAATCAACAGCAGAATAAATAAAGGAGAAGAATGTATAAGTGAACTGGAGGACAAAATGGTGGAAATCCCTGCTGTGGAACAGAATAAAGAAAAAAGAATGAAAAGAAATGAGGACAATCTAAGAGACTTCTGAGACAACATTAAATGCACCAACATTCACATTATAGGAGTCCCAAAAAGAGAAGATAGAGAGAAATGACCTGAGTAAATATTTGAATAGACAATAGCTGAAAAATTCCCTAACATGGGAAAGGAAAGTGTAACCCAAGTCCAGGAAGCGCAGAGAGTCCCAGGCAGGATAAACCCAAGGAGGAACATGCTGGGACACAGAGTAATCAAACTGACAAAAATTAAAGACAAAGTGAAAATACTAAAAGCAACAAGGGAAAATAAACAAATAACATACAAGGGAACTCCCATAAGGTTATCAGCTGATTTTTCAGCAGAAACTTTACAGGCCAGAAAAGAGCAGCACCATATATTTAAAGTGATGAAAGGGAAGAACCTACAACCAAGAATACACTAGCCAGCAAGGCTCTTGTTCAGATTTGATGGAGAAATCAAAAGCTTTACAAAAATGAGAAGCTAAGAGAATTCAGCACCACCAGACCAGACCAGCTTTGCAACAAATGCTAAAGGAACTTCTCTAGGTGAAAAAGAAAAGGCCACAACTAAAAACAAGAAAATTACAAAAGGAAAAGCTCACCGGTAAAGGCAAATATAAAGGTAGGAAATCATCCACACATAAATATATCAAAACCAGCAATCATGAGAAGACGAGAGTACAAATGCAGGATACTGGAAATGCATTTGAAATTAAAAGACTGGCAACATAAAACAATCTTCTTTATATATAGACTGCTATATCAAAACCTCATGGTAACCACAAACCAAAAATCTACAATAGAGACACAAACAAAAAAAGAATAAGGAATACAAACACAACAGTAAATTTAGCCATCAAATCACAAAAGAGAAGAGAAGAGGAAAGGAAGGGAAAAGACCTACAAAGACAAATACAAAACAATTAACAAAATGGCAATAAGAACATACATATCAATAATTACGTTAAATGTAAATGGATTAAAAGCTCCAACCAAAAGACACAAACTAGCTGAACGGATACAAAAACAAGATCCATATATATGCTGTCTAGAAGAGACCCACTTCAGATGTAAGAACACATACAGACAATGATAGGGGATGGAAAAAGGTATTCATTGCAAATGGAAATCAAATGAAACCTGGTGTAGCTATACTCATCTCAGACAAAATAGACTTTAAAAACTCTTGCAACAGACAAAGGACACTACATAATGATCAAGGGATCAATCCAAGAAGAAGATATAACAATTGTAAGTATATATGCACCCAACATAGCAGCACCTCAATATATAAGGCAAATACTAACAACCATAAGAGGAGAAATCAACAGTAACACAATAATAGTGGGGGACTTTAAAACCCCACTTTCATCAATAGATCATCCAGACAGAAAATCAATAAGGAAACACAGGCCTTAAAGGACACATTAGACCAGATGGACTTAATCAATATTTATAGAGCATTCCCTCTAAAAGGAGCAGAATACACATTCTTTTCAAGTACTCATGGAACATTCGCCAGGATTGATCACATGCTAGGACACAAAACAAGCCTTGGTAAATTTAAGAAAATTGAAATCATATCAACCATCTTTCTGACAACAACACTATGAGATTAGAAATGAACTACAAGAAAAAAACTGTAAAAAACACAAACATGTGGAGGCTAAACAATATGCTACTAAACAACCAATGGCTCACTGAAGAAATCACAGAGGAAATCAAAAAATACCTAGAAACAAATGAAAACACAATGATTTAAAACCTATGGGACACAGAAAAAGCAGTCCTAAGAGAGAAGTTTATAGCAATACAATCTTACCTCAGGAAGCAAGAAAAATCCCAAATAAACCATCTAATTTAACACCTAAAGGAACTAGAGAAAGAAGAACAAACAAAACCCAAAGTTAGTAGAAGGAAAGAAATCATAAAGATCACAGAAGAAATAAATGAAAAACAGACAAAGAAAACAATAGCAAAGATCAATAAAACGAGAGACTGGTTCTTTGAGAAGATAAACAAAATTGATAAACCATTAGCCAGACTCGGAGGGAGAGGACTCAAATCAATAAAATTAGAAATGAAAAAGAAGTTACAACAGACACTGCAGAAATACAAAGCATCATAAGAGAATACTACAAGCAACTCTATGCCAATAAAATGGACAACCTGGAAGAAATGGACAAACTCTTAGAAGGTGTAACCTTCCAAGACTGAACCAGGAAGAAATAGAAAATACGAACAGACGAATCACAAGTAATGAAATTGAAACTGTGATTAAAAATCTTCCAACAAACAAAAGTCTAGGACCAGACGGCTTCACAGGTAAATTCTATCAAACATTTAGAGAAGAGCTAACACCCATCCTCCTCAAACTCTTCCAAAAAATTTCAGAGGGAGGAACACACCCAAACTCATTCTACAAGGCCACCATCACCCTGATACCAAAGCCAGACAAAGATGTCACAAAAAAAGAGAATTACAGACCAATATCACTGATGAATATAGATGCAAAAATCCTCAAAAAAATACGAGAAAACAGAATCCAACAACACATAAAAAGGATCATACAACATGATCAAGTGGGATTTATCCCAAGGATGCAAGGATTCTTCAATATATGCAAATCAATCAATGTGACACTCCATATTAACAAATTGAAGAATAAAAACCATATGACAATCTCAATAGATGCAGAAAAAGCTTTTGACAAAATTCAACACCTATTTATGATAAAAACTCTCCAGAAATGGGCATAGTGGGAACCTACCTCAACATAATAAAGGCCATACATGACAAACCCATAGCAAACATCATTCTCAATGGTGAAAAACTGAAAGCATTTCTGCTAAGGTCAGGAACAAGACAAGGATGTCCATGCTCACCACTATTATTAAACATAGTTTTGGAAGTCATAGCCACAGCAGTCAGAGAAGAAAAAGAAATAAAAGGAATACAAATTGGAAAAGAAGAAGTAAAGCTGTCACTGTTTGCAGATGACACGATACTATACATAGAAAATCCTAAAGATGCGACCAGAAAACTACTAGAGCTAATCAATCAATCTGGTAAAGTTGCAGGATACAAAATTAACGCACAGAAATCTCTTGCATTCCTATACACTAATGATGAAAAATCTGAAAGAGAAATTAAGGAAACACTCCCATTTACCACTGCAACAAAAAGAACAAAATACCTACGGATAAAACTACCTAAGGAGGCAAAAGACCTGTATGCAGAAAACTATAAGACACTGATGAAAGAAATTAAACATGATACAAACAGATGGAGAGATATACCATGTTCTTGGATTGGAAGAATCAATACTGTGAAAATGACTATACTACCCAAAGCAATCTACAGATTCAATGCAATCCCTATCAAATTACCAATGGCATTTTTCACAGAACTAGAACAAAAAAATCTTAATATCTGTATGGAGACACAAAAGATGCCAAATAGCCAAAGCAATCTTGAAGGAAAAAAAAAAACAGAGCTGGAGGAATCAGACTCCCTGACTAAAGATTATACTGCAAAGCTACAGTAATCAAGACAGTACAGAACGGGAACAAAAACAGAAATATACATCAATGGAACAGGATAGAAAGCTCAGAGATAAACCCATGTAGATATGGTCACCTAATTTATGACAAAGGAGGCAAGAACATACAATGGAGAAAAGACAGTCTCTTCAATAAGTGGTGCACAGAAAACTGGACAGCTACATGTAAAAGAATGAAATTAGAATACTTCCTAACCCCATACACAAAAATAAACTCAAAATGGATTAAAGACCTAAATGTAACACCAGACATTGTAAAACTCTTAGAGGAAAACGTAGGAAGAACACTCTTGGACATAAACCACAGCAAGATCTTTTTTGACAGACCTCCTAGAGTAATGGAAATCAAAACAAAAATAAACAAACAAGACCTAATGAAAGTTAATAGCTTTTGCACAGCAAAGGAAACCATAAAGAAGACGAGAGGGAGTAGGGGCAAGATGGCGGAAGAGTAAGACGCGGAGATCACCTTCCTTCCCACAGATACAGTAGAAATACATCTACACGTGGAACTGCTCCTACAGAACACCCACTGAACGCTGGCAGAAGACGTCAGACCTCCCAAAAGGCAAGAAAATCCCCACGTACTTGGGTAGGGTAAAAGAAAAAAGAAATAACAGAGTCAAAAGAATAGGGACGGGACCTGCGCCAGTGGGAGGGAGCCGTGAAGGAGGAAAGGTTTCCAGGCACTAGGAAGCCCCTTTGCGGGCAGAGACTGCGGGTGGCAGAGGGGGGAAGCTTCGGAGCCGCGGAGGAGAGCGCAGCCACAGGGGTGTGGAGGGCAAAGCGGAGAGACTCCCGCACAGAGGCTCGGCACCAACCAGCACTCACCAGCCCGAGAGGCTTGTCTGCTCACCTGCCGGGGCGGGCGGGGGCTGGGAGCTGAGGCTCGGGCTTTGGTGCTAGCCGGGAGGGAGTCCGGGGAAAAAGTCTGCAGCTGCCGAAGAGGCAAGAGACTTTTTCTTGCCTCTTTGTTTCGCGGCACGCAAGGAGAGGGGATTCAGAGCGCTGCCTAAATGAAATCCAGAGATGGGTGCGAGCCGCGGCTATCAGCGCGGATCCCACAGCAACAGGGGCGCAGAGGGAAAAACGGAGAGATTCCCGCACAGAGGCTCAGCGCCGAGCAGCGCTCACCAGCCCGAGAGGCTTGTCTGCTCACCCGCTGGGGCAGGCGGGGCTGGGAGCTGAGGCGCGGGCTTCGGTCGGATCGCAGGGAGAGGACTGGGGTTGGCGGCATGAACACAGCCTGAAGGGGTTGGCGTGCCGCGGCGAGCCGGGAGGGAGCCGGAGAGTAGGTCTGCAGCCGCCGAAGAGGCAAGAGACTTTTTCTTGCCTCTTTGTTTCGCGGCGCGCAAGGAGAGGGGGTTCAGAGCGCCGCCTAGACGAACTCCAGAGGCGGGCGCGAGCCGCGGCTAACAGCGCGGACCCCAGAGACGGGCGCGAGCCGCAGCCATCAGCGCGGACCCCAGAGACTGGTAGGAAACGCTAAGGCTGCTGCTGCCGCCACCAAGAAGCCTGTGTGTGAACACAGGTCACTCTCCACACTGCCCCTCCCGGGAGCCGGTGCAGCTCGCCACTGCCAGGCTCCCGTGATCTGGGGACAACTTCCCCGAGAGAATACACGGCGCGCCTCAGGCTGCTGCAACGTCACGACGCCTCTGACGCCACAGGCTCGCCCCGCCTCCTCCTTACCGCTCCCTCCCCCAGCCTGAGTGAGCCAGAGCCCCCGAAGCAGCTGCTCCTTTAACCCCGTTCTGTCTGGGCGGGGAACGGATGCCCTCAGGCGACGTACATGCAGAGGCGGGTCCAAATCCAAAGCTGAACGCTGGGAGCTGTACGAACAAAGAAGAGAAAGGGAAATCTCCCCCAGCAGCCTCAGAAGCAGCGGATTAAAGCTCCACAAACAACTTGATGTGCCTGCATCTGTTGAATACCTGAATAGACAACGAATCATCCCAAATTCAAAAGGTGGACTTTAGGAGCAGGATATATTAATTTTCCCCTTTTCCTTTTTTTGTGAGTGTGTATGTGTATGCTTCTGGGTGAGATTTTGTCTGTATAGCTTTGCTTTCACCATCAGTCCTAGGGTTAGGTCCGTCCATTTTTTTTTTTTTTTTTTTTACTTAAAAAAAATTTTTTTTTCCTAATATTTGTTTTCTTAATAATTTTTTCCGTATTTTCTATTTTTAGAAATTAAAAAATTTTTTAATAAGTTTTTTCATATTTTTTATTTTAAAAAATTAAAAATTTTTTTTCTTAATAAATTTTTTTCTTAAAAATTTTTTTCTTATTTTTTACTATAAAAAATTAATAAATCTATTTTTAAAAATTAAAAAAAATTTTTTCTGAATACATTTACTCTTAATAATTTTTTTTCTTATTTTTTATTATAATAGCTTTATTTTATTTTATTTTATCCTCTTTTTTTCTTTCTATTTTTTTCTCCCTTATATTCTGAGCTGTGTGGATGAAAGGCTCTTGGTGCTCCAGCAAGGCATCAGGGCTGTGCCTCTGAGGTGGGAGAGCCAACTTCAGGACACTGGTCCACAAGAGACCTACCAGCTCCACGTAATACCAAACAGCAAAAATCTCTCAGAGATCTCCATCTCAACATCAAGACCCAGCTTCACTCAACGACCAGCAAGCTACAGGGCTGGACACCCTATGCCAAACAACTAGCAAGACAGGAACACAGCCCCATCCATTAGCAGGGAGGCTGCCTAAAATCATAAGGCCACAGACACCCCAAAACACACCACCAGACGTGGACGTGCCCACCAGAAACACAAGATTCAACCTCATCCACCAGAACACAGGCAATAGTCCCCTCCACCAGGAAGCCTACACAACCCACTGAACCAACCTTACCCACTGGGGACAGATACCAAAAACAACGGGAACTACGAACCTGCAGCCTGTGAAAAGGAGACCCCAAACACAGTAAGATAAGCAAAATGAGATGACAGAAAAACACACAGCAGATGAAGGAGCAGGGTCAAAACACACCAGACCTAACAAATGAAGAGGAAATAGGTAGTCTACCTGAAAAAGAATTCAGAATAATGATAGTAAGGATGATCCAAAATCTTGGAAATAGAATAGACAAAATGCAAGAAACATTTAACAAGGACGTAGAAGAACTAAAGAGGAACCAAGCAATGATGAAAAAAACAATAAATGAAATTAAAAATACTCTAGATGGGATCAATAGCAGAATAACTGAGGCAGAAGAAAGGATAAGTGACCTGGAAGATAAAATGGTGGAAATAACTACTGCAGAGCAGGATAAAGAAAAAAGAATGAAAAGAACTGAGGACAGTCTCAGAGACCTCTGGGACAACATTAAATGCACCAACATTCGAATTATAGGGGTCCCAGAAGAAGAAGAGAAAAAGAAAGGGACTGAGAAAATATTTGAAGAGATTATAGTTGAAAACTTCCCTAATATGGGAAAGGAAATAGTTAATCAAGTCCAGGAAGCACAGAGAGTCCCATACAGGATAAACCCAAGGAGAAACACGCCAAGACACATATTAATCAAACTGTCAAAAATTAAATATAAAGAAAACATATTAAAAGCAGCAAGGGAAAAACAACAAATAACACACAAGGGAACCCCCATAAGGTTAACATCTGATCTTTCAGCAGAAACTCTGCAAGCCAGAAGGGAGTGGCAGGATATACTTAAAGTGATGAAGGAGAAAAACCTACAACCAAGATTACTCTACCCAGCAAGGGTCTCATTCAGATGTGATGGAGAAATTAAAACCTTTACAGACAAGCAAAAGCTGAGAGAGTTCAGCACCACCAAACCAGCTTTACAACAAATGCTAAAGGAACTTCTCTAGGCAAGAAACACAAGAGAAGGAAAACACCTACAATAACAAACCCAAAACATTTAAGAAAATGGGAATAGGAACATACATATCGATAATTACCTTGAATGTAAATGGATTAAATGCTCCCACCAAAAGACACAGACTGGCTGAACGGATGCAAAAACAAGACCCATATATATGCTGTCTACAAGAGACCCACTTCAGACCTAGAGACACATACAGACTGAAAGTGAGGGGATGGAAAAAGATATTCCATGCAAATGGAAATCAAAAGAAAGCTGGAGTAGCAATTCTCATATCAGACAAAATAGACTTTAAAATAAAGAATATTATAAGAGACAAAGAAGGACACTATATAATGATCAAGGGATCGATCCAAGAGGAAGGTATAACAATTGTAAATATTTATGCACCCAACATAGGAGCACCTCAATACATAAGGCAAATACTAACAGCCATAAAAGGGGAAATTGACAGCAACACAATCATAGTAGGGGACTTTAACACCCCACTTTCACCAATGGACAGATCATCCAAAATGAAAATAAATAAGGAAACACAAGCTTTAAATGATACATTAAACAAGATGGACTTAATTGATATTTATAGGACATTCCACCCCAAAACAACAGAATACACATTTTTCTCAAGTGCGCGTGGAACATTCTCCAGGATAGATCATATCTTGGGTCACAAATCAAGCCTTGGTAAATTTAAGAAAATTGAAATCGTATCAAGTATCTTTTCCGACCACAACGCTATGAGACTAGATATCAATTACAGGAAAAGATGTGTAAAAAATACAAACACATGGAGGCTACACAATACACTACTTAATAACGAAGTGATCACTGAAGAAATCAAAGGGGAAATCAAAAAATACCTAGAAACAAATGACAATGGAGATACGACGACCCAAAACCTATGGGACGCAGCAAAAGCAGTGCTAAGAGGGAAGTTTATAGCAATACAAGCCTACCTCAAGAAACAGGAAACATCTCGAATAAACAACCTAACCTTGCACCTAAAGCAATTAGAGAAAGAAGAACAAAAAAACCCCAAAGCTAGCAGAAGGAAAGAAATCATAAAGATCAGGTCAGAAATAAATGAAAAAGAAATGAAGGAAACAATAGCAAAAATCAATAAAACTAAAAGCTGGTTCTTTGAGAAGATAAACAAAATTGATAAACCATTAGCCAGACTCATCAAGAGAAAAAGGGAGAAGACTCAAATCAATAGAATTAGAAATGAAAAAGGAGAAGTAACCACTGACACTGCAGAAATACAAAAGATCATGAGAGAGTACTACAAGCAACTCTACGCCAATAAAATGGACAACCTGGAAGAAATGGACAGATTCTTAGAAATGCATAAACTGCCGAGACTGAACCAGGAAGAAATAGAAAATATGAACAGACCAATCACAAGCACTGAAATTGAAACTGTGATTAAAAACCTTCCAACAAACAAAAGCCCAGGACCAGATGGCTTCACAGGTGAATTCTATCAAACATTTAGAGAAGAGCTAACACCTATCCTTCTCAAACTCTTCCAAAATATTGCAGAGGGAGGAACACTCCCAAACTCATTCTACGAGGCCACCATCACCCTGATACCAAAACCAGACAAAGATGTCACAAAGAAAGAAAACTACAGGCCAATATCACTGATGAACATAGATGCAAAAATCCTCAACAAAATACTCGCAAACAGAATCCAACAGCACATTAAAAGGATCATACACCATGATCAAGTGGGGTTTATCCCAGGAATGCAAGGATTCTTCAATATACGTAAATCAATCAATGTGATACACCATATTAACAAGTTGAAGGAGAAAAACCATATGATCATCTCAATAGATGCAGAGAAAGCTTTCGACAAAATTCAACACCCATTTATGATAAAAGCCCTGCAGAAAGTAGGCATAGAGGGAACTTTCCTCAACATAATAAAGGCCATATATGACAAACCCACAGCCAACATCGTCCTCAATGGTGAAAAACTGAAACCATTTCCACTAAGATCAGGAACAAGACAAGGTTGCCCACTCTCACCACTATTATTCAACATAGTTTTGGAAGTGTTAGCCACAGCAATCAGAGAAGAAAAAGAAATAAAAGGAATCCAAATCGGAAAAGAAGAAGTAAAGCTGTCACTGTTTGCAGATGACATGATACTATACATAGAGAATCCTAAAGATGCTACCAGAAAACTCCTAGAGCTAATCAATGAATTTGGTAAAGTAGCAGGATACAAAATTAATGCACAGAAATCTCTTGCATTTCTATACACTAATGACGAAAAATCTGAAAGTGAAATTAAGAAAACACTCCCGTTTACCATTGCAACAAAAAGAATAAAATATCTAGGAATAAACCTACCTAAGGAGACAAAAGACCTGTATGCAGAAAATTATAAGACACTGATGAAAGAAATTAAAGATGATACAAACAGATGGAGAGATATACCATGTTCTTGTATTTGAAGAATCAACATTGTGAACATGACTATACTACCCAAAGCAATCTACAGATTCAATGCAATCCCTATCAAACTACCACTGGCATTTTTCACAGAACTAGAACAAAAAATTTCACAATTTGTATGGAAACACAAAAGACCCCGAATAGCCAAAGCAATCTTGAGAACGAAAAATGGAGCTGGGGGAATCAGGCTCCCTGACTTCAGACTATATTACAAAGCTACAGTAATCAAGACAGTTTGGTACTGGCACAAAAACAGAAATATTGATCAATGGAACAGGATAGAAAGCCCAGAGATAAACCCACGCACATATGGTCACCTTATCTTTGATAAAGGAGGCAAGCATATACAGTGGAGAAAAGACAGCCTCTTCAATAAGTGGTGCTGGGAAAATTGGACAGATACATGTAAAAGTATGAAATTAGAACACTCCCTGACACCATGCACAAAAATAAACTCAAAATGGATTAAAGACCTAAGTGTAAGACCAGACACTATCAAACTCTTAGAGGAAAACATAGGCAGAACACTCTATGACATACATCACAGCAAGATTCTTTTTGACCCAGCTCCCAGAGAAATGGAAATAAGAACACAAATAAACAAATGGGACCTAATGAAACTTAAAAGCTTTTGCACAGCAAAGGAAACCATAAACAAGACCAAAAGACAACCCTCAGAATGGGAGAAAATATTTGCAAATGAAGCAACTGACAAAGGATTAATCTCCAAGATTTACAAGCAGCTCATGCAGCTCAATAACAAAAAAACGAACAACCCAATCCAAAAATGGGCAGAAGACCTAAATAGACATTTCTCCAAAGAAGATATACAGATGGCCTACAGACACATGAAAGAATGCTCAACATCACTAATCATTAGAGAAATGCAAATCAAAACTACAATGAGATATCATCTCACACCGGTCAGAATGGCCATCATCAAAAAATCTAGAAACAATAAATGCTGGAGAGGGTGTGGAGAAAAGGGAACTCTCTTGCACTGTTGGTGGGAATGTAAATTGATACAGCCACTATGGAGAACAGTATGGAGGTTCCTTAAAAAACTACAAATAGAACTACCATACGATCCAGCAATCCCACTACTGGGCATATACCCTGAGAAAACCAGAATTCAAAAAGAGTCAGGTACCACAATGTTCATTGCAGCCCTATTTACAATAGCCAGGACATGGAAGCAACCTAAATGTCCATCGACAGATGAATGGATAAAGAAGATGTGGCACATATATACAATGGACTATTACTCAGCCATAAAGAGAAACAAAAATGAGTTATTTGTAGTGAAGTGGATGGACCTAGAGTCTGTCATACAGAGTGAAGTAAGTCAGAAAGAGAAAAACAAATACCATATGCTAACACATATATATGGAATCTAAAAAAAAAAAAAAATTGTTCTGAAGAACCTAGGGGAAGGACAGGAATAAAGATGCAGACATAGAGAATGGACTTGAGGACACGGGGAGGGGGAAGGGTAAGCTGGGACGAAGTGAGAGAATAACATTGACATATATACACTACCAAATGTGAAATAGATAGCTAGTGGGAAGCAGCCACATAGCACAGGGAGATCAGCTCGGCGCTTTGCGACCACCTAGAGGGGTGGGATAAGGAGGGTAGGAGGGAGATGCAAGAGGGAGGGGATATGGAGATATACATATGCATATAGCTGATTCACTTTCTTATACAGCAGAAACTAACACAACATTGGAAAGCAATTATACTCCAACAAAGATGTTAAAAAAAAAAATGACACATGCACCCCAATGTCATTGCAACACTATTTACAATAGCCAGCTCATGGAACGAATGCATGAAGAAGCTGTGGTACATATATACAATGGAATATTACTCAGCCATAAAAAGGAACGAAATTGGGTCATTTGTAGAGATGGGGACGGACCTAGAGACTGTCATGCAGAGTGAAGTAAGTCAGAAAGAGAAAAACAAATATCGTATATTAACGCATACTTGTGGAATCTAGAAAAAATGCTACAGATGAACCGGTTTGCAAGGCAGAAATAGAGACACAGATGTAGAGAAAAAAATGTATGGACACTAAGGGAGGAAAGGAGGGGTGATAAATTGGGAGATTGGGACTAACATATATACACTAATATGTATAATATAGTTAACTAATGAGAACCTGCTGTATAGCACAGGGAACTCCACTTCTCTGTACAGTAGAAACTAACACAATATTGTAAAACAACTATACCTCGATTCAAAAAAAAAAATGAAATGAAATAGAGACAGAGAAAGCAATAGCAAAGATCAATGAAACTAAAAGCTGGTTCTAAAAAAATAAAAAAATAAAAAAATAAAAGCTGGTTCTTTGAAAAAGTAAACAAAATTGATGAACCTTTAGCCAGACTCATCAAGGAAAAAAAGGGAGAAGGCTCAAATCAGTAAAATTAGAAATGAAAAAGGAGAAGTTACAATGGACACTACTGAAATACAAAGGATCATAAGAGACTACTACAAGCAAATATATGCCAATAAAATGTACAACGTAGAAGAAATGGACAAATTCTTATAATCTCTCAATAGTCAACCAGGAAGAAATAGAAAATATGAACAATTACCAGTACTGAAATTGAATCAGTGATTTCAATACTCCCAGCAAACATAAGTCAAGGACCAGATGGCTTCACAGTTGAACTCTACCAAACATTTAGAGAAGAGTAAACACCTATCCTACTGAAACCTTTCCAAAAATTTGCAGAGGAAGGAACACTCCCAAACTCATTCTATGAGGCCACCATCACCCTGACACCAAAACCAGACAAAGATACCACAAAAAAAGGAAATTACAGGCCAATATCACTGGTGAACATAGACACAAAAATCCTCCACAAAATACTAGCAAACTGAATCTAACAATACATTAAAATGATCATACACCATGATCAAGTGGAATTTATCCCAGGGATGCAAGGATTTTTCAATATCCCCAAATAAATCAGTGTAACACACCACATTAACAAATTGACAAATATGACCATATGATCATTTCAGTAGATGCAGAAAAAGCTTTTGACAAAATTCAACACCCATTTATGATAAAAACTCTCCATTAAGTGGGCATAGAAGGAACAAAGCTCAACATAATAAAGGCCATATATGACAGACTTTCAGCTTGGATAATACTCAACTGTAAAAAGCTAAAAGCATTTTCTCTAGGATCAGGAACAAGCCAAGGATGTCCACCCTCGCCACTGTTATTCAACATAGTTTTGGATGTTCTAGCCACAGCAGTCAGAGAAGAAAAAGAAATAAAAGGAATCCAAGTTGGCAAAGAAGAAGTAAAACTGTCACTGTTTGCAGATGACATGATACTGTACATAGAAAATCCTAAAGATGCTACCAGAAAACTACTAGAACTCATCAGTGAATTCAGTAAAGTTGTAGGGTATGAAATTAATACACCAAAATCTGTTGCATTTCTATACACTAACAATGAATGATCAGAAAGAGAAATTAAAGAAACAATCCCATTTACCACTGCATCAAAAAGAATAAAATACCTAGGAATAAAACTACCTAAGGAGGGCTTCCCTGGTGGCGCAGTGGTTGAGAATCCACCTGCCAATGCAGGGGACACGGGTTCGAGCCCTGGTCTGGGAGGATCCCACATGCCGCGGTGCAACTGGGCCCATGAGCCACAATTACTGAGCCTGCGCATCTGGAGCCTGTGCTCCGCAACGGGAGAGGCCGCGATGGTGAGAGGCCTGCGCACTGCGATGAGGAGTGGCCCCCGCTTGCCACAACTAGAGAAAGCCCTCGCGCAGAAATGAAGACCCAACACAGCCATAAATAAATATTTAAAAAAAAAAAAAACTACCTAAGGAGGCAAAAGACCTGTACTCCAAAAACTATAAGATGCTGATGAAAGAAATTGAAGTTGACGCAAACAGATGGAAAGATATACCATGTTCTTGGATTGGAAGAATCAATACTGTGAAAATGACTATATTACCCAAAGCAATCTACAGATTCAGTGCAATCCCTATCAGATTACCAATGGCAATTTTCACAGAAATAGAACAAAAAATCATAAAATTTGTATGGAGACACAAAAGACCCCGAATAGCA
The DNA here is from genome assembly GCF_009873245.2 of Balaenoptera musculus. Classification (NCBI taxonomy): domain Eukaryota; kingdom Metazoa; phylum Chordata; class Mammalia; order Artiodactyla; family Balaenopteridae; genus Balaenoptera; species Balaenoptera musculus. The sequence goes on from NC_045787.1 coordinate 34,424,039, forward strand.
AAAACAATCTTGAGAAAGAAAAATGCAGCTGGAGGAAACAAGCTTCCTGAGTTCACGCTATATTACAAAGCTACAGTCATCAAAACAGTATGGTACTGGCACAAAAACAGAAATATAGCTCAATGGAACAGGATAGAAAGACCAGAAATAAACCCACACACCTATGGTCTATTAATCTACAACAAAGAGGCAAGACTATACAATGGAGAAAAGACAGTCTCTTCAATAAATGGTGTGGGGAAAACTGGACAGCTACGTGTAAAAGAATGAAATTAGAACATTCTCTAACACAATACACATAAAATAAACTCAAAATTTATTAAAGACCTAAATGTTAGGCTGGATACTACAAAACTCTTAGAGGAAAACACAGGCAGAACACTCTTTGACATAAATCACAACAATATCTTTTTTGATCTGTCTCCTACAGTAATGGAAATAAAAACAAAAATAAACAAATGGGACCTAATTAAACTCAAAATCTTTTGCACAGCAAAGGAAACTATAAACGAAATGAAAGGACAACCCACAGAATGGGAGAAAATATTTGCAAACGATGCGACTGACAAGGGATTAATCTCCAAAATTTACAAACAGCTCATGCGGCTCAATATCAAAACAAAAAACAAATAGCCCAATCAAAAAATGGGCAGAAGACCTAAATAGACATTTCTCCAAAGAAGACATACAGATGGCCAAGAGGCATATGAAAAGATTCTCAACATCACTAATTATTAGAGAAATGCAAATCAAAACTACAATGAGGTATCACCTCACACCAGTCAGAATGGCCATCATCAAAAAATCTACAAACAATAAATGCTGGAGAAGGTGTGGAGAAAAGGGAACCCTCCTACACTGTTGGTGGGAATGTAAATTGGTACAGCCACTATGGAGGACAGTATGGAGGTTCCTTAAAAATTTAAAAATAGAGCTACCATATAATCCAGAAATCCCATTACTGAGCATATATTTGGAGAAAACCATGGTTCAAAGGGATGCATGCACCTCAGTGTTCATTGCAGCACTATTTACAATAGCCAAGACATGGAAGCAACCTAAATGTCCATCGACAGATGAGTAGATAAAGAAGATGTGGTACATATATACAATGGAATATTACTTGGCCATAAAAAAGAATGAAATAATGCCATTTGCAGCAACATGGATGGGCCTAGAGATTATCATACTCAGTGAAGTAAGTCAGACAGAGAAAGACAACTATCATATGATATCACTTATATGCAGAATCTTTTAAAAAATGATACAAATGAACTTATTTACAAAATAGAAACAGACTCACAGACATAGAAAACAAACTTATGGTTACCAAAGGGGAAAGGTGGGGAGGGAGGGATAAATTGGGAGTTTGGGATTGATATATACACACTATTATATTTAAAATTGATAACCAACAAGAACATACTGTATAGCACAGGGAACTCTGCTCAATATTCTGTAATATCCTAAATGGGAAAAGAATTTGAAGAATAATATATATATATGTATATGTACAACTAAATCACTTTGCTGTACACCTGAAACTAACACAACATTGTAAATCAACTATAGTCCAATATAAAATAAAAATTAAAAAACAAAATTTCTCCACCTGCTGCCTTCTGCTCTTTGAGCAGCCATTATCTAAAAGAACCATGGGTGAAGCCTTAGGTTTTCTTCCTTGTTAGAAATATGGTTTGGAAAATCATGTCTCATTTGTCCCTAAGATACTGGAACATATACTGCCTTAACATTTACACAACAAAAGGTCACATTTGAAGCACCAGATATTTTTTACACACACAAGACTCACCCTTATGAGATGACAGGCTTATCGTTCATATTGGATGCCTCAAGGATCAGGAGTGAAGGTAAAGGCAGGATTCTTACTTCCATGGATCAGAAGAGCACGATCCTTTCTATTTCAGAAGGTTAATGTCATGTTAATCTTATGAAAGATTAATCAAGATGGTTACACATGTGTTCCTGTATTTTAAATTCTTAATGGTTCTATCAGAACATACTAACACTGAAACCTAGTGTTATAATATTTTCATATTTACAGAGTTTTATAACAAAATACTAAATGTCTTTGCATGTTCCCTGTTTAGGGTAAGAAATGGGAAAAGGTAGAAGTTACTTGAATCCAAACTCTAGTTGGAATCCAAGGTAATACATCATTTGCCCAATCTCCTTGCTAGCTTATTATTTAAGGGCTGTGTGTAAAGGGCACAGCTTCTGAATAAGAATTTGACCTTTGGTTAAGCTCTGTTCCCTTGGAAATCAGAGAATATTATGTCAACTATGTTACATAAGTAAAATTGCTCATGGTTAAAATGACCTGACTGGTAAATTGCATCTGGGTAAGGAGAAACTCTAGATGCCCAGAGATAAACCATGCTTTGGACTTGAGCATGGTGACTCTTTGAGTACATCCCATATGGGGACACTAAAAGCTATGCCTGTGGCGTTGTAATAAGAGCTATTGGCTCCAGTGGAACATAGAGCTTCCGAGCCTGGGGGAACTCCTTTACCTGCCCAATATGAGTCCCCTGCCCTTGCACTTGAGCTGTCACTTGGCAGAAGAGAGGAAAGAAAATACTGGACAGCTATGTCAATGGTTGTGTAGACTGCTACATGGACTGTTGCCACAACTATGACTGTAAAACAGAAAGCCTGATACTGCCCTGTCTTACAGTCTCATCAGTAGAATGGGGCCAAGCATGGTCTGTAGTCATCTGGGGAATGTTTACTTGAACTTAAGATCCCCTTGTGGAGGTATCAAGAGACATTTGCCGCTCTGAATAGAGTTTGTGCTTTCCCATCTCTAAGTTTTTGTTCCTGCCTCTTCCTCCCCCTGAAAAGCTCCCACCTACCAACTCTGCCTATCGAACTTTCCCTCCTTCTTCGTGGCCCAGCTCAAACACTTCCTTCATGCAGCCCCCTAGATCTCCTCCAGCCTTGAATGATCATTCCCTCTTCTGAACCACTTCTAATGGTGTTTATCACATTCTAGTTTTTAGCTCACCTAACAACCTTCCTAAGATGGGTTTGCCAACATGTATTCTGGGGCATACCTGTTCCCTGAAATGTTCTTAAATGAATGATTCTGTAGTCAATTTGGAAAACACTTCATACTACATTTCCCTCTGGGAAAGCCAGAGTACAAATTGACATTTTAAAGCTTCTACTGTTAAAGAAATCTATTTAAATTTAACACATATTCCAATTTATTCAACAATGGAAAACATAATGGTAAAGGAGTACCCATCATTGGGTCTATTAACACTTGGGGAAAGCTGCTCTAAGAAGAGTAGCTAGCAAGCCTAGCACAAAATAAAGTTATAATAAATTTCAGGTAAATGTGAATCTGAACGACGCATCTTTGAGGCCACAAAACTTATCAATAAAACTTTCTAAGAAATAAAAAGGCTGCAGCTGCATGATTAAAATAACAACAGATCCTTCTCAACTCTGGTATGTTACCTTTTTTCCCATATGAAATGACATTTTTCTAAGGTCTTGGAGGCCTTAGAGCATTCACTGTCTTCTCTGTGACACTGACTTTCTATCTCCTTGCTGAAAAAGAAGACTGAATTTCCCCCCTTCAGCTGGAAGACTAGCTGAGGAGGATTAACACATGGAACTTACCAACAGTAACAAATTCTCAGTCTCACTCAGTACATTTAGTTTACTGTGAAATCTGAGTGTTACAACAGAGTAATGCTTATATCACTCTTCATGAAGAGCATATTTTACTGGGAAGCTACAGAATAATGTGTATATTATTACTTGAACAAAAATAATTCACTCCTTACTTTTATCTTCTGAGTTAAAAAATAAATAAATCACCCAGACGGAACTTCAAGCATAATAGATTTTTCACATTAAGAGATGTTACCAGCATTTTCTGTAAGGAAGAAATAATTTGTCAGGAAATTGTAATGCACTTTGGCTTTCCCAGCAGATTTTCCAAAAGTTCAAAGTAGAAAGATTTTTATTATTAGCTTTCCTTTAGATGATACAATATGATAAAAATAATTTGCATAGTGTTTTAATTTTATGAAGTACTTTCGTATGTATTATTTCATTTAAACATAAATCTGTAAGCAACTCAGACATTATTTTTAACATTTTACAGGCAAGAAAACCACGGCTCAGAAAATCTAAGAGTTTTTCCCAAAGTTAATAAGTGTTGGAGCCAGGACAAAAGCACAGACCTTCTGACTAGTCCAGTATTCTAAAAACAGTGTAGGATGTAACATTCCTTGATAGGGCAAAAGCTTCTGATCTTATTCAGTGTGAAGAAATGGAAAAATGTTTTATAGTGTTCATGAATCCAAAGAATCACCTGCTAGAGATAAAAGTTTCTTTTTCTGATAAACATTTATTAGCACACCACTGCTTAACAACCAGTTCGGGGAGATGGGGGGCGGGGGGAAGAGAGAGTCCAGATTTGTAGTATTTGCAAATTTTTGTGGTGTAAAGATTCCCAATGTAACTGATTTTAAGCCATCAGTGCTTCATCACTGAACACAAAGTCAGAAAGATTGCACAATCAGCTCTCATGAGACAGTTGAAACCAGCTCCAGCACACCACTGAATCTACATAACCTGATAATTCCATCTAATGGATGACATTTTTCATAAAGGATAGATAGAATTTCTAGAATTTATTAAGCACTTATATGCCAGACACTTTTCTAAACACTTTACATACATGAACTTATTTTATCCTCACAACAATCCGATGACGTAAGTTCTATTATTCCCAGCTTAGTGATGTGGAAACTGAGGAATATAGTTCATTAACCATGACAAAAGTCACAAAATTAATATTAGAGTCAGGATGCAAACACAAGAACTCCAAATCCAGAAAGGAGCTAGAAAAATTAATAGAACTGCCATGTGATCCAGTAGTGCCACTTCTGGAATTAAAAACAGGATCACAAAGAGATATCAGCACTCTCGTGTTCATTGCAACATTATTCACAATAACCAAGATATGAAAACAACCCAAGTGTCCATTGATGGATGAATGGATAAAGAAAATGTGGCATAAAGAAACTGAGATACACCACAGGCTTGCACTAGATCTAGGACAAACACAGCAGAGAAAGGGATACCACCTTGGGCTGTTGCTGAGCAGAACCATGGATGCCTACATAGGCAGTGCCTAGGTCCTCTGTGAACACATAGTCCACACTTGCTTCAGCAACCACCTCTGCTGGGGCTGGGCATGCACTCAATGGCAATGGAGCCTGATCAAACCTGACCCTCAAGGTTTCTACTCCAACAGCTGGAGAGCAGACCCCATCCCTGACAGGGCAGGGACAGCCACAATGCAAAGAGAAAACCTTGCCTCACATCCTGCACAGGCTTTAAATCCACCAACACCAATCAAAGGGATAATGGCCAGCACACTCTGAGGAACAATGTGGCTGGCATCCATACCAAAACCAGCCCTCACACCAAAAACATTGAATGCATGCAATCTACATAGGGATGCTACCACATAAAAACACCCTTTTAAGGCCACAGGAGGTAACTGCTTCTCCTAAATCCATAGAGTCAGAGCAAGTTAAGTAACCTGAAAAGGCAGAGGAACTACTCCCAATTAAAGGGATAAGAGAAATCACCTGAAAGAATGAAACAGACCTCACCACCCTACTAGATCCTGAGTTCAAAAAAGGAGGTAATAGAAATGCTAAAGGAATTAAGAAAGATTATCAACAGAAATGCAGATTACTGTAACAAGGAACTAGAAAATATAAAGGTGAACCAATCAAAAATAGACAATTCAATTGCCAAAGTAAAAATCAATCTAGAAACAGTGAATAGCAGACTAAATGACACAGAAGAACAAACAAGTGATCTGGAAGACAGAATAATGGAAATCACCTAAATAGAACAGCAGACAGAAATACAAATGAAAAAACAAAATGAAAGCAACATATGAGATATATGGGGTAATATAAAGCATGCCAACCTATGCATGATAGGGGTTCCCAAAGGAGAGAATAGAGAGAAGGGAATCTAAAATGTATTTGAAGAAATTATGGCTGAAAACTTCCCAAACCTAAACAAAGAAACATAGATCCAGGTACATGAAGCACAGAGGGTCCCAAACAAGATGAACCCAAACAGACGAACACCAAGACCTATAGTTAAAATGGAAAAAGTTAAAGATAAAGAGGATTCTAAAGGCAGCAAGAGAAAAACAGAGTCAGTTACAAGGGGACTCCCATAAGGCCATCAGCTGATTTCTCTGCAGAACCTTTATAGGCCAGAAGGGAGTGACATGATATATTCAAAGTCCTGAAAGGGAAAAATCTGCAGCCTAGGAGAGTCTACCCAGCAAGATTATCATTTAGAATAGAAGGAGAGATAAAGAATTTCTCAGACAAGCAAAAACCAAAAGAATTCTGCAAAATTAAAGCTACCCTAAAAGAAATATTGAAGGATCTTCTCTAAATAAAAAAAGCAAGAATCTATAGGAAAAGGAAAACCACAATAGGAAAGGCAAATATAAAAAAGGATTGAAAATCACTTAAATAAGCCAGTATATAGCAATAGAATAAAAAAACAAAAACATTTTATAAAAGTGATGACTACAATTAACAGTAAAATGATACGCATGAAGATGTAAAATAGGACATCAAAATCACGAGATGTGGGAGAGAAGAGTATAAAAATGTAGATCTTTTAGACTGTGTTTGAACTTGTATGACTATCAGTTTAAAGCAAGTAGACATAGTTATGGGTCAACACACTTGAACTCCGTGGTAACCACAAATCAAAAACATACAATAGATTCAGAAAAGCCAAAAAGAAAGGAACTCAAGCATACTACAAAAGAAAATCAAACTATAAAAGAAAATTTTCAAACCACAAAGGGAAAAACACAAAGAAGAAATGAACAAAGAAGAACTACAAAAACAACTGGAAAACAAAGTTTAAAATGGCAATAACTACATACCTATCAAGAATTATTTTAAATGTCAATGGACTAAATGCTCCAATCAAAAGACATAGAGTGGCAGATTGGATAAAAAAAAAACAAGGACCTACAATATGCTGCCTAGAAGAGACTCAACTTCAGGGTGAAAGACACACAGACTGAAAGTGAGGGGATGGAAAAATATTTCATGAAAATGGAAACAACAAGAAAGTGGGGGTAACAATACTCATATCAGACAAAAAGACTTTAAAACAAACACTATAAAGAAGAACAAAGAAGGGCATTATATAATAATAAAGGGGTCAATACAAGAAGAAGATATTACACTCGCTAACATATATGCACCCAATATAGGAGCACCTAAATACATAAAACAAATACTAACAGACATAAAGGGAGAAATGGACAATAATATAATAATAGTAGGAAACTTTAACACCCCACTGATATCAATGGACAGATCATCCAGGAAATCAATAAGGCAACAGAGATCCTAAATGACTCAATAGAAAATTTGGACTTGATGTCTACACTACAGTACAACCAAAACAACAGAATACACATTCTTATCAAGTATGCATGGAACTTTCTCAAGAAGAGACCACATACCAGGTCACAAAACAAGCCACAACAAATTTAAGACAGAAATTATTTAAAGCATCTTTTCTGTCCACAACAGTATGAAATTAGAAATCAATCACAGAAAGGAAAATGGGAAAATAATGAACACATGGTGATGAAACAACATGCTACTAAAAAACCAATGGGTCAATGAAGAAACAAAAGAAGGATTCGGAAAAAATCAAGGCAAAAAAAAAACGAAAACACAACCTACAAAATCTATGGGATACTGCAAAAGCAGTTGTCAAGAGGGAAGTTCACAATGATACGGGCCTTCCTCAAGAAAGAAGAAAGATCTCAAACAACCGAACCTACCGCCAAAAAGAATTTGAAAAAAAAAAAAAAACCAAAGTCAGCAGAAGAAAGGAAATAAAGATCAGAGAGGAGATAGAGATGAAAAAAAAACAATAGAAGAGATCAATAATACTAAGAGCTGGGTTTTTTAAAAGAAACAAAAATTAACAAACCTCTAGCCAGGCTCACCAAGAAGAAAAGCGAGAGGACCCAAACAAACAAAATAAGAAATGAAAGAGGAGAAACAACAATAACTGATACTACATAAATACAAAAAAATCATAAGAGAATACTATGAAGTTATATTTCAACAAGTTGGGCAACTTAGAAGAAATGGACAAGTTTCTAGAAATAGAGCCTGCCAAAACAGAGTCAAGAAGAAACAGATAATTTGAACAGATTGATCACTAGAAGTGAAACAGAATCTGTAATTTTAAAAAACTTCCTCAAAACAAAAGTCCAGGACCAGACAGCTTCACTGGGGAATTCTACCAAACATGTAAAGAACTTATAGGTATCCTGCTCAAACTGTTCCAAAAAATTGAAGAGGCGGGGACACTCCCAAAGACATTCTATGAAGCCACCATCACACTTATACAAAAACCAAAGACACTACAATAAAAGAAAATTACAGGCAACTATCTTTGATGAACACAGAAGAAAAATCCTTACAAAATTTAGCAAATCAAATCCGACAATACATAAAAAAGAGCATACACCACGATCAAGCTGGATTGATTACAGGGTTGAAAGGAAGGTTCAATATATGCAAATCAATGTGATGCACAACATTAACAAAAAGTAAAGCCACATGATCATTTCAATAGACATAGAAAAGGCATTTGACAAAATTCAACATTCATTCATGATAAAAATGCTCACAAAAGTGGGCATAGAGGGAACATATCTCAACATAACAAAAGCCATCTATGACAAACCCACAGCCAACATAATACTCAGTGATGAAAAGTTGAAAGCCTTTCTGCTAAATTCAGGAACAAGACAAGGATACTCACTCTCTCACTTCTATTCAACATAGTATTGGAATTCCTAGCCACAGCAGTCAGACAAGAAAAAAAAGGTATACAAATTGGAAGAGGTTAAACTGTCACTATTTGCAGATAATATGATACCTGATATAGAGAACCGTAAAGTCTGCACATAAAAACTGTTAGAATAAATGAATTCAGCAAGATAGCAGGATACAAGATTAATATACAGAAATCTGTTGCACTTCTTTACACCAACAAAATATAAGAAAGTTAAAAAAAATCCCATTTAATGTTGCATCAAAAAAAAAAAGTTTAAGTAATAAACTTAACCAAGGAGGTTAAAAATCTATACACTGAAAACTATAAAACACTGATAAAGGAAACTGAAGATGATTCAAAGAAATGAAAGATATCCCATGCTCTTGGATTGGAAGAATATTGTTAAAATGGCCATACTACTCAAAGCAATCTACAGACTTGATAACCCTATCAAAATACCCATGATATTTTCCAAAAAAATTAGAACAAATAATCCTAAAATTTATATGGAACCACAAAAGACCCAGAATTGCCAAAGCAATCCTGAGGATAAAGAACAAAGTTAGAGGCATAACCCTTCCAGACTTCAGACTATACTACAAAGCTACAGTAATCAAAACAGCATGGTACTGACACAAAAACAGACATATAGATCAATGGTACAGAATAGAGAGCCCAGAAATAAACTCATGCACCTACGGTCAATTAATCTATGACAAAGGAGACAAAAACACAATGGAGAAAAGACAGTCTCTTCAACAAGTGGTGTTGGGAAAGCTGAACAGCTACATGTAAATCAACAAAATCTGAATATTCTCTCACACCATATACAAAAATAAACTCAAAATGGTTTGAAGACCTAAATATAAGACATAACACCATAAAACTGCTAGAAGAGAACACAGGTAAAACATTCCTGGACATAAATATAGCAAAAGAAAAGAAAAAATAAGCAAATGGGATCTAATCAAACTTAAAAGCATTTGCACAGCAAAGGAAACAAACAAAAAATGAAAAGAAAACCTACAGAATGGTAGAAAATATTTGCAAATGATGCAACCAACAAGGGTTAACATCCAAACTATACAAACAGCTCATACAACTCAACATCAAAACAAAACAAAAAAAAATCAAAAAATGGAAAGAACTGGGTTGGACCTACCTGCTGATCTTGGAGAGTCTGCAGTAGAAGCAGGAGGCAACTGCAGCTCAACCTCAGAATGTAGACGCTGTAGGCAGCAGTTGTTGGGAGCTCCTTCTACCACATGGACAATGATACTAGCAAGCACCACTGTGGAATCCTCCTCTAGCTCATTAGCCAAAGACATGGTCCCACCCAACAGCCTGTAGGTGCCAGTGCTGGGATGTCTGAGGCCAAGCAACTAATGAGTGGGTTCACAGCCCCACTCATCAAGAACTCGCTGCCTTAAGATCCCCTGAGCCCACAGCCACCTCTAGACATGACCCTGCCACCCACCAGAGGGCCCAGGATACAGCTCCACCCACCAATGAGCAGGCACCAGTCCAAGAATACCCTGGGCCCAAGCCCTGCCCTTAAGGGAGCCTGTTCTAGCCTCTGGACCAACCTCACCCACCAGGGGGCAGACACCAGACTCAAGAAACCCAGAATCCTATAGCCTGTGGACCCAGCCTGCCCATCAGCAGGCCAGATTCTGTCCTGAGACTAGCTGGGCCCTGGCCCTGCCCACTAGCAGGCCAACAAGCTTCAGGACACCCTGAACCCCAGACCCAACTGTGTCAGAAACTACCCTGCCCCACTAGCAATCCAACACCAGCTCTGGGGTCCCTGGGTTTTGCAACCAGACTCCAGGACCTGGCTCTAACCCCAGAACTTGGCTTCACCCACCAGTGGGTAGGCAACACCCTGAGTCTTCTAGACTCTGACTCAGCCCAGCACTGAGCCAACATAAGAGCTGGGGCCCCCTGGGGTTCCATAGTCAGCTTCTTCATGTCCTGGTCCCACCAACCAGTGGCTGGCAGCCTCTGGACAAGGTAGGGCCTGGCAATCAACCTGACCGGGGGGCCAACCAACCCTACCAGAATCCCATATAGTAAGCCCACCACAACAGAAAGACCCCTGAAGCCCTCATAGAGGAAGCCTCTAGAGCCTATAGTTTGGGTTATGAGCAGGTAATATGCTACTTGGATGCCTAGTATGTCTCCGACAAAAGACCACTTCTCCAAGGTTGGGAACTATAACCAATCTACCAGATACATAAAAATAAAAACAGCAACTTAGGCAAAATGAGGGGACAGAGAAACATGTTCCAAACAAAGAAACATGTTCCAAACAAAGGAACATGTTCCAAACTAAGTAACAAGATAAAACACCAGAAGAACTAAGTGTAGTGGAGATAGGCAATCCACCCAAGGAGGAGTTTAGGACAGTGATTGTAAAGATGATCAAAGGACTCGGGAGAAGAATGGATGCACAGAGTGAGAAGTTAGTTTTTACCAAAGAGTTAGAAAATATAAAGAACAACCAAATGAAGAATACAATAATTGAAATAAAAATACATTAGAAGAAATGAACAGTAAACTAAATGATACAAAGGAGTGGATCAGCTGGAAGACAGTAGTGGAAATCACTAATGCTGAACAGAAAAAAGAAAAAAGAATGAAAAGAAATGAGGACAGTTTAAGAGACCTCTGGGACAACAGTAAGCACACTAATATTCACATTATAGGGGTCCCAGAAGGAGAAGAGAAAAAGGTGCTGATAACTTATTTGAAGACATAATAGCTGAAAACTTCCCTAACCTGGGAAAGGAAACAGTCACCCAAGTCCAGGAAGTGCAGAGAGTCCCATGCAGGATTAACCCAGAGAGAAACAGAACAAGACAAATTATCTTTAATTTTGTCATTTTAATTACACAGAGAGAATATTAAAAGCAACAAGGGAAAAGCAACAAACAACATACAAGGGAACTCCCATAAGGCTATCAGCTGATTTTTCAGCAGAAACGCTGCAGGACAGAAGGGAGTGGCACAATATATTTAAAGTGATGAAAGGGAACAACATACTACCAAGAATATTCTGCCCAGCAAGGCTCTCATTCAGATTTGATGATGAGATCAAAAGCTTTACAAACAAGCAAAAGCTAAAAGAGTTCAGCACCACCAAACCAGCTTTACAACAAATGTTAAAGGAACTTCTCTAGGCAAAAAAGAAAAGGACACAACCAAAAACAAGAAAATTACATAAAGTAGCAGGACACAAAATTAATGCACAGAAATCTCTTGCATTCCTATACACTAATGATGAAAAATCTGAAAGTGAAATTAAGAAAACACTCCCCATTTACCATTGCAACAAAAAGAATAAAATACCTAGGAATAAACCTACCTAAGGAGACAAAAGACCTGTATGCAGAAAATTATAAGACACTGATGAAAGAAATTAAAGATGATACAAATAGATGGAGAGATATACCATGTTCTTGGATTGGAAGAATCAACATTGTGAAAATGACTCTACTACACAAAGCAATCAACAGATTCAATGCAATCCCTATCAAACTACCACTGGCATTTTTCACAGAACTAGAACAAAAAATTTCACAATTTGTATGGAAACACAAAAGACCCCGAATAGCCAAAGCAATCTTGAGAACGAAAAATGGAACTGGAGGAATCAGGCTCCCTGACTTCAGACTATACTACAAAGCTACAGTAATCAAGACAATATGGTACTGGAACAAAAACAGAAATATAGATCAATGGAACAGGATAGAAAGCCCAGAGATAAACCCATGCACATATGGTCACCTTATCTTTGATAAAGGAGGCAAGTATATACAGTGGAGAAAAGACAGCCTCTTCAGTAAGTGGTGCTGGGAAAACTGGACAGCTACATGTAAAAGAATGAGATTAGAACACTCCCTAACACCATACACAAAAATAAACTCAAAATGGATTAAAGACCTAAATGTAAGGCCAGACACTATCAAACTCTTAGAGGAAAACATAGGCAGAACACTCTATGACATAAATCACAGCAAGATCCTTTTTGACCCACCTCATAGAGACATGGAAATAAAAACAAATGGGACCTAATGAAACTTAAAAGCTTTTGCACAGCAAAGGAAACCATAAGCAAGACAAAAAGACAACGCTCAGAATGGGAGAAAATATTTGCAAATGAAGCAACTGACAAAGGATTAATCTCCAAGATTTACAAGCAGCTCATGCAGCTCAATATCAAAAAAACAAACAACCCAATCCAAAAATGGGCAGAAGACCTAAATAAACATTTCTCCAAAGAAGATATACAGATTGCCAACAAACACATGAAAGAATGCTCAACATCATTAATCATTAGAGAAATGCAAATCAAAACTACAATGAGATATCATCTCACACCAGTCAGAATGGCCATCATCAAAAAATCTAGAAACAATAAATGCTGGAGAGGGTGTGGAGAAAAGGGAACACTCTTGCACTGTTGGTGGGAATGTAAATTGATACAGCCACTATGGAGAACAGTATGGAGGTTCCTTAGAAAACTAAAAATAGAACTACCATACGACCCAGCAATCCCACTACTGGGCATATACCCTGAGAAAACCATAATTCAAAAAGAGTCATGTACCACAATTTCATTGGAGCTCTATTTACAATAGCCAGGACATGGAAGCAACCTAAGTGTCCATCAACAGATGAATGGATAAAGAAGATGTGGCACATATACACAATGGAAAATTACTCAGCCATAAAAAGAAACAAAATGGAGTTATTTGTAGTGAGGTGGATGGACTTAGAGTCTGTCATACAGAGTGAAGTAAGTCAGAAAGAGAAAAACAAATACAGTATGCTAACACATATATATGGAATCTAAAGAAAAAGAAAAAGAAAAAAAGGTCATGAAGAACCTAGTGGCAAGACGGGAATAAAGACACAGACCTACTAGAGAATGGACTTGAGGTTACGGGGACGGGGAAGGGTAAGCTGGGACAAAGTGAGAGAGTGGCATGGACATATATACACTACCAAATGTAAAATAGATAGCTAGTGGGAAGCAGTTGCATAGCACAGGGAGATCAGCTCGGTGCTTTGTGACCACCTAGAGGGGTAGGATAAGGAGGGTGGGAGGTAGGGAGACGCAAGTGGGAAGAGATAGGGGGATATATGTATATGTATAGCTGATTCACTTTGTTATAAAGCAGAAACTAACACACCATTGTAAAGCAATTATACTCCAATAAAGATGTTAAAAAAAAAGAAAGAAAATTACAAAATGAAAAAGCTCACTGGTAAAGGTAAACATACAGTAACAGGTAGGAAATTATCCATGCACAAAACTAGTGGAAGGTTAAAAGACAAAAGTAGTAAAATCATCTATATCCACAATAAGAAGTTAAAGGATACACAAAATAATTAGATGTAAAATGTGATATCAAAAACAGTAATCATGAGGGGAGGACAATACAAATGCAGGGTTTTTAAAATGCATTGGAAATTAAGATATCAGCAACTTTTAAAAATCACGTATACACATTGCTATATAAAAACCCCATGGTAACCACAAACCAAAAATCTGTAATATATATAGACACAAAAAGAAAAAGGAATCTAAACATAACACTAAAGATAGTCAACAAAATCACAAGAGAACAAAAGAAGAAAGGGAAAGAAGACCTATAAAAAAAATCCCTTAATAAACTGGCAATAAGAACATACATACAATAAATACCTTCAATATAAATGGAGTTAATGCTCCAATCAAAAGACACAGAGTGGCTGAATGGATACAAAAACAAGACCCATATATATGCTGCCTACAAGAGACTTACTTCAGATCTAAAGATAAACACAGACTGAAAGTGAGAGGATGGGGAAAGATATTCCATGCAAATGGAAATCAAAAGAAAGCTGGGGTAGGAATACTTATATCAGACAAAATAGACTTTAAAGTAAAGACTGTTACAAGAGACAAAGGAGGATATTATATAATAATGTAGGGATCAACCCAAGAAGAAGATATAATAATTGTAAATATATATGCACCCAACATAGGAGCACCTAAAAACATAAAGCAAATATTAACAGACATAAAGGAGAAATATACAATAAGAAAATAATAGTGGGGGACTTTAACACCCCACTTACGTCAATGGACAAATCATTCAGACAAAAAAATCAATAAAGAAACACTGGCTTTAAATGACACCTTAGACCAAATGGACTTAACTGACATATATAGAGAATTTCATCTGAAAGCAGCAGAATACACATTTCTTTTCAAGTGTACATGGAACATTCTCCAGGACAGATCACATGTTAGGCCACAAAAGAAGCACACTGGTAAATTTACGAAAATTGAAATCTTATCAAGCAGCTTTTCTGACCACAACTCTGTGAGATTATAAATCAACTACAAGAAAAAAACTGCAAAAAGCACAAACACATGGAGGCTAACCAATATGCTACTAAACAACCAATGGCTCATGGAAGAAAGCAAAGAAGAAATCAAAAAATACCTGGAGATAAAAGAAAATGAAAACACGACAATCCAAAACCTATGAGATGCAGCAAAAGCGGTTCTAAGAGGAAAGATTATAAGTGATACAAGCTTACTTCAGGAAACAAGAAAAATCTCAAATAAACAATCTAACCTTACTCCTAAAGGAACTAAAGAAAGAAGAACAAACAAAACCCAAAGTTAGCAGAAGGAAAGAAATCATAAAGATCAGAGCAGAAGTTAATGAAATAGAGACTAAAAAAACAACTGAAAAGGTCAATGAAACTAAAAGCTGGTTCTTTGAAAAGATAAACAAAGTTGATAAACCTTTATCCAGACTCATCAAGAAAAAAAAAAGGAGAGGGCCCAAATCAAAATCAAGAATGAAAAAGGAGAAGTTACAATGGACACCACAGAAATACAAAGGATCATAAGAGACTACTAAGAACAACAATACACCAATAACATGGACAACCTAGAAGAAATGGACAAATTCTTAGAAAGGTATAATTTCTCAAGACTGAACCAGGAAGAAATAGAAAATATGAACAGACCAATTACCAGTACTGAAACTGAATCAGTAATTTAAAAACTCCCAACAAACAAAAGTCCAGGACCAGATGTCTTCACAGTTGAATTCTACCAAACATTTAGAGAAGAGTTAACACCTATCCTTCTGAAAATCTTCCCAAAAAAATGCAGAAGAAGGAACAATTCTGAACTCATTCTATGAGGCCACAATCACCCTGATAACAAAACCAGAGAAAGATATCACAAAAAAAAGAACATTACAGGCCAATATCACTGATGAACATAGATGCAAAAACCCTCAACAAAATACTAGCAAACTAAATCCAACAATACATTACAAGGATCATATACCATGAATAAGCGGGATTTATCCAAAGGAAGCAGGATTTTTCAATATCTGCAAACCAATATGATATACCACATCAACAAATTGAAGAATAAAAACCATAAATCATCTCAATAGTTGCAGCAAAGCTCTTGACAAAATTCAACATCCGTTTAAGATAAAACTCTCCAGAAAATGGGCACAGAGGGAGCATAACTCAACACAATAAAGACCACATATGACAAACACACAGCTAACATCATACTCAGTGATGAAAAACTGAAAGCATTCCCTCTAAGATCAGGAACAAGACAAGGATGCCCACTCTCACCACTTTTATTCAACATAGTATTTGAAGTCCTACCCACAGCAATCAGACAAGAAAAAAATAAAAGGAATTCAAATTGGAAAGAAAGAAGTAAAACTGTCACTGTTTGCAGATGACATGAAACTATACATAGGAAACCCTGAAGATGCCACCAGAAAACTACTAGAGCTCATCAGTGAATTCAGTAATGTTACAGGATACAAAATTGATACACAGAAATCTGTTCCATTTCTACACAATAGCAGCAAAGTATCAGAAAAAGAAATTAAGGAAATAATCCCATTTACCATTGCATCAAAAAGCATAAAATACCTAGGAATAAATGTACCTAAGGAGGTAAAAGACCTCTACTCAAACTATAAGACACTGATGAAAGAAACTGAAAATGACACAAACAGATAGAAAGATATACTATGTTCAGGGATTGGAAGAATTAATATTCTTAAAATGACCATACTACCCAAGGCAATCTACAGATTTAATGCAATCTCTATCAAAATACCAATGGCATTTTCTACAGAACTAGAACAAACAATTTAAAAATTTTCATGGAACACAAAAGACCCTGAATTGCCAAACCAATCTTGAGAAAGAAGGACAGAGCTGGAGGAATCATGCTCCCTGACCTCAGACTATACTACAAAGCTATAGTAATCAAAACAGTATGATACTGGCAAAAAACAGACACATAGATCAATAGAACACAACAGAGAGCCCAGAAATAAACCCACACACTTATGGTCAATCTATGACAAATGAGTCAAGAACATACAATGGAGAAAAAACATTCTCTTCAACAAGTGGTGCTGGGAAAACTGACCAGCTGTATGTAAAAATTAAATTAAAACATTCTTTAACACCATATACAAAAATGAACTCAACATGGATTAAACACATAAATGTTAAGACTGGAAACCATAAAAATCCTAGAAGAAACCATAGGCAGAACACTCTGACCTAAATCTTAGCAATATTTTTTTGGATCTGTCTCCTAAAGCAAAGGAAATAAAAGCAAAATTTAAAAATGTTACCTAATTAGACTTAAAAGCTTTTGCACAGTAAAGGAAACCATTGACAAAACAAAAAGGTAACCTACTTAATGGGAGAAAATATTTGCTAATGAAATGAGTGATAAGGGCTTTATATCCAAAATATATAAACAGCTCATACAGCTCAACATCAAAAAAAAACCAACCCAATTAAAAAATGGGCAGAAGACATGAATAGACATTTTTCCAAATGAAAATGAAAAGATGCTCAACATCATTACAAGAAATGCAAATCAAAACCATAATAAGATATCACCTCACACCTGGTAGAATGGCTATCATCAAAAAGAACACAAATAACAAATGTTGGTGAGAAGGTAGAGAAAAGGGAACCCTTGTACACTGTTGATTGGTCCAGCCACTGTGGAAAACAGTATGGCAGTTTCTCAGAAAACTAAAAATAGAACTACCATAGGACCCAATAATTCCACTCCTGGGTATATATCCAAAATATATATATATAAAACACTAATTCAAAAAGATACATGCACCCCAATGTTCATAGCAGCATTATTTACAATTGCCAAGATATGGAAGCAAACTATGTGTCCATCAACTGATAAATGGTAAGGAAAATGTCTGTATATATACATATACACACACACAATGGAATACTACTCAGCCATAAAAACAAGGCTGGAGAGGACGTGGAGAAATGGGAACCCTGGTACACTGTTGGTGGGAGTGTAAATTAGTGTGACCACTGTGGAAAACACTATGGAGATTCCTTAAAAAACTAAAAATAGAGCTACCATATGATCCAGCCATCCCACTCCTGGGTATATGTCCAGAAAAAATGAAAACTCTAATTTAAAAAGATACATGTCCTCCAATGTTCATAGCAGCACTATTTATAATAGCCAAGACATGGAAACAACCCAACTGCCCATTAACTGACAACTGACTTCAGATGTCACACACACACACACACACACCACAGTGGCATATTACTCAGCCATAAAAAAAGAAATATTGCCATTTGCAGCAACATGGATGGACCTAGAGATTATTATACTTAGTGAAGTTAGAGAAAGACAAATATTATATGATATCACTTATACGTGGAATCTAAATAATACAGATGAATCTATATACAAAACAGAAACACAGAGAACAAACTTACGGTTACCAAAGTAGGGGAAGGGTCATATAAGGAGTGTGGGATTAACAGATGCAAACTACTATACATAAAATAGATAATCAACAAGCGTTTAATGTATATAACACAGGGAACTATATTCAATATCTTGCAATAACCTATAATGGAAAATGTCTGAAGATACATATTATATATAATATACACATTATACTCACTTTGCTGTACATCTGAAACACAATATTGAAAATCAGCTATACTCCAATTAAAAGAAGAAAAACTATGAGGTAGATAGATACATGATAGATATTGATATATAACACATTGGAATATTACTCAGTCTCAGTAAAGAAATACTGCCAACATGAATGGAGGTGGAAGACACTACACTAAGCAAAGAAAGGCAGACACATAAAGAGAAGTACTGCATGATCTCACTTACATGTAAAATCTAAAATAGTCAAACTCACAGAAGCAGAGAGTCCAGTGGTAGTTTTCCAGGGGTTGCGGGGGTGGGGGGGGGGGAGAAATATGATGATGTTAGTGAAAGGGTACAAAGTTCCAGTTATGCAAGATGAATAATTTCTGGAGATCTGATGTACAGCATAGTGACAATAGTTAATACTATATTGTATACTTGTAATTTGTTGAGGATTAAATCCCCTTCCCACCACCACACACACAAAATGGTAACTATGTAGAAGTAATATATATGTTATATATCAACCAAAGAAAAATGCACAACCTAAAAGTTGTGAGTTATGTTTTATGCTGGGACCTTACTGAGGACTATAGCTTGGGAGGCAGCCTCTCAGATAGCTCTAAGGAACTGTTCTGGAGAGGTAAGGGAGGAGCCAGGATATATAGGAGTTTTTATTGGGAAATAAAACAAAAAAACATGTAGTCCAACATCAAGAGATTACTACTAATTACAAAAAAAAAAACCCAGAAATCTCAAGTTAAGGATTTTAGTACTTTTTTATGTATGGAAAGATGCAAGATTCTGGGCTCTTGGAAATTATACCTTAGATATGAATCTTATCTGGGACCAGTATCCTATTTTTCTCCGTTGTGAATTCCACTCAGGGTGCACTGTCAAAGGCAGCTGCAGTGGCTGATGGCAGGCAACATTTGTTGTTTACTGAAATGACAGGCAACATTTTTTTGTCCATAATTAGCATGATTGTGGTGATCATTTCATAATGTATATGTATATCAAGACATCAAGCTGTATATCTTAAATATATACAATTTTATATGTCAATGATATCTCAACAAAGCCGTTAAAAAAAATTAAAGGATATTATTTCAAGGAATCCTGGTCAGACATGTGTTCCCCAGGAACTCAAATATCAGCTATTTTTTGAGAAAATATAGAAGAACTTGTGACAAGAACTGAAGGTTTTGAAAATGTGATTTTTACTTCAAAATTACAAATAATTCCTATCCCTTTATTCAATCCAAAGTTGTATCCAGGGCCTTTTTGACCCAAATTCCCACCACTTTTCTCTTTCTCCATAAAGAGCAAGCCTATTTAATGTTCTCTCTCTTCCCTCCTTCTCTCCATCAGTGTTTTGGCTGCTTGCTGCCACTGTTACTGTGACATTTGTATTGCTACTTCTTTACTCCACTATATCCCTGAACCACCATCATCTACGGAGTCTTCCACTTTTCTTCCCACTATTTTCACATTCATTCCTTAATTTTTTTTTCCTTATGTGTCCTGTTGATTCTACAGCAGCCTTGGATCTCATGCAGAATATCTGGACTTTAGAGACAGAGCCAGACCACTAGAGTTCCTTCTGCCAGGAAATAACTGTTCAGAATGTAGGGGATGTAATTATCAAGGGAGATAACTCTGGCTCTTCTTTGCTGTTTCCATGATTGTTCATTGCTTTAAGTTTCTTCTTCACCGTCAGATATTTTGTTTTACTTGTTTTTTCTATCTATATTTAGAGTGACTGAAAATTCTTGTAGTAACTGGAACACTAGTTTCTATATAATTTCAGTTTTACTGTAAAAGAAGTGACAGAGGGTAAACCCTTGATTAACTAGAATGCCCAAGGAATGGAATGCTTGATTATACTTTCTGTTGAACATTACTAAATATCTTAGTCCACTTCTCTGAAGTCTCATAAAGCATCAAGGTCATTACTCTGGCTTTCAACTTAAATTGTGCTGACTCTATGTTCATAGATGCAAGTAGTCTACTTATCATATGTACCCTGGAAGTCTTATAAATTATTGTCATTTATGACAATACCTAGTGAATAAAGGTGCAAGTTCAAAATCGGCACTTTTTAAAAGAATATTTGACAATATGTGTCTCGAGCCTTGACAACATTCATAAACTGTACCTAGTAATCACACATCTAGGAATTTAATTATAGGACTAATTAGAGATATATCCAAAAATTATGTGCCTAAACGTCACACATATTTTGGAAAATTAGAACACTATCCTCCAACATTAGATATATTTTGATATACCCATAAAACAGAATGCCATGCAAACATTAAAATTCATATTCTTAAGGGATAGGAAATGCTCATAATAAGAGAAAAGGGGAACATATAAATCAATATAATCATTATGATCTAAATTGGGTAAAATACACATATATGTACATATGTACTTTTGTGTAGGTATGTGTGTCATATAGAAGATTTATGGTATATACATCAAAATGTTAATAATGGTTATCTCTGGCAGGTAGGAATATGGGTGTTTAAATTCCCTAATTTTTACTTTGATGTAATTTCCTACATTGTCTATAATCAAAGTTTATTATTTTAGGATCATAAAATAATACATAACATTTTAAATTTTCTATTGAAATTTAGTCCTATCATATAACTTTCTCTGAAAGGCAAAATGCAGGGAAATGAACTTGAGTTCTAGCCTGTCGTCTTTTTCTCAATCAACATTTTCATAGTTTGTTGTTCCCATCATTTTTTTTTAACTTTCTTTGAAATTTTATGTGCACAAGCTTATTTGAATTATTGTCTTCACTTATATGACCAGTGCTTTGAAGGTTAAAAACCAAGTTACTGCACAATTTGGGATTTCTCAGCAGCTTCAGTTATTGGGATTCTCAGGACAATCATTGGCACACAAATCTTTAATTATTCACAATACAGGAAATGTTTGTAAAATGAAAATGTCATCAATAGCCCGGCTCAGGAATCAGACCTAGAAGTCTGAAATACCAATTAACCTATTCTTTTATTAGCATACTCACTTCCACTACCTTAGTTCAGGCTCTGGTTATCTCAGTACTTCACTCTCCTAAATTGTCCCACTGTTTACATCCAATTAAGAAAGCTACATTTTACCTAATTTGAAAGAGGATCATTTCTGAAAAAATGGCAATAAATGGGAAAAAAAGTCAAACTTCTTTCCATGGCAAATGTTTTATGCTCTTTCATGTTTCAAATAATAGCAATATACTCAGCCTTTGCTGCATAAAATATCCCTCCAAAACTTAATGGCTTAAAACAATGATCATTTATTAGTTCACAAGTCAGCAGGTTGGGCTTTTTAGCTGGGCTTAGCTGGGCAGTTTTTCTGCCTGTCTCAGCTAGGCTCACTCATCAACTCTCAGCTGATGGGTTGGCTAGGGCTGGATGGTCTAAATGGACACATTTACCTGTTGGGCAATTGGTAGGCTCTTGGCTGGAGAGCCTCAGTCTCTTCCACATGACCTCTGTAGCAGTGTAGCTGAGGCTTGTTCACATGGTGGAAGTGGAAAAAGATGAGTGAAAGGTGCAAAACCTCTTAAGGTCTGGAAAATCTCACATTCCTTCTTCCGCAGTATATGAAGGCCAATCTAAATGAAAAGGATGGGGAAACAGACCTACCTCTTGAAAGCAGGAGCTCCTGTGGATTTTTGGCCATTTTTTATCTACTATACTATGTGATGGATCTTAGTACATACATTAAAAAGTAAGGAAGCCAGAAGCAAAAGAAGTCACATTCTTGGCTACCAAGCCAGGCTCCAACAATGACCCAATAATTTTTATTAACTCTTCTTTTTCCTCAGAGGCATTCATCTAGTGATCCCTCCCCTCTAATCCTGTCCTATTCCTGGAGCTCTGGCTCTCGTTATCTATATTCCTCCTTTTACTTCCTGGCACAGCCCAAGAGAGAAGTTCTGATTAGGTTGGGTAGTCTCAATCCATGTAGATCATCCCTATCTGGCAGCATTCTCACACTAGATCACCTCCAGAAGGTGCTGGCCTGTTTAAAATTTTCTGATTCTCAAGGGGGAGAGGAGGAGAGAGTCAGCAAGAACTCCCTGCAAAAAGGGCAAGCCAGAATCACCTGGTGACATCATTTTTTAATTATGCAGCATGAAAAACTCTTACCATCTTTCTACAACAGGCTCAAACCTATAAGAATTACCTCCACTGTAAAATCTTCCCCAGCATCCACAGGAAGAATCAGTGGCTCCCACCTCTGTGGTCTTATGTTATCTCAATTTTTGGACTAGTTACATTTTATAGTAATAGTGGACAGAGCACTGGGGAGTATAGACACAGTTATAGGAACATTTCCAGTAGGCAAAATGGGCTCAGACTGAAGATTCCTAGAAGGTTGCCTCATGCAGTGTTTACCCTTATTAAAAAAAAAAAAAATTGGGGGGGATTTCCCTGGCAGTCCAGTGGTTAGAACTCTGCACTTCCACTGCAGCTGGTGCGGGTTCAATCGCTGGTCAGGGAACTAAGATCCCGCATGGTATATGGTGTGGCCAAAAAAAAAAATTCAACTGAGTAAATTTTAAAGAGCTTATTGGCTTTATTCAATGATTCATGAAATAGGCAGCATCCAATCTAGGATACAGAAAGGAGCACTGAGGACCTGTACAAAATGAAAGACTTTTATAGGCAAAAAGCAGCAGGAACAAGGAAGTTATACTAGACATAAAAGAGGGTTGGTTATCAAAAGGTTTCTTTCCTTTAGGGGATGGCAGGAGTCTATCAGGCAGATTACCTAACTAGTGTTCATCAGGCAATTCCTGATTGGTTGAAAATTCGATTTCTGGAGAGCCAAAACTGTAATTAAGTCTGAGTTTGGTAACATGAAGCTTAGCATAAGTGACTATTTTGGGTCTGTGGTTTTTTGTTTTTGTTTTTTTTTTTTTAAGGATATTTATTTTACTTTTTTTTTTTTAAAAGGAATTCCTTTATTTTTTATTTTATTTATTTATTTATTTTTGGCTGTGTTGGGTCTTCGTTTCTGTGCGAGGGCTTTCTCTAGTTGCGGCATGTGGGGGCCACTCTTCATCGCGGTGCGCGGGCCTCTCATTATCGCAGCCTCTCTTGTTGCGGAGCACAGGCTCCAGATGCGCAGGCTCAGTAGTTGTGGCTCACGGGCCTAGTTGCTCCGCGGCATGTGGGATCTTCCCAGACCAGGGCTCGAACCTGTGTCCGCTGCATTGGCAGGCAGATTCTCAACCACTGCCCACCAGGGAAGCCCGGGTCTGTGGTTTTTAACACCTCTGAAGGCCTTAAAGTATAATTATTGACTAAGCCTCATAGTTCTCATAATTCTGGCAAGAGACAAGTCCTATTACACAGTTAAATTAGTTAAACAAGGAGGCCTTTAGTGGAGCTTCAAGATGGTGGAAGAGTAAGACATGGAGATCACCGTCCTCCCCACAAATACATCAGAAATACATCTACATGTGTAACAACTCCTACAGAACACCTACTGAACGCTGGCAGAAGACCTCAGACCTCCCAAAAGGCAAGAAACTCCCCACGTACCTGGGTAGGGCAAAAAAAGAAAAAACAGAGACAAAAGAATAGGGACAAGACCTGCACCAGTGGGAGGGAGCTGTGAAGGAGGAAAGGTTTCCACACACTAGGAAGCCCCTTTGCGGGCGGAGACTGCGGGTGGCGGAAGGGGGAGCTTCAGAGCCACGGAGGAGAGCACAGCAACAGGGGTGCGGAGGGCAAAGCGGAGAGATTCCTGCACAGAAGATCGGTGCCGACCAGCACTCACCAGCCCGAGAGGCTTGTCTGCTCACCCGCCTTGGCGGGCAGGGGCTGGGAGCTGAAGCTCGGGCTTCGGTCGCATCGCAGGGAGAGGACTCAGGGTTGGTGGCGTGAACACAGCCTGAAGGGGTTAGCGCACCACAGCTGGCCGGGAGGGAGTCCGGGAAAAGGTCTGGAGCTGCCGAAGAGTCAAGAGACTTTTTCTTGCCTCTTTGTTTTGAGGTGCGCAAGGAGAGGGGATTAAGATCACTGCTTAAAGGAGCTCCAGAAACGGGCACGAGCCGCACTCTCAGCGCGGACCACAGAGACGGGCATGAGATGCTAAGGCTGCTGCTGCCACCACCAAGAAGCCTGTGTGCGAGCACAGGTCACTATCCACACCTCCCCTCCCGGGAGCCTGTGCAGCCCGCCATGGCCAGGGTCCCGTGATCCAGGGACAACTTCCCCGGGAGAACGCACTGTGCGCCTCAGGCTGGTGCAACGTCACACAAGCCTCTGCCGCCGCAGACTCGCCCCGCAATCCATACCGCTCCCTCCCCCCGGCCTGAGCAAGCCAGAGCCCCCGAATCAGCTGCTCCTTTAACCCCGTCCTGTCTGAGCGAAGAACAGACGCCCTCAGGCGACCTACACGCAGAGGCAGGGCCAAATCCAAAGCTGAACCCTGGAAGCTGTGCGAACAAAGAAGAGAAAGGGAAATCTCTCCCAGCAGCCTCAGGAGCAGCAGATTAAATCTCCACAATCAACTTGATGTATGCTGCATCTGTGGAATACCTGAATAGACAAGGAATCATCCCAAATTGAGGAGGTGGACTTTGGGAGCAATGATATATTTTTTTTTCCCTTTTTCTCTTTTTGTGAGTGTGTATGTGCATGGTTCTGTGTGTGATTTTGTCTGTATAGCTTTGCTTTTACCATTTGTACTAGGGTTCTGTCTATCCGGGTTTTTTTTGTTTTCTTAGTATAGTTTTTAGTGCTTGTTATCATTGGCAGATTTGTTTTTTGGTTTGGTTACTCTCTTCTTTCTTTCTTTCTTTCTTATTACTTTTTAAATTTTTTTAATAATTATTTTTTATTTTAATAACTTTATTTTATTTTATTTTATCTTCTTCTTTCTTTCTTTCTTTTTTTTTCTCCCTTTTATTCTGAGCCATGTGGATGACAGGCTCTTGGTGTGCCAGCCAGGCATCAAGGCTGTGTCTCCCAGAGGTGGGAGAGCCAAGTTAAGGACATTGGTCCACAAGAGACCTCCCAGGTCCACATAATATCAAACAGCAAAAGTCTCCCAGAGATCTCCATCTCAACGCCAAGACCCAGATCAACACATGACCAGCAAGCTACAGTGCTGGACACCCTATGCCAAACAACTAGAAAGACAGGAACACAACCCCATCCATTAGCAGAGAGGCTGCCTAAAATCATAATAAGGCCACAAACACCCCAAAACACACCACCAGACGTGGACCTGCTCACCAGAAACACAAGATCCAGCCTCATCCACCAGAACACAGGCACTAGTCTCCTCCACCAGGAAGCCTACACAACCCACTGAACCAACCTTAGCCACTGGGGACAGATACCAAAAACAACGGGAACTACAAACCTGCAGCCTGTGAAAAGGAGACCCCAAACACAGTAAGATAAGCAAAATGAGAAGACAGAAAAACACACAGCAGATGAAGGAGCAGGGTCAAAACACACCAGACCTAACAAATGAAGAGGAAATAGGCAGTCTAACTGAAAAAGAATTCAGAATAATGATAGTAAAGATTATCCAAAATCTTGGAAATAGAATGGAGAAAATACAAGAAACGTTTAACAGGACCTAGAAGAACTAAAGGGCAAACAAACAGTGATGAACAACACAATAAATGAAATTAAACATTCTCTAGAAGGGATCAATAGCAGAGTAACTGAGGCAGAAGAACGGATAAGGGACGTGGAAGATAAAATAGTGGAAATAACTACTGCAGAGCAGAATAAAGAAAAAAGAATGAAAAGAATTGAGGAGAGTCTCAGAGACCTCTGGGACAACATTAAACACACCAACATTCAAATTATAGGGGTCCCACAAGAAGAAGAGAAAAAGAAAGGGACTGAGAAAATATTTGAAGAGATTATAGTTGAAAACTTCCCTAATATGGAAAAGGAAATACTTAGTCAAGCTCAGGAAGCACAGAGAGCCCCATACAGGATAAATCCAAGGAGAAACACACCAAGACACATATTAATCAAACTATCAAAAATTAAGTACAAAGAAAAAAATACTAAAAGCAGCAAGGGAAAAACAACAAATAACACACAAGGCAATCCCCATAAGGTTAACAGCTGATCTTTCAGCAGAAACTCTGCAAGCCAGAAGGGAGTGGTAGGACACATTTAAAGGGTTGAAGGGGAAAAACTTACAACCAAGACTACTCTACCCAGCAAGGATCTCATTCAGATTCGAAAGAGAAATTAAAACCTTTTCAGACAAGCAAAAGCTAAGAGAATTGAGCACCACCAAACCAGCTTTACAACAAATGCTAAAGGAACTTCTCTAGGCAGGAAACACAAGAGAAGGAAAAGACCTACAATAACAAACCCAAAACAATTAAGAAAATAGTAATAGGAACATATATATCGATAATTACCTTAAATGTAAATGGATTAAATGCTCCAACCAAAAGACATAGACAGGCTGAATGGATACAAAAAAAAGACCCATATATGCTGCCTACAAGAGACCCACTTCAGACCTAGGGACACATACAGACTGAAAGTGAGGGGACGGAAAAAGATATTCCATGCAAATGGAAATCAAAAGAAAGCTGGAGTAGCAATTCTCATATCAGAGAAAATAGACTTTAAAACAAAGACCATTACAAGAGACAAAGAAGGACACTACATAATGATCAAGGGGATCAATCCAAGAAGAAGATATAACAATTGTAAATATTTATGCACCCAACAAAGGAGAACCTCAATACATAAGGAAAATACTAACAGCCATAAAAGGGGAAATCGACAGTAACACAATCATAGTAGGGGACTTTAACACCCCAATTTCACCAATGGACAGATCATCCAAAATTAAAATAAATAAGGAAACACAACACAAGCTTTAAATGATACATTAAACAAGATGGACTTAGTTGATATTTATAGGACATTCCATCCAAAAACAACAGAATACACTTTCTTTTCAAGTGCTTGTGGAACATTCTCTAGGATAGATCATATCTTGGGTCACAAATCAAGCCTTGGTAAATATAAGAAAATTGAAATTGTATCAAGTATCTTTTCCGACCACAACGCTATGAGACTAGATATCAAATACAGGAAAAAAATCTGTAAAAAATACAAACACATGGAGGCTAAACAATACACTACTTAATAACCAAGAGATCACTGAAGAAATCAAAGAGGAAATCAAAAAATACCTAGAAACAAATGACAATGAAAACACGATGACCTAAAAGCTATGGGATGCATCAAGAGCAGTTTTAAGAGGGAAGTTTAGAGCAATACAACCCTACCTTAAGAAACAAGAAACACCTCAAATAAACAACCTAACCTTACACCTAAAGCAATTAGAGAAAGAAGAACAAAACAACCCCAAAGATAGCAGAAGGAAAGAAATCATAAAGATCACATCAGAAATAAATGAAAAAGAAATGAAGGAAACGATACCAAAGATCAATAAAACTAAAAGCTGGTTCGTTGAGAAGATAAACAAAATTGATAAACCATTAGCCGGACACATCAAGAATAAAGTCTGAGAAGACTCAGATCAATAGAATTAGAAATGAAAAAGAAGTAACAACTGACACTGCAGAAATACAAAGGATAATGAGAGATTACTACAAGCAACTATATGCCAATAAAATGGACAACCTGGAAGAAATGGGCAAATTCTTAGAAAAGCACAACCTTCCAAGACTGAACCAGGAAGAAATAGAAAATATGAACAGACCAATCACAAGCACTGAAATTGAAACTGTGATTAAAAATCTTCCAACAAACGAAAGCCCAGGACCAGATGGCTTCACAGGCGAATTCTATCAAACATTTAGAGAAGAGCTAACACCTATCCTTCTCAAACTCTTCCAAAATATAGCAAAGGGAGGAACACTCCCAAACTCATTCTACGAGGCCACCATCACCCTGATACCAAAATGAGACAAAGATGTCAGAAAGAAAGAAAACTACAGGCCAATATCACTGATAACCATAGATGAAAAAATCCTCAACAAAATACTAGCAAACAGAATCCAACGGCACATTAAAAGGATCATACACCATGATCAAGTGGGGTTTATCCCCGGAATGCAAGGATTCTTCAATATATACAAATTAATCAATGTGATACACCATAATAACAAACTGAAGAAGAAAAACCATATGATCATCTCAATAGATGCAGAGAAAGCTTTTGACAAAATTCAACACCCATCTATGATAGCGACCCTCCAGAAAGTAGGCATAGAGGGAACTTACCTCAACATAATAAAGGCCATATATGACAAACCCACAGCCAACATCATTCTCAATGATGAAAAACTGAAACCATTTCCACTAAGATCAGGAACAAGACAAGGTTGCCCACTCTCACCACTATTATTCAACATAGTTTTGTAAGTTTTAGCCACAGCAATCAGA
This sequence comes from Balaenoptera musculus, assembly GCF_009873245.2. NCBI lineage: Eukaryota > Metazoa > Chordata > Mammalia > Artiodactyla > Balaenopteridae > Balaenoptera > Balaenoptera musculus. Next base: position 34,453,394 of record NC_045787.1, read on the forward strand.
GAAGAAAAAGGAATAAAAGAAATACAAATTGGAAAAGAAGTAAAGCTGTCACTGTTTGCAGAAGACATGATACTATACACAGAGAATCCTAAAGATGCTACCAGAAAGCTACTAGAGCTAATCAATGAATTTGGTAAAGTAGCAGGATACAAAATTAATGCACAGAAATCTCTTGCATTCCTATACACTAATGATGAAAAATCTGAAAGTGAAATTAAGAAAACACTCCCCATTTACCATTGCAACATAAAGAATAAAATATCTAGGAATAAACCTACCTAAGGAGACAAAAGACCTGTATGCAGAAAATTATAAGACACTGATGAAAGAAATTAAAGATGATACAAACAGATGGAGAGATATACCATGTTCTTGGATTGGAAGAATCAATATTGTGAAAATGACTCTACTACCCAAAGCAATCAACAGATTCAACGCAATCCCTATCAAAGTACCACTGGCATTTTTTACAGAACTAGAACAAATCATCTTAAAATTTGTATGGAGACACAAAAGACCCCGAATAGCCAAAGCAGTTTTGAGGGAAAAAAACGGAGTTGGAGGAATCAGACTCCCTGACTTCAGACTATACTACAAAGCTACAGTAATCAAGACAATATGGTACTGGCACAAAAACAGAAACATAGATCAATGGAACAAGATAGAAAGCCCAGAGATAAACCCACGCACCTATGGTCAACTAATCTATGACAAAGGAGGCAAAGATATACAATGGAAAAAAGACAGTCTCTTCAATAAGTGGTGCTGGGTAAACTGGACAGCTACATGTAAAAGAATGAAATTAGAATACTCCGTAACACCATACACAAAAATAAACTCAAAATGGATTAAAGACCTAAGTGTAAGGCCAGACACTATAAAACTCTTAGAGGAAAACATAGGAAGAACATTCTTTGACATAAATCACAGCAAGATCTTTTTTGATCCACCTCCTAGAGTAATGGAAATAAAAACAAAAATAAACAAATGGGACCTAATGAAACTTAAAAGCTTTTGCACAGCAAAGGAAACCATAAACAAGATGAAAAGACAACCCTCAGAATGGGAGAAAATATTTGCAAACGAATCAATGGACAAAGGATTAATCTCCAAAATATGTAAACAGCTCATTCAGCTCAATATTAAAGAAACAAACAACCCAATCCAAAAATGGGCAGAAGACCTAAATAGACATTTCTCCAAAGAAGACATACAGACGGCCAAGAAGCACATGAAAAGATGCTCAACATCACTAATTATTAGAGAAATGCAAACCAAAACTACAATGAGGTATCACCTCACACCAGTTAGAATGGGCATCATCAGAAAATCTACAAACAACAAATGCTGGAGAAGGTGTGGAGAAAAGGGAACCCTCTTGCACTGTTGGTGGGAATGTAAATTGATACAGCCACTATGGAGAACAATATGGAGGTTCCTTACAAAACTAAAAATAGAATTACCATATGATCCAGCAATCCCACTACTGGGCATATACCCAGAGAAAATCATAATTCAAAAAGACACATGCACCCCAATGTTCATTGCAGCACTATTTACAATAGCCAGGTCATGGAAGCAACCTAAATGCCCATCAGCAAACGAATGGATAAAGAAGTTGTGGTACATACATACAATGGAATATTACTCAGCCATAAAAAGGAACGAAATTGAGTCATTTGTTGAGATGTGGATGGATCTAGAGACTGTCATACAGAGTGAAGTAAGTCAGAAAGAGAAAAACAAATATCGTATATTAACACATGTATGTCGAACCTAGACAAATGGTACAGATGAACCGGTTTGCAGGGCAGAAGTTGAGACACAGATGTAGAGAACAAACGTATGGACACCAAGGGGGGGAAACCGCGGTGGGGTGGGGATGGTGGTGTGCTGAATTGGGCGATTGGGATTGACATGTATACACTGATGTGTAAAAAATTGATGACTGATTAAAAAAAAAAAAAAAAAAAAAGAGTCTGGGCTTCCCTGGTGGCGCAGTGGTTGAGAATCTGCCTGCCAATGCTGGGGACACGGGTTCGAGCCCTGGTCTGGGAAGATCCCACACATGCCGCGGAGCAACTAGGTCCATGAGCCACAACTACTAAGCCTGCGCGTCTGGAGCCTGTGCTCCGCAACAAGAGAGGTCATGATAGTGAGAGGCCCGCGCACCGCGATGAAGAGTGGCCCCTGCTTGCCGCAACTAGAGAAAGCCCTCGCACAGAAATGAAGATCTAACACAGCCAAAAATAAATAAATAATTTTTTTAAAAAAACAGAAAGAGTCATGTACCACAATGTTCACTGCAGCTCTATTTACAATAGCCAGGACATGGAAGCAACCTAAATGTCCATCAACAGATGAAGTGGTAAAGAAAATGTGGCACATGTATACAATGGAATATTACTCAGCCATAAAAAGAAACAAAATTGAGTCATTTGTAGTGAGGTGGATGGACCTAGAGTCTGTTATACAGAGTGAAGTAAGTCAGAAAGAGAAAAACAAATACCGTATGCTAACACATATATATGGAATCTAAAAAAAAAAACAAAAACAAAAAATGGTCATGAAGAACCTAGGGGCAAGACAGGAATAAAGACGTAGACCTACTAGAGAATGGACTTGAGGATACGAGGAGGGGAAAGGTGAAGCTGGGATGAAGTGAGAGAGTGGCATGGACTTATATATACTACCAAATGTAAAATAGATAGCTAGTGGGAAGCAGTCGCATAGCACAGGGAGATCAGCTCAGTGCTTTGTGATCACCTAGAAGGGTAGGATAGGGAGGGTGGGAGGGAGGGAGAAGCAAGAGGGAAGAGATATGGGGATATATGTATAGCTGATTCACTTTGTTATAAAGCAGAAACTAACACACCATTGTAAAGCAATTATACTCCAATAAATATGTTTTAAAAAAATCATGGCATGCAAGAGAAATAAATAAATAAACACTGTAATAAAAATGAAAAAAAAAAAAAGGAGGCCTTTAGATGAGGTGGCTCTAATGCCACAGCAGCCTATGTAAGCAGACCAAAATCAAGCCTGTAAATGCCTCAAGGTTATAAAATTGTAACCTAAGGACAACCAATCACAAGTAGCCAAGTAGGCTTTAAGCTTTAGTCAATTTCCTCGCTTTGCTTCTGCCTTTTCTCTGTAAAAGTCTCTCTCCAGCTCTTGTTGATAGAGAACTCCTAACCACCTACCATTTGGAGCTGCCCAATTTGAACTGACTTTTGCTCACAAACTCTTAAAATTTTTAATATGCCTCAGTTTGCCTTTTTAACAACACCAACGCAACCTCAGAAGTTAATGGCCTAAGGTCACATATAAGGGCAAAGACTTGTATCCCAATAAGATATTTCTGAGTGATTCTCAGCTGGGCTCAACTGAAAGATGACTTACTAGTCTTTAGTTTCATTATGCTACTATTCTGACTAGCATTCCTACCGAGTCTAAAATAATGGACTACAGACGGTCCCCGACTCAGGATGGTTCAACTTAACGATTTTTGGATTTTATGATGGTGTAAAACTGATACACATTCAGTAAAAACCATTCTTCAAATTTTGCTCTTTTCCCTGGCTAGTGATATGTGGTATGATACCCCCTCTTATGATGCTGGGCAGAAGAAGTGAGCCACAGCTCCCCGTCACAAGTGCAATCACAAGAACAAACAGCCAATACTCTTACAACCACTCCAGACTCTTACAACATTTTAGTTTTTCACATTCAATACAGTGTTCAATAAATTACACAAGATAGTCAGCATATTATAAAATAGGTTTTGTGTTAGATGATTTTGCCCAACTTTAGGCTAACGTAAGTGTCTGAATTCTGTCAACTGAAAAAAAAAATGCACAGCACGAGGGTCGTGAGTTCAGTTTTATATGGGACAAAATGAGGACCATAGCCTGGGAGATAGCCTCTCAGATGGCTCTGACAAACTGCTTGGAAGAGGTAGCGGGGGAGGTCAGTATACATGTGATTTTAGTGAAGAGAGACACGTTCAATCTAGCACACATTTTGGCAGAATCTTATTGCTAGTCACAAGAAGCTTGCTGCTAGTCATGAGGAACAGATGTCTGTTAACGATTTTAGTGTTTTTCTAGATATGAGAAGATGCAAGAATTTGGGCTCATAAAATCTTCTCCTGAAGATATCTAACTATCTGAAGGCCTGTTCTGCCAGTTTTTCCCAGAGCAGAGTGCCTCATTCCTGATCTCCACCCTGAACTCCTTTCAGGGTGTGCCAAAGGTCAGCAACTGCAGTGTCTAGCGACTTCATTCTTATAGAACCAGATAGCGAGCAACAATTTTTAGTTGGCAGTGCCCCCCATGGTCATAAATTTGACGATGGCTTGGGAGGCATTTCATGACCATTTTGTCCCACGGTGCATGGAATGTTCATTCCTAGGTCAGGCAAGGATTTCATTGATACCACTCAATGTTCTATTACTGGACTAGGCCCTATTAACTGTAGCCAAAAGCCTCTGGACCACCTGTCTTACTAGTCTGTTATGGTCCTAGAAATGATTCCCTCTTGTTGCTTCTTCCCATATTGAGAGTTACTATTACAATCATTGATCTTATACAGAACTGTATGTCTGGTCAACTGCTTCAAGTCACTTAGTCATCACTTTATCAGAGGTTCATTCACACATTTGGTAATGTAAGAAACAACAATCTTGTAAAATAAGCAGAATACAAGTAATCTAGCTGGTGGTATTAGTAAGGTCATAAGAAAGAATTTAAGCCAAGAACTTCCATTAGGTGCAACCCAGTATATCTCCAGGTCATTTGACTTAGTCTGTTCTGTACCAATTCTTATCTTTAAAGGAAGTGATATATAGGCTTATTCATAAGGCACCCAGCCCAATTTCCTAGTGTTATTAAGCTGGTAATCCTTAGTATGGTTTAATTGTTCCCAACATAAGGGGGGGGAGGGCCTTAAAAATCATAGCTTGACGTTAGCCATGCAAATCCAGCACACAACTGAGGGAAGTTATATTCTTTGGCTGAAAATTTGCTTGTTGCTCTGATTGAATTTGAGTACCTTTAAAAGAAAATTTATATTTTTGGTGATGGTTAGAGCAAGTCTGATTGATTGGCCAAGTGAGGGAGTCCCAGGAAAGAAATACATTTGGTTTGTAAGCAAAAGTGTGAGCAATTATCAAAGTAATCGGTATACAGGCCTGATCCATCATCTTAGGTAAGCTGTCGACTTCAGATGTAGTCTTCTTCTCATCCTGGTCTGGTAGTCTCTCCTCTGTTTAAGCATCACTTTCAAGATGACTTTGAGGTCAGCAGTCCTCTCCATAGGCCAGTCCAATGCAAGGGGTCAATTCCCTTAGTTTTACTGTGCATGAGCTGGTTAAAAGTACCTGATAAGGGTCCTTCCATTTAGGCTGGAAATAGTCCTTTAAATGATGTCTTTTCCAGTATGCATAATCTCCTGGTTGCAGGTCATGGGGGCATCTTATCTTTTTTTTTTCCCCCCCTTGGGAAGTCAGGATTTATTAAAAGCATCAAGCTCCAGGGTATTTTTTTTTAACCAAATACCTTTAAAAATATTTTTTTATCCCCACAAAAATCCTTATCATTTAAAACCAGATATTCAACAACAACAACAAAAAAACCAGATATTCAAATTACATGGCTAACATTTTTAGCTAATCAACTCTTCAGTACTGATCCTAGAAAACAACCTTCAATGGATCTTTGAATAATGGAGATTCAGCCACTGATAGGAGTAGTGTAGGTAGTCACACCTTTAACGTTCAAGCCACAAGTTGTGATGTTTGGAAGGGGTGTGGTCTACTGTCTTGCATTATCAGAATTTGTCATATTTTCAGTGCTACTGGGTTGCAGGTTATCTGCGAGGTTTTTGTGCATGCTCAAGAAATAAATCTTTGATTAACCAAGATGGCGGAGTAGAAGGACGTGCTCTCACTCCCTCTTGCGAGAGCACCAGAATCACAACTGGCTGCTGGACAATCATTGACAGGAAGACCCTGGACTTCACCAAGGAGGATACCCCACGTCCAAGGACAGAGGAGAAGCCACAGTGAGACGGTAGGAGGGGCGCAATCAGAGTAAAATCAAATCCCATAACTGCTAGGTGGGTGGCTCACAGACTGGCGAACACTTATACCACAGAAGTCCACCCACTGGAGTGAAGGTTCTGAGCCCCACGTCAGGCTTCCCAACCTGGGGGTCCGGCTACGGGAGGAGGAATTCCTAGAGAATCAGACTTTGAAGCCTAGTGGGAATTGATTGCAGAACTTTGACAGGACTGGGGGAAACAGAGACCCCACTCTTGGAGGGCACACACAAAGTAATGTGTGCATCGGGACCCAGGGGAAGGAGCAGTGACCCCAGGGGAGACTGACCAGACCTACCTGCTAGTGTTGGGGGGTCCCTTGCAGAGGCGAGTGGTGGCTCTGTTTCACCGTGGGGATAAGGACACTGGCAGCAGAGGTTCTGGGAAGTTCTCCTTGGCGTGAGCCCTCCCAGAGTCTACCATTAACCCCACCAAAGAGCACGGGTAGGCTCCAGTGTTGGGTTGCCTCAGGCAAAACAACCAACAGGGAGGGAACCCAGCCCCACCCATCAACAGTCAAGTGGATTAAGGTTTTACTGAGCTCTGACCGCCACAGCAACAGGGAGGGAACCCAGCCCCACCCATCAACAGTCAAGTGGATTAAGGTTTTACTGAGCTCTGACCGCCACAGCAACAGTCAGCTCTACCCACCACCAGAGCCTCCCATCAAGCCTCTTAGATAGCCTCAACCACCAGAGGGCAGACAACAGAAGCAAGAAAAACTACGATCCTGCAGCCTGTGGACCAAAAACCACAGTTACAGAAAGATAGAGAAGATGAAAAGGCAGAGGGCTATGTACCAGATGAAGGAACAAGAAAAAACCCCAGAAAAACAACTAAATGAAGTGGAGATAGGCAACCTTCCAGAAAAAGAATTCAGAATAATGATAGTGAAGATGATCCAGGACCTCGGAATAAGAATGGAGGCAAAGATTGAGAAGATGCAAGAAATGATTAACAAAGACCTAGAAGAATTAAAGAACAAACAAACAGAGATGACCAATACAATAACTGAAATGAAAACTACACTAGAAGGAATCAATAGCAGAATAACTGAGGCAGAAGAACGGATAAGTGACCTGGAAGACAGAATGGTGGAATTCACTGCTGCGGAACAGACTAAAGAAAAAAGAATGAAAAGAAATGAAGACAGCCTAAGAGACCTCTGGGACAACATTAAACGCAACAACATTCGCATTATAGGGGTCCCAGAAGGAGAAGAGAGAGAGAAAGGACCAGAGAAAATATTTGAAGAGATTATAGTCGAAAACTTCCCTAACATGGGAAAGGAAATAGCCACCCATGTCCAGGAAGCGCAGAGAGTCCCATACAGGATAAACCCAAGGAGAAACACGCCGAGACACATAGTAATCAAAGTGGCAAAAATTAAAGACAAAGAAAAATTATTGAAAGCAGCAAGGGAAAAACGACAAATAACATACAAGGGAACTCCCATAAGGTTAACAGCTGATTTCTCAGCAGAAACTCTGCAAGCCAGAAGGGAGTGGCATGATATACTTAAAGTGATGAAAGGGAAGAACCTACAACCAAGATTACTCTACCCGGCAAGGATCTCATTTAGATTTGATGGAGAAATCAAAAGCTTTACAGACAAGCAAAAGCTAAGAGAATTCAGCACCACCAAACCAGCTCTACAACAAATGCTAAAGGAACTTCTCTAAGTGGGAAACACAAGAGAAGAAAAGGACCTACAAAAACAAACCCAAAACAATTAAGAAAATGGTCATAGGAACATACATATCGATAATTACCTTAAACGTGAATGGATTAAATGCCCCAACCAAAAGACATAGACTGGCTGAATGGATACAACAACAAGACCCATATATATGCTGTCTACAAGAGACCCACTTTAGACCTAGGGACACATACAGACTGAAAGTGAGGGGATGGAAAAAGATATTCCATGCAAATGGAAATCAAAAGAAAGCTGGAGTAGCTATACTCATATCAGATAAAATAGACTTTAAAATAAAGAATGTTACAAGAGACAAGGAAGGACACTACATAATGATCCAGGGATCAATCCAAGAAGAAGATATAACAATTATAAATATATATGCACCCAACATAGGAGCACCTCAATACATAAGGCAACTGCTAGCAGCTATAAAAGAGGAAATCGACAGTAACACAATAATAGTGGGGGACTTTAACACTTCACTTACACCAATGGACAGATCATCCAAAATGAAAATAAATAAGGAAACAGAAGCTTTAAATGACACAATAGACCAGTTAGATTTAATTGATATATATAGGACATTCCATCCAAAAACAGTAGATTACACGTTCTTCTCAAGTGCGCACGGAACATTCTCCAGGATAGATCACATCTTGGCTCACAAATCAAGCCTCAGTAAATTTAAGAAAATTGAAATCATATCAAGCATCTTTTCTGACCACAACGCTATGAGATTAGAAATGAATTACAGGGAAAAAAATGTAAAAAAGACAAACACATGGAGGCTAAACAATACGTTACTAAATAACCAAGAGATAACTGAGGAAATCAAACAGGAAATAAAAAAATACCTAGAGACAAATGACAATGAAAACACGACGACCCAAAACCTATGGGATGCAGCAAAAGCGGTTCTAAGAGGGAAGTTTATAGCTATACAAGCCTACCTAAAGAAACAAGAAAAAGCTCAAGTAAACAATCTAACCTTACACCTAAAGAAACTAGAGAAAGAAGAACAAACAAAACCCAAAGTTAGCAGAAGGAAAGAAATCATAAAGATCAGAGCAGAAATAAATGAAATAGAAACAAAGAAAACAATAGCAAAGATCAATAAAACTAAAAGTTGGTTCTTTGAGAAGATAAACAAAATTGATAAGCCATTAGCCAGACTCATCAAGAAAAAGAGGGAGAGGACTCAAATCAATAAAATCAGAAATGAAAAAGGAGAAGTTACAACAGACACCGCAGAAATACAAAGCATCCTAAGAGACTACTACAAGCAACTTTATGCCAATAAAATGGACAACCTGGAAGAAATGGACAAATTCTTAGAAAGGTATAACCTTCCAAGACTGAATCAGGAAGAAACAGAAAATATGAACAGACCAATCACAAGTAATGAAATTGAAACTGTGATTAAAAATCTTCCAACAAACAAAAGTCCAGGACCAGATGGCTTCACAGGTGAATTCTATCAAACATTTAGAGAAGAGCTAACACCCATCCTTCTCAAACTCTTCCAAAAAATTGCAGAGGAAGGAACACTCCCAAACTCATTCTATGAGGCCACCATCACCCTGATACCAAAACCAGACAAAGACACTACAAAAAAAGAAAATTACAGACCAATATCACTGATGAATATAGATGCAAAAATCCTCAACAAAATACTAGCAAACAGAATCCAACAACACATTAAAAGGATCATACACCACGATCAAGTGGGATTTATCCCAGGGATGCAAGGATTCTTCAATATACGCAAATCAATCAATGTGATACACCATATTAACCAATTGAAGAATAAAAACCATATGATCATCTCAATAGATGCAGAAAAAGCTTTTGACAAAATTCAACACCCATTTATGATAAAAACTCTCCAGAAAGTGGGCATAGAGGGAACCTACCTCAACATAATAAAGGCCATATATGACAAACCCACAGCAAACATCATTCTCAATGGTGAAAAACTGAAAGCATTTCCTCTAAGATCAGGAACGAGACAAGGATGTCCACTCTCACCACTATTATTCAACATAGTTCTGGAAGTCCTAGCCACGGCAATCAGAGAAGAAAAAGAAATAAAAGGAATACAAATTGGAAAAGAAGAAGTAAAACTGTCACTGTTTGCAGATGACATGATACTATACATAGAGAATCCTAAAACTGCCACCAGAAAACTGCTAGAGCTAATTAATGAATATGGTAAAGTTGCAGGATACAAAATTAATGCACAGAAATCTCTTGCATTCCTATACACTAATGATGAAAAATCTGAAAGAGAAATTTTGGAAACACTCCCATTTACCATTGCAACAAAAAGAATAAAATACCTAGGAATAAACCTACCTAGGGAGACAAAAGACCTGTATGCAGAAAACTATAAGACACTGATGAAAGAAATTAAAGATGATACCAACAGATGGAGAGATATACCATGTTCTTGGATTGGAAGAATCAACATTGTGAAAATGAGTATACTACCCAAAGCAATCTACAGATTCAATGCAATCCCTATCAAATTACCAATGGCATTTTTTACGGAGCTAGAACAAATCATCTTAAAATTTGTATGGAGACACAAAAGACCCCGAATAGCCAAAGCAGTCTTGAGGCAAAAAAATGGAGCTGGAGGAATCAGACTCCCTGACTTCAGACTATACTACAAAGCTACAGTAATCAAGACAATATGGTACTGGCACAAAAACAGAAACATAGATCAATGGAACAAGATAGAAAGCCCAGAGATTAACCCACGCACCTATGGTCAACTAATCTATGACAAAGGAGGCAAAGATATACAATGGAGAAAAGACAGTCTCTTCAATAAGTGGTGCTGGGAAAACTGGACAGCTACATGTAAAAGAATGAAATTAGAATGCTCCCTCACACCATACACAAAAATAAACTCTAAATGGATTAGAGACCTAAATATAAGACTGGACACTATAAAACTCTTAGAGGAAAACATAGGAAGAACACTCTTTGACATAAATCACAGCAAGATCTTTTTTGATCCACCTCCTAGAGTAATGGAAATAAAAACAAAAATAAACAAGTGGGACCTAATGAAACTTCAAAGCTTTTGCACAGCAAAGGTAACCATAAACAAGACGAAAAGACAACCCTCAGAATGGGAGAAAATATTTGCAAATGAATCAACGGACAAAGGATTAATCTCCAAAATATATAAACAGCTCATTCAGCTCAATATCAAAGAAACAAACACCCCAATCCAAAAATGGGCAGAAGACCTAAATAGACATTTCTCCAAAGAAGACATACAGACGGCCACGAAGCACATGAAAAGATGCTCAACATCACTAATTATTAGAGAAATGCAAATTAAAACTACAATGAGGTATCACCTCACTCCTGTTAGAATGGGCATCATCAGAAAATCTACAAACAACAAATGCTGGAGAGGGTGTGGAGAAAAGGGAACCCTCTTGCACTGTTGGTGGGAATGTAAATTGATACAGCCACTATGGAGAACAATATGGAGGTTCCTTAAAAAACTAAAAATAGAATTACCATATGACCCAGCAATCCCACTACTGGGCATATACCCAGAGAAAACCGTAATTCAAAAAGACACATGCACCCGAATGTTCATTGCAGCACTATTTACAATAGCCAGGTCATGGAAGCAACCTAAATGCCCATCGACAGACGAATGGATAAAGAAGTTGTGGTACATATATACAATGGAATATTACTCAGCCATAAAAAGGAACGAAATTGAGTCATTTGTTGAGACGTGGATGGATCTAGAGACTGTCATACACAGTGAGGTAAGTCAGAAAGAGAGAAACAAATATCGTATATTAATGCATGTATGTGGAACCTAAAAAAATGGTACAGATGAGCCAGTTTGCAGGGCAGAAGTTGAGACACAGATGTAGAGAATGGACATATGGACACCAAGGGGGGAAAACTGCGGTGAGGTGGGGATGGTGGTGTGCTGAATTGGGCGATTAGGATTGACATGTATACACTGATGTGTATAAAATTGATGCCTAATAAGAACCTGCAGTATAAAAAAACAAACAAAACAACTAATACTAAACTTTCATTGGGTTATTTGTATGGAAATATGTTAATATAAATGTTTCAGACATTACATGAAATTTCTAAAAATCTTATATTTGTATTTGTATGGAAATATGTATGGAAATACGTTAATATAAATGTTTCAGACATTACATGAAATTTCTAAAAATCTTATATTTGTATGGAAATATGTATGGAAATATGTTAATATAAATGTTTCAGACATTACATGAAATTTCTAAAAATCTTATATGTTCTGGTATAATGTTATAAGTAATAATCCTAGTTATTACTTTAAAATGTATATCTCAGAAATAACTAATTTTCTTGTCAACTGCATTATTATGAACTTTCATCAAATCTTTAACCGTGGTCATTTTTAAGTCTTTTCTCATTTACAGACAGTTCTGGGTGTACTCTGATGATTTTGCAAATATGTTCCTATAAAAGGGTGTCATCTTCAAGAAATTCATGGAAAAGACTCTGACAAGTACAGGTTTCTGGTAACTGACTGTACTGCTGAACTGAATGAATAAGCATTTTCAGAACTCTAATGAAAAACTGATGAACTCATAAAAGTGCTAACAAAAGATCAAGATGAATAAAAAAATGAATTACATGGGACTGAGTGAACTGATGAGGATGAGAATAATTTTTGTGACTTTCTGTCTGAATTTAAAAAAAAAAAAAATCCCACAAGGACTCAGAGGCAAAGAATATACAAATCAATTTTCACTGCAAAGTAAAGGAGCTGTTACAGTGGAGGATTACTGGACTGAATGTCAATATTATGACATAGTATGAGTGTGTTTCATGTTTGGTAATTGCAATCATTGTTGCTTTTGTGGTGGTCATCCATGTACAATGCTTGGTGTCAGTCTATTTATCTCTTGTAAAAATAAAATACAGTGTGTGTGAGTGAAAAAAAAAAAAAAAAAAAAGAATATAAAAATTAAATTAGTATTTGAAATCTCCAAAAAACAAAAAAAACAAACAAAAAAAAAAAGAAATAAATCTTTCAGTACACTTAATTCCTTAGCAATTTAATTTTTGCTTCCAACCATTCATTCTCCTCCTTGAGCCGATTCACTCCGCAGCGTATCTTGCGCTTTCTGCTTGCTTCTCAACAGGCTCTTTTTCACCGCCATGTTGTTCCTCTCTCTGCGCTGACGATACTCGTCACTGTTGCGATCCACGGGCAAACTCTTTTTGCTCTGCTTGCTTGGAGGCACAGCTTTGCCTCCGCCCCCAGGGCCGGCGGGCCCCAGCTGAGGAACCTGCTGTAAACCGCTGGCATGAGCCTGAGTATGAATGACACATTCCATTCACTCCCGGGGTACTGTTCTGCTGCGATACCTTGCTCATTTGGGCACGCTCCCTCGACAACACAGGACAAGTAGAAATGAGGACAAGGTGATCAGTGGTTTCCACACTAAACTGCCAAGAAATCAGCACATGTACCTGAACCCCTGAGGGTACTGCCCATCTGTGTTGGAAGAACAGATTCTCCTTCCCCTCAAACGTGCATTTCCATCCTCTCCATCTAGACACCTCTGCTGGCAATTTTCCTTACTGTGTTCCCTCCAAGCATGCTAACGAAGCACTTTATTTTTTGCCCTCCTCTGTTCTATTCAACTCGTGGTTGCTGCACATTCCTCCAAGCTGTGTTCAACAGTCAACTGCGCCTCCAGCCCGCCCGCCCCCAAGCGGCCTCCACTCCTAGCGGCCCCCGCGGCGCAGCCCGACCCGACCCAGGCCTCGCAGCCCGCGAGTCAGCAAGGAGGAGTGATGGTTATGAAACAGGCAGCCTATGCCGGTTCCGCAGCCGCCACCCGCTTCCCCTCCTCACCGGGCCGTGTGCGCCACGGGCATCTTACCTTCATCCAAAGATAGATTACTGAGGTAAACTTCAGAAACAAACTTAGAGTGTCCTTAAAATAATTCAATTAAACTTTACAATAATGTAACAGCAAGGAGCTACTGGGAAGTGGGTCTTAGTAAATACAGACCTCAACTAACAAAACTATAATTTTATGTCCACTGAAACTATCTTTTTCTCTCTAAAATTACCCTCATTTCTACAAAATATAGCCAAAATAAGACTAATTTGTTTGCAAAATAAGTCTGGTTTCAATAAATTTGGCCTGATGATTTATACAAGTGTAATTGATCATATAGGTTCTTTTAAAGTTGGCTTTGCTGGAACTTTTTAAGGAATCTCAAATTAAATTTTTAAAAGGCCATTCAAGGGTAGGAAAGCTATGCCAAGGGCTTGTCACTGATTTTGCCTTGGAAAATTTTGAGTGAATCTCTCCCTTTTCAAGGTCCTCAAAATACCTTGAGATTCCTGCACCTGTTAGGAGGTGGCCTTCCTAATTTACCTGATAAACCTGCTGGTAATCCAAGAGTTTCCAATCTCTGGAGGGATCAGGTAGAGAGAAAGGATATATGTTTCAATTCTGCTTACAAAGGTATAATTTACTAAGTTGATGTAAGTCATAATTTGCTTAAGGGGAAGGGTTCCTTATAGCTGGAAAAATAAAGATTAAAAGCCAATAATATTTCAGACAGAAGCCATAAAAAATGATAACCATATTCACCAGTTCACTGTCTCATGTAACTAATCCTTTTTGTTAAGTTTTATGAAGCCAAGAGATCTTCCATTAGAATTCTTTAATTTCTTACCCATCAGCAGTATAATCTGAAAGTTATCAGAAGCCTGCACTTGTCAAAAAGTGCATATTCTTGCTATGAATATTCTTGAAGAGGAAGCATTTTTGCAAGGGCATCAGAGTAAAACAATAACTGTCTATGAATGATAAGACTTAAGGCACGGTTAGAGACCTAATTACAATGCAATTGACAAAGAAACTTGGTTACTGCTATGACATAAAACATTTTAAGTTAACTAGAATTATCACTGATAATACTTCACCAAGGCCTACTGATTTTTAGGAATTCCATATAATTTCTAGAATATCTATATTAATAACATTTACCCATACAATATAACCTAAGAAGATTTATCCCTCATTTGACAATGCTTCTCATGTAAGTTAACATACCAAATGAACCTAATTAGTTTAATATCTCTCTTTGGGAGGTTTCAGGGACCCTTTTGAAGCATCCCAAAAGTTAGCTAATGGTCAAAGGAACTTCACTGGAATTTGATTTGGGAAGTTTGTCAAAAAATGTCAGAAAGGTTTTAAAACACTTGGTCAAATAGGACCATAGATCACCATGAAACAATACATATTCACTTAAGCAATGTGACAAAAGATTTCAAAGGAAAATACAGAACAGATCACTTAAAAGATAAACTTTAAAAGGTAAAGAAACTTAGGTTCTGTTATAAAAGCAGCTCAATAGTCTAAAAAAACTTTGCTTTCCTAACAGAAAGAAAACTGAACTCCAGTCTTGCATCAGCCTACTTTTAATAACAATTCATTTACTTAATTAAATTTATTCTAAACTTAGCCAATCCTGACCTTGCACAAAACTCTTTTCTCGGGGTCCCTTTCCACAAACTTTCCCTAACTTTCTGTATCAGTATTAGTTTGACTCTTATTTTTCCCCATGCAGAAACAACCATCTCTAGGACAAAATTACTTTCTTTTCCCTTAACAAAATGCAATTCTATTCTTCATACCTTCTTTCACTGAAAACCCACATCCTACTTTGCTACTGTATACTGAAATATTTCCCTAATTATTTCTGGTAGCTTTAATTACATATTTAAACTAGAATACTCAACTCTTCAAAACCTTAATTTCTTGTGAAAACTAAGGAGCAAGCAAATATGAACTGTCTTTTATGTTAGCATTCTGTAGATTGGCAAACATAAATACCAATAATAATTTCTAAAAATATGTGCTTTCTTATAGAAAATCTCATTGTGGCACCAAACATATTTATCAATAGTCTTAAATATCATTAGTTTCTCTGTAAATAGAAGCCAATGTTTAGTAATCAGTGTTTCAGTACCTCATTTTATTTGGGAATGACCTAGCTATTCAATAAACTTTCATCATTTAATTTAGCACAACTCTAAAATTTCAAGTTACCAAATATCTGGAGAGATTATTTTTAAGTAGACATTCCTAAAACATAATTACTCCTAAGACATTTACCCAAAAGCTCTTACCTCATTTACATTTTTTTTTAATAAAAATCATACCAAGTTTTTTCTTGCTGACAAATCTGCAACACATATAAGATCTTATTTGACTTCTATTAAACCTAGATACAGTAAAATATTATACTTAATATTGATGGTTCTAAAGACATGTCTATACTAATTAAATTGACAAACTTTAATATCAGATATTAACAATGAATATTTCCCAGTTCATGTGAACCTGAAATTCATCCTGGCAGTTTCCTTTTATATTTCTGAGAATTCATATAAGCACTTAATTTCCTTTAAGCCAATTAAGTAGAGCTCATTTACAAATTAATTTTGATAATACCATCCAAAGGTAAAGACATATTTATAATGCACACATAGACATATAGAAACACACAACCAGAGGTCTCAACTTCACTTTAAAATTTAGTCATGAATTAGGCATTACAATATAAAACTCATTAGTTTATAAATAACATTTGGAACAAGTTAAATTTGAAAAGGCCTCTTCTCCCCCACCCCTTTGTTTCCCTCAGTCTCAGGAATTACAGTCGTCTAGGTATGTATTCCTGAGAGCCCTGGTAGAACATTTACATCTCAAGGCATTGGGAGAGAAAAGCAAGTTTTCCTAGAAGGACTTGTTCCCTCAGGGTCAGAATTCTGGAAAGGTGTTTTATCATGCCAGCTTTCTCTAACAACTGTGTCTGCCATAAAGAGTCCACTTTGGCCATTTTCTGGGCAAGATTCTCCTTTAATGCCCAATTAGGTAAGTGCTTGTAAGAGTAAGTTCTGTTTATAAACTTGGCTGGGGTGTTGGTCAGAGGCTGGTTTTCTGACACCCCTTGTTTCTCTGTTTGAGAGCTCTATTTCCCACCTTAGAGTTGAATTTGTTGGGGATAAAATCTCCTAATGAGATTGTGTGTGGGCCAGTGTGCTGCTTGCGAGCTTAACTCCTCTAGGCGCCACTCTAGAGTCATCGCAGCCCTCTGACGTGTCTCAGTTTCTCCCTTTGGTCGTCTAAGACCATCGTTGGTACTCGGATCATTGAATGGCCAATTCTTATACATGATCCCTGGATGAGCACATCTTTTAATTAATAGGCAGGTTGCCCTGTGGGCCCACTGCGCAGTGTGAGGATTCTGCCTCCACCACTCCCGTAAATTTCTCAGTTTCCTAAGAAAGTCTTAACCGACCGGAAGCAGTCTTATCCTCCTTCTTCAGAGCAAAGCTCTCACGTAATATCTTCACTCTTATCCCGACAAATTCAGTAAGGCAGCCAAATTGAGGAGAGGTGTCAGATCAGCCTTCTACCTAAACCCTCAGCCCTGACAGCTCAGTGTCTTTCAACGGGGTGGGCGCCTTCCCCAGTGTCTTTCAGCTGGGTGGGCACACCTCTCAACAGTGTCTTTCACCTGAGGGGCCAGGTACTGTTACATACTGCCAGATAAATCTCAGGATATCAACCCATATGGGAGAGCCGAGAGCCAGGGAAGAGACACTCACCCAAATTCGTCTAGACTCTCTGAGGGAGGTGAATGGGCACAAGAGGCCTCTGCTGGTACCAAACTCTGGTTCCTTGTAGAGTTCAGGCAAAGGAGAGAAGCCTGCTCTGGGTCCCTTCATTAGTTGCCAAACTGTTGACTGAAAAAAAAAGAAAGCACAACATGAGTTTAAGTTTTATTTGGACAAAATGAGGACTAGAGCCCAGGAGACAACCCCTCAGATAGTTCTGAGGAACTGCTCAGAAGAGGTGGGAGCGTGGTCAGTATATAATTTTAGTGAAGGGGGTTACGTGCAATCAAGCATACATTTTGGTAGAATGTTGCTAGTCACAAGAAGGTTGCTGCTGGTTACAAGGGGCAGATGTCTGTTAATGATTTTACTGTTCTTCTAGATATGAGAAGATGCAAGCATTTGGGCTCATAAAATCTTCTGAAAGTATTTAACTATCAAAAGCCCTGTTCTGGGCTTCCCTGGTGGCGCAGTGGTTGAGAATCTGCCTGCCAATGCAGGGGACACGGGTTCGAGCCCTGGTCTGGGAAGATCCCACATGCCGCGGAGCAGCTGGGCCCGTGAGCCACAATTACTGAGCCTGCGTGTCTGCAGCCTGTGCTCCGCAACAGGAGAGCCTGCGATAGTGAGAGGCCCGTGCACCGCGATGAAGAGTGGCCCCCACTTGCCACAACTAGAAAAAGCCCTCGCACAGAAACGAAGACCCAACACAGCCATAAATAAATAAATTAATTAATTAAAAAAAAAAAAAAAGTTCTCATCACAAAGGAAAAAACTTAAAAACAAAAAAAATTATTAAAAAAGCCCTGTTCTGCCAGTTTTTCTCAGAGCACAGAGTGCCTCATTCCTCATCTCCCTGAACTCCTTTCAGGGTGTGCCGAAAGTCAGCAATTGCAGTGGCTAGTGACTTGATTCTTATAGAACCAGAGTGCAGGTGAAAATTTTTAGCTGTCAGCATCTTTAAGGTAGACTAGGCTAAGCTATGATGTTTAGTAGGTGTGTGAAATGCATTTTCAACTCAGGAAATTTTTAATTTACAATGAGTTCATTGGGATATAACCCCACCATAAGTCAAGGAAGATCTGTATTTTCTTTTAGATCAGTATCAGAAATATAACTCACTGACTTGTAGATAACTCCTTACAAACAAGGAATTTCAGTTTTGATAAACATAGTACCCTTGCTAGAGTCAGAAAATCAATTTTTAGCCTGTTAATGTTGTTGGGAAGGAAAACTTTTCCATTCTACCCTTCTAGGTTCTGTGGCTGACTTAAGAACTAAATTGGCATAACAGATAAACAGGAGAAAAACACTATTTTAATTATGTACTTACACAAAGGAGCATTCCAAAGATGTGAGACTCAAAAGGCAGCCAGACAATTGAGGCTTATATAACATCCTGACCTAATGAAAGTGATAAAGGTCTGCGTTTCAAAGGAAGAGAAGGCAATTCACCAGAAGGTGAAAAGAAGAAATGAAATATTTGTCAAACAAATGTTGCCTTGCCTTGTAGGTAAGCACCTCAGGTGACTGTTATCTCTGGCAATAACTCTGTTCCTAGTACAGGCCCCCTTTCTAATGTAAATTACTCTTACAAAAGGGTAACTTCTACTGGTTTTAGAGCTTCTCCTGTGTCTGCCGTTTCTCAAAATAATCCTTATGCCAAAGGAAGCATAATTTGGGGTGGCATATTCTGCTACCCTTCAATATTTTACTTCCTTTAATAGAGCTGCAGGGAGAAACTAGTTTTTCAAAAATAGGGGAAGCGGAACAAAAAGAATAGAATGTATTTTCCTAAAAACAATTATTTCAATGGTGTGACCAAATTAGGTGGTCTTCTCATTGGCATGTTGTAGCTTTTTGAGATTGAGCATTCAAGTAATTTAACATAATTGCATAAAATTAGGTTTCAAAATTCAGTTGAAAAATAGCATGAAGTCTCAGGTTGGGTTCTGCAGGACGCAAAGTTTAGCATGCAGAATATTTATTAGGGAGTGCCCTAGGGACCAACATCTGTGGCAGGGAGGAGAAGGAAGCAGGAGTGGGCAGAACAAGAAGTGAAGATTCAATGCAGGCCAAGAAAGCCTCGTCTCCCCTGCCCCCATCCCCAGAGAGTTACAGAATATTCAAGATTGTCCTGAACTGTCCCCAGATGTCCAGGCCTTCGTACCCCTGATCAGTTAGGTGAGAGTATAAACTACCATAGCCATCCTAGGGATCAATTTAGCAGTATTTAGTGGAACTGGGTAGGCACACACCCTGCGACTTGCCAGTATTACTTGTGTGTTCTTCAGAGAAACTCTTGTATAGGTTTATAAGGGAGAAATGGTATAACAGAGAATTGGAGTCTGTTGTCCATCATTAAGGAACTACATAAACCAAATGGGGTGGAGGCATATGACAATCCTATTCAGTGGTCAGAAACAATGAACTAGATGATGATAGCAAATATTTGGTTAACTACTAGGTAGTGATAATACTAGCTAACCCTGACTGATAATACTAGCTAACATCACTTACTGTTTGCCATGCCCTTTGTTTATCTGCACCACCTTTATTCAACCCAATGCTGCATTATCACATTCCTAAATGTGGACACTGAGGTACGGAGAGGTGAAGTAATTTGTTCAAGATCACATAGCTAAAAAGTGGCAGAACCAGGGTTTAAATGGAGAAATCCTAGTTTTGAGAGGTCATGCTTTTAACCATTACCTCAAGTGTAGACTTTGGGGATAAAACGTTGAATGCAAAAAAGAGAGACAAAACAAGAACTAGCACTTAATACTCCATGTAAATGTAAGGCACACCTAATACATAAATTACACCGTATCTTTGAATGATACATACCTTGCCAAGGATTTATGTTAATCACTTTAGAGTAGCAGCCTTTGATGGAAGAAGGGAAATAGAAGCAGGAAGATGAAGGGGAAAAGATATAAAAAGAGGAAAAGGGCCCAGCATGCATCACTGATGCTGTGCTATAAACTGATTATGACTAAGACAACTCCCTTCACTTGGGGCCCAAAGCAAGCAAAAAAAGTTACAGTAAAACTTCAGATCTGATCAGGTCTCAACTTACCTGATAAAAACATTTGTCATTTCTTCTGTGATAACTTACAAAATCCTGTAAAAAGGATACAAGACATGGGTCACTTCCACCTTACTCTCAAGGTCCAGCCATATAGCATCTCTCTGTTCCTTGAACACCTTGTGCCTTCCCGGGCCATCTTCCTTCAGCCTGAATGTCTGCTCCTCCCCTCCCCAGCTTGGCTACATTCTGCTCGTCCTTCAGATCTCAGCTGAAACATGATTTTTACAGGAAGTTCTTCCCTTGAGCCCCAGACCAGGTTAGCTCTTCACAGCACTTACTTTTATTATGTAGTTATTTGTGCCATTCTGTTTTCATGTCTTTCTCCCACCTAATATGAGGGCATGTGTTTTATTTCCTATGTTCACTATCCCTAAGCCCAGCAGGGTATTTAGCCTGTATTAGACACTCAATATTAAATGAATAAATTCAAGTTGTAGTTTATAAAAATGGCCACAAATTTTTTGATGCTTATCCCTTTAAGAGACAGAAATCTATTTCCATGCTTTGAATCTGGTGGGTTTGTGACTGCTTCAACCAATAGTATGTGCTAGAAGTGATACTGTATGGTTCTGAACCCTAAGTCACAAAAGGTGATACACCTTCCTCCCAGCTCTCTTGGGAAACTCCTTTTGGAAAAGCCCGCTACCACATAAGAACTCTGACAACACTGAGACCACCATGCAGGAGACATCACGTGTAGGCACTCTAGACAATAGTACCAGCTAAGCCCAGCCTTCCAGCCACCACTGTCAGGAAGCCAGAAGAGCAGGGACATCACCTTTTGCCCTGCACGCCAGCCTATCCAACAGTTGGGTACCATGGAATGACTTCAATTGAAGATACAAGAAGCAAAAGAATTGCTCGGCCAAGCCCTGCCAAAATTTCTGGTCTACTGATTATGTGAACTATACTAAAAGGGTTGGTGTGAGTATCATTAAGCTTGGGGGTAGTTTGTTTTGCAGCAATAGCAACTGGACCATCCAGAAACTGGAGAAGAGAGATATAAAGAAACGCTGAATATTGAGATGGCATGTATACACCAGGTGAACGGTGCAACAGGGTTATACATACAGTGTACAGCTGCACATATTCTGGTAATATTTTTAAAAACAAAGAATCCTACAGTTATCCAGGATTTCAGGTATACATCTGTCCCCTGCATTATAGGATGTACCTTTGGTTTCCAGATACTAATTCTAATAAGGTCTTCAGTCATTGTGAAAACCCAAAAACATCCTTACACATTGGAACAATGCACAAATAAGACTGATTTCTCACACACTACACTCATCACGAATTAAAGTACATTCCTTCTATAACCACAAACATTTGAAAAAGAAATTACAAGAGCATCACAGGATAGAGTTTTTAGGCCATATTAATCAAAAGCTTTATTCTAGTTTTTGAAACTTTTAAATTTTGTTTTAAAAACTTAGAATTTAAAAATTGTACCAGTGAAGTTGGGTTTAATCAGTGTATGGGTTCAGAATTACAGGCTCAGGGGGCTCCCTCTGGAACATGAAGAGGGAGGAAAAATAAAAAAGTCGCCACCATCATTAAGGATTTTTTATGTTTCTGGAGGTCTCAAATCCTGGTAATTTTCCTCTCAACTCAAACTTAGGAAAATATTGTTACTACATAGCTTGGTATTCTAAACTTGTGAGATTACAGAGCCATCAGAAGGTTCTGTAAAGAAAATCTCATTGCCATCACAATGAGTATGGGATTACAGAATTCAAACTTTTTACCCAAAATTGAGGAAGTCAGCAATTCTGATAGAGTTCTTTACATAATATTATGCATAGCATAATACTTTACATTATCACACCTTTTATCAGGACTCTTTGGAAGATAATCTGTCTCAGCTATATTCTAGTTATTTAGCTATAAAATATAGCTATATCTAGCCATATTTTAGTTATTTTAGCCTTAGTTAAGGACATTTTCTAATTAACTTTTAATTTTGCTTGATAATTTCAAAAGTTATAATGGACTAGATCTCTAAAGATGTGACTGAAAATGGTGGACGTCAAAAGGATAAGTATCTTGGTTTATTATACTGTCTTACTATGCAGAATGGAGGCCCCCCAAATCCACCCCCATCAGGAATTTTAATGGCCAATTTGCTGATGCTCCCTATATCAAATAATGGCATCAGCAAATGTGATGATCTAAGTTACAAAATATCTAAGCCCCAAATGTCCACTCTGACTTCCAGATACCCATTCCATCACCAAATTCCACCACCAAAATTCAACTTCTACAAAAGGGAACACTCCTACACTGTCGATGGAAATGTAGATTGGTACAGCCACGATTGAAAACAGTATGAAGATTGCTCAAAAAGCTAAAAATAGGAATACCATATGATCCAGCAATTCTACTCCTGGGTATATATCTGAAGATGAAAACACTAATTCAAAAAGATACATGCACCCCGGTGTTCATAGCAGCATTTACTATAGCCAAGACATGGAAGCAACCTAAGTATCCATCAACAGATGAATAAAGATGTGATATATATACACAGTGGAGTATTACTCAGCCATAAAGAATAAAGTTTTGCCATTTACAATATGGCTAGTCATGGAGGGTATTATGCTTAGTGAAATAAGTCAGAAAAGACAAAATACTATATGTTATCACTTGTATGTGAACTCAAAATGAGTGTATATAATGAAACAGAAACGGACTCACAGATCTAGCAAACAAACTAGTGGTTGCCAGTAGGGAGAGGGAAGAGAGGAGAGGCAAGATAGGGGTAGGGGATTAAGAGGTACAAATTACTATATATAAAATAGGCTACAAAGATACACTGCAGCACAGGGAATATGGCCAATATTTTATAATAACTTTAAGTAGAATATAACCTAAGAATTTGAGTCACTATGTTGTATAACTAATATTGTAAATCAACTATACTGCAAGTAAAAAATGAAAAAATGAATAAGAATTCAACTTCTACATATCCCTTATTTTTTTTAAGAGTTCAGACTTTTATTGTCTGATTTCCCAACTTCAACTTCTTCCATAAGTTTTGGCCTCGCCAGAATTATCTTTCTCGAACATAGGTATGATCATACCAATCCTTTGGCATCCACATGTCTTAACCAAAATAACCTTTATGTTCCTTAGCCTGATATTCAAAGCTCATCACAAACTTGTCCCGGGCTCTAGACTGTTGCAGAGTTTCAGGTTAGGCATTTCCAATTCTTATCTCAATCTAGCGCCAACCCTTAATCAAAACTGAGTTTTAACTTTGGAAGATTGATGGCCCATGTGGATTTTATTTTTAATGAATTGACTTAGTGGTCTTATCCTGCCTTGTGTGCCAACTCTCCCTGACTCCATCAAATCTAACCAACAAAAAGCATCAGGGGAGGAGGCTTGGCTCTAAACAAATAAATTTGGAATAACTAAATTCACTGGTATCCTTCTGAATAGCTCGCTGACAGACACAGTATTTTCTGAGCTCGTTTTAAAATATTGTTTACACTGGTCTATGGCTATAAAACTGATTGTGACAAAGTCCAAGAGGGAAACTGGAAGATGCTTGCGTTCCTCCCAGGAGATTGTGCAATGCTTGGAAAAGTCACCAGGGGGCGCTGCACCTCCCTCCACCTCTGCATCTCAAGCATTCCCAGCCCACAGCTACAGACCCTAAACTTTCAAGACAAAAAAATAGGAGCTAGAAAAAGGTAAAAATCCATGGGGCAAGAATGCAGGAGTGAAAGGCAGGCCAGCTGCCTGGGTGTGTGACCTGTGTACAAGCGCAGGGCTCCACATACAGAAGGGTCTGTCCTTGGTTTAATGCTCTGTTCTGCCTTGAAATTTAGCTTTTGTTCAAGGGCTCCACAATTTATCAACAGTTTATTGGATAGAGAATCTTACCAGTCTGAAGCAGAAGCTCCTGGAGTAACACCCCACTGTGTATGGCAGACACCAGGAAGGACACGGCAGCAGTCTTCGCTACTCGGGGAGAAGGAGGCTACCATTTACAGGTGAAATTGAAGTCAGTTTGGCTCATCAGTTACCAGGGAAACCAGCGGCTGGGGCAGTGGGCAAGCACGTGGGCAGTTACTGATTAAGCCCTATAATTAAGAGGATTGGATAGTCTTGTGAGGGATTTATAGTGAGCAAGAGAACAGTCATCTTGAATGGCCTAAGGATACACTCCACCCCTACGTACCCTGCACACCCCTTACAATTTGGCCTGCCCCTCTTCCACGATATCCCTGGGGTCAGGTATGTAGAGGTACACAGCAACCAAATACCACAAATGCAATACAAACAACAGCAGCTACAGAGTATCAAGTGTAAGATACCTAGGATGCTAAAAATAGTGATTCTCCAAGAGGTGGGAAAATTCTGGAGCCAGGCGCCTGGCACGCAGGACAGGAAAGAGGTGAGTCTTCAGTTGTCCCCACGTAGTCACATTAGCCAGGTCGATTTTTCATGGCATCTCACTGCTCATCCAGCAATCAGACTCACTTTGCAGTGAGACCACCGTTGTCACCTAGTCCTCAGACAGACTAGGGATGAAATGTGAGATGTTGGACAGGCACAATACAGGGGAGATCATGACCATTAAGCCAATTACAAGCAGGAACAGCATTCTGAGAAAATACCACCCCTGCCTGTGCTTTTGTCCAGGCCTGCAGTGCCACACCGCCTGCCACCCTCAGTCTCCACAGCCGGTGCCAAGGACTAGAGACCACATACCGTAAACAGACCACAGTGTTAATGGGATGTTACCTCTCTCCAGTAAGGGGCCCAGATTACTTTAGTAGTTTTGGGTGTGGCCAGGTAGAAGACAAGTGAGATCTGTAAGTCCCTTTCTAACCCTCTTCAGCAAACCCAAACCAGCGGGGCTTTACCTGCCAGTCCCAGGGCCATTTTATAGTGTGTTCCCCTGGCGGGGGGCTGTGGGAGGGATGGGGAGTGGTGTAGATCCTGCAGCAAGCGTGAAAGTGAGCTATTGTCCTGACCAATAGTTGACCACCAAAGGACCATTGCCTAGTTGCCTCTGGGTTAACATGGCGTAGCCACTGGAATGTTCAGTTGTAGCTCACAGGGCTTGAATTAGCTTCCTCGTCCACACGTGGAGAGAGCAGGTTTCCATCTCAATGGTTGTTTAAGTAGTCCACTCACCCTGTTAGCCCGGCAGCAGCGGGGTTGTAGGGCAGGTGGAAAGGCCTGTGTGTCATTTTTATTGGCCCATGCCTGAACTTCATGGCTGGTAAAGTGGGTTCCTTGGTGGCTATTGAAGTCCATGGGGATCCCATACATCACACACAGCTGTTATAGATCCCCAGCTAGTGGTTTTATTGAGTTGCTGGATGACTTGGGTAGGGCTTTTGTAATGTCTTCCACCTGTTGTAACATTGTAGAGTAGCTGCCGTTCCATCACACTATCGTTACTCTTCCCCCTTCCATAGCTCAGAGCAGAAGCCCAAGGGTACTTTCGTTACTTTGCCATTGCCACAGGCCCAAACCAAACCCTTCTGGTTAACTGGCCACACCCAATTCACAAGCCTGTCCCTGGGTTAATATCCCTAATGCCTGTGTCTGTAATTGTTTAGGTTATGCTTGTCTTACCCGACCAGATAACACCCAAGTATTAGACAGATAATCCAGGTCCTCGCATTTTGTCTGTGTTCACCAGCCAGCCCCGTGCAGTCAGACGAGCCACAAGTGCAGGCCTGCTACTTTTAAAACTAGACAGAAACTCTGAGGTTAACAGGATATCATCAATATGGTGGAAGAGAAAGACATCTCTCATGGTAGTCAGCTGCCTCTGCTCTGAAGGGAGCTGCTCTTCATCTCTATCCTGTGGGATAAGGACCTTTATGACCTCATCCCAATCTTCCTCTTCTTCAGTGCTCTCAGTAGGTCCCACACCTTGGGAGCCCAGTTTGGATGGGCCATGACCATCTGGACTCTCTTGTCGACACCCCTTCCTCAAGGACAGCCACCACAGCTCCCCACTTGCTAGTGGACAGCCATGCCGGGGTTCCCCCTGCAACTTTCCATTCCCCGTTCTTATTTCCTGACATCTTGGTGCTCATGGGGGTCTCTTTGGCTTCCTGGCTGGCTCGTCAATTGTTGGGCTGCACCTCACAGAACTACAAGCCTTGTAGTTGCCAGACTTGAGACCGAAGAAAGAGCCTGGAAATAGCAACAGAAACATCAACAGTTTACTGGATAGGGAATCTTACCAGTTTGAAGCAAAAGGTCATGGAGCTACACCGTGCAGGGCAGGTGACTGCAAGAACCTTTACTACTCCAGGGAGAAGGAGGCCACCATTTATAGGGGCAAGTGACGTCAGGTTGGCTCATCAGTTACCAGGGAAACCAGCAGCTGGCGCGGGGGCAAGCACGTAGGCAGTTACCGATTAAGCCCTATAATTAAGAAGACTGGATAGCCATGTGAGTGAAGGACGGTCTGGTCGAGCAGGGGATGCACGGAGAGTAAGAGAAGAGTCATCTTGAATGGCCTGACCATACAGCTATTTTGCCAGTGTTCATTTTATTGTACCACTTGCTAACCCTGGGCAGCTGGTTTTCTGTGATTTTCTGTGATTCCTTCAGTGAGCAAAAGGATCCAGGTGGAATTTACCTCCTTTTGTTTCCCATGTGGTTATTTTCCCATTCTTTTCTTTTTTTGGCAATATTGTTTTTTAAAATTTCTCAACAGTGATGATGGAATAGGCTTTATTGTTGGGGGCTGGTTTTGAGTGTTTTGGCCTAAAGATTCAGATGGAGAGTTGGTGCCTTCAGCCCAGCAGCTTAGAGGTGCGTTAAGCACCTTCAGCTGAGTCTGTGAGCCTATTGTAACTTAGGTTTCTGAGTATTTCTGGTTCCTAAAGCTGAAATGAGTCTTTTTGGTTGTCAGTGGTACTTTATTTCCCACTGTTGTCTTATTTGCCCCAAATAAGACAACTTTCTCAAAGCACAAGGCTTTGAGAAAGTTCAACATATTTTGGCAAATAAATAACGCAGCTCCTGATGGAGACCTGATGCAAGGTGAAATCACACCATGGGATCCAGAGCAGCCGATAAAGGGGCCAAGGCACAGGTTGTCACTTCTTCCTGTTTGACCTAGATTCTCTCTTTAAAATCCTAATATAAACTCTGTAGGGATTACGATATCAGCTTAAATGGAACTGGAAATCACCTTTCTGCAGCAATGTCATTAAGAAGTGGACACAAAGTGTTCTTAATTCATGCCATGTAGCTGAGGAGACAGTGACACGAAGCAAACTGAGAATCATGCAGTGTCATAGGAAGCCAATGGATAAATTATTTTGTAGGAGTTATAATGATATTAAAATACTATATCCCCTTATATCATTTCAAACTATATGCACAATTGCTTTACAATCAAATTGTTATTGATGCTTCTTGGTAAAGATGGTAGATAATAAACAGATCACAGAATCTCACCATATTATAAGCTAGTAAGATGAACAAAAAAAAAAAAGATGAAAGCAGTCAAAAAGTTCACAACAACAAGAATGAGACAAGAGAAAAGCCATGACCTTATGTCATAAATTTAGAAGATGACAACCAAGAGAAGAAACAGAGGAGGGTTAGTGAGGGCTCTTCTCCCCACCCTCCCCTCCTGCAAGCATCACTGTTGAGTCAGAAAAGTCCTGAGACTTCTGCTTCTACCTTCTAACTATGGAGAGAAATAGACTAATTAAATATTGTTACTGTCTTGTGATTAGGGAAGGGTTGGGGAGTAGGAAAAGCTACTGGGTAGATGGAGGAAAGGGAAAAACCTGGACTGACTCTCTGGTAGAACACAGGTTCCCAGAGCTCCAAGCCAAGTTTGAGAAAGAATCTATGTCATAAAAATATCTCCCATGAAGTAGAAGAAGCTCTTATTAAAGGGGTAAACTCCATTTGTGACGATTTAACATAATCTCAGAGGAGATAGCAGAGTATTTTTCCAGGAACAGCTGCAAACAGATTTATCTGAGTTGTTCTCACATGCAAGATACAGGAAAGTGGCTAGACCTCAATCAATTCCCAGTCTTCAAATAGAATTCAGAGGCAGGGTAGATTGATGAACTAATTTAAGGCACAATATGAAATTTATATTTGAATTTACAATAATAGATATAATAGAAATTACATTTCTTCAACCTCCATAGAGCCAAAAGCCTCTCTCTTAACCTAGCCGTGAAATTCAAAGAGTGAAAAGTGCCCTAAAACCCAGGAAGATGAGAACCAACTCCCTCCTCAGTGGTGAGTGCCATGAGGCATTCTGATGGGAGATCCAGAGATCACTAAGAGAGATGAGTGAAAAAAAAATGTAAGAACACGACAGTGGATCAGGGAGAGTGAGCATTAAGAAGAAAGTGGGCAGAGAAGGAAGGAAGGGAGTGAAATCTCCAAGGAGCCCCATCAAAGGTAGGGCAGGGTCTGCCTGGACCACCACAGCACAGGCAAGGTAAGGGGCACCACCTGTGGCAGAGTTTGAGTGGCAATCTATCAGGAAATATAACAAGATGAAGAAAACCACTCAGAGTTCTCTTCCAGATAACCATGTATGGTTGGAAGAAACGTTTCGATAACTTGTGTTAAAAGATAAACTGAGGCATATTAAAAAGTTTAAGGGTTTATTTGCGCAGAAATAGATTCCAATCAAGCTTCACCAAACCACAGTGATTAGGAGCACTCCACCGATAGGAGCCAGGAGAAAGACTTATATAGACAAAGTGTGGATGCAAAAGAAATTAATTATTTGATTGCCTGTAGCTTTAAGCCTAGTCAGCTCTTTGTGATTGATTGTCCTAAGCTTTTTGATTTTGTAACCTTGAGGCATTTACAGGCTTAAATTTTGGTTTGCTTATGTAAGCCCCCACTACATTAGCACCACATTGGTCTGAGAGCTTCCTTGTTTAATTATTTTAACGCTTGTTTGGGGTGGGGATTGAGAACTCCTAAAAGATGGTCCCAAAGGAGAGGAGGTCAGGTTAAGAGAGTGACTGAATATTTGGGGCCAGGCTGGGAGTGCTCAGGACATGGAGGAAAGACAGTGAACTTTTAAGCTAAGAAGTGGCTTTTCACTTTCTCAGCTTAAAAATGAGATTCAAAAGCTTCAGCTGAAATTGCAGATACTTCCTGAACTTCACCAAGAACCTGTAATGCAACTTTGCAGAAAATTAGTAGAGGAGGGTATTTACCACTTGCAAATAAAGAAAAAAATAACTTCCCAAACTGTATGAAAACATCAGCTGAATACTGATCCAGGGGGATGGCTGAAGACCTGGAAAAAGAATGAGAAAAAATGACTTCCTTCTATCAAGGGCAGATTATCTCCAGTGAGAAAAACCTCAAGAAAGATGGTTGGCAGCTCTGTCAACTGAGAGAAAGCTCAAAGAGCTAAGGGGTGGGGGGAAAGATCATAGTAGACAAAATTGGTGGAAACACAGTTTAAATTCCAGCTTTTTCCAAGTGGCCCTTTTGCCCCTGCAGTTCACGTATAGTCCTGGGCAGAGGCCCGAGAGGATCAGGGGAACCGCTGGATAATTAAATCCTCGAGAAAAAGGGTAACAGTGTGAGGACCCAAGGAGCCAGGGGACATGCAGGGTTTTTGTTCTGTTTTGTTTTTTTTTTATCACCTAGTCTTTATTCTTTTCTTTTTATCATCTTTATTGGAGTATAATTGCTTTACAATGGTGTTAGTTACTGCTGTATAACAAAGTGAATCAGCTATACATACATATACATATATCCCCATATCTCCTCCCTCTTGAGTCTCCCTCCCTCCCACCCTCCCTATCTCACCCCTCGAGGTGGACACAAAGCACCGAGCTGATCTCCCTGTGCTATGCGGCTGCTTCCCACTAACTCTCTATTTGACACTTGGTAGTGTATATAGGACATGCAGGTGTGATTCAGCTTTCACAGCAGGGACCCCTGAACATCCACAGCCACAACAGGGCATCTAACTGTGTTTTCTCTTTTTAAAAATAATTTTATTTCTTTTTAGTTTAACTGCGGTTATTTAACTGATGCTAGTTTTTCTCTTATTGAGGTTTGATAGAATTATATCCCCCCGCAAAATGTTTTGTGAGTAATTAATGCTTATGAACATCTTATTTCAACTACCTTGAACACTCTAGAATTTGTTAAATATAATTATAAGTATAGGGACTTCCCTGGTGGTCCAGTGGTAAAGAATCTGCCTTCCAATGCAGCGGACGCGGGTTCGATCCCTGGTTGGGGAATTAGGATCCCACATGCCACGGGGCAACTAAGCCTGAGCACCACAACTACTGAGCTCAGGCGCCTCAACTAGAGCCCGCGTGCCGCAAACTACAGAGCCCACGCGCCCTGGAGCCTGCGCGCCACAGCTAGAGAAGAGAAAACCCCACACCACAACTAGAGAGAAGCCCGCACACCACAATGAAAGATCCCGCATACCTCAACGAGGATCCCGCATGCCACAACTAAGACCCAACGCAGCCAAAAATAAATAAATAATAAATAAATTTTTTAAAAGAATTATAATTATGGCATTTTGATTGAATAATCCAAAATTGAAGTTTTAGAAATTGAAGTAGGGCCACATCCAGTGGTGTGGTTTGGGGTGTCTGTGGACTTAGTATGATTTTAGGCAGCCTCTCTGCTAATGGGTGTGGTTGTGTTCCTGTCTTGCTAGTTGTTTCGCATGGGGCATCCAGCACTGGAGTTTGTTGGCTGTTGGGTGGAGCTGGGTCTTAGCATTGAGATGGAGATCCCTGGGAAATCTCTCACCGATTGATATTACGTGGGGCCGGGAGGTCTCTGGTGGTCCAATGTCCTGAACTCGGCTCTCCCACCTGAGGCTCAGGCCTGACACCAGGCCAGAGCACAATGGCCCTGTCAGCCACACGGCTGGATCCACATCAGAAGAGCAAGGAATAGAAAGGGATTCCTCAGAGCTAAAAGCCTCACTGTTGGCCTCCTGGCTGGGTCTCTGCAACACTGAATCCCTTACATCATAAGCTGATGGCAAATCCAAAGCATTGCTCTCCTCTGACTGGCTTCCTGAGTTGCCATAGTCCGCCCTGCAATAGCAGCCACCTCGAACCAGAAGCCTAGCTCTGTTTTAAGAATCACCTGACTCTTCATTTTCTCCATTTCTTTTTAATATTGCTTGATTATTTACAACTGCCTAGGAGGATACTTACGCCCCTTTACATGGATGATTAAAACTAGGAGTTGCCTCAAAAGACATTTTCATTCTGCTATCTAACCTCTATTAGAACTAATGACCAAATTTCAATTTTTCTTACACAAAAATCATTTTGCAGATGTCTTCCAAGTTTGGATTTAAACTTGGACTTAAACTTAACTATTATATGCATCAGGCCATGTATCCCCTTTACTTACCTATGCATTCTACAACTATTTTATTTTGACAGGTATACCTAAAGATAGTTATTGGTAAATTTTTTTTTTTTTTTTTTTTGCAAAATGGCTGCAATTATTGCCTTTCCTGTATTCACCCTGTTTGCAACTCCTGCCATCAAGAGGTGGAGTCTGTCCCTTCACCACTTGAATCTGGGTGGTCTTGTAATGCACTTTTCCCAACAAAACGGTGAGGAAGTGTTGAGCCTCACCCACTAGAGAGCCTTGCATGCCTCTGCTTCCTCTCTTGAAATCCTGACACTCCCTGAGAACAAGCCTGGTCAAGCCTGCTTGAGGATGAGAGACCAAGTGACAGAGTGAAAAGCCATCCCAACTCACATCCCAAGATGTGAGAGGCCAATCAAGAGCAGCAAAGCCACTTACACCACTTACTTGATCCACAGTTGAACACAGGTACATAAGGGAGCCCAGGCAAGACTAGAAAAATTACTCACTGAGCCCAGTCTAAACTTCTGACCAGAAGTAGCATTAGCTAAATAAATGGTTGTTTCAAACCACTAAATTTTACAGTAGTTTATTACACTACAATAGCTTATTGATTCAGGAACTAACACTGTTCATTGGTTTATTCATCCCTTCAACAAATACTTCTGGCATACTCTAAGTCTGCCCTGATAAGATATAATATCTCATTTTAGCTCTTCCACAATCTTCAGAAGTTTGTTCCCATTTGAAAATTATGAAACTAAGGGGCAGAGAGATAAACTGAGTTGCCTAGAATCACACAGCTCTTAGGTGTGGAGCCAGGATTGAAGCTAGGTATGGCTAAAAGTCTATTTATTCCCTCTACCCCCAACCGAGTTATCGCTAAGAAGGTATGTTATGAAAAAGTTGATTTTTCTGGGAGCAAAGGAATATTTTAGACCCAAATCATTAAACTCATGCTACATTATGACATCAAAGTAATCATGGATCATTTGTTTATGTACTTGTACAGACTTAAAACTGTAATTTGAGAAAAAATCTGACTTCTCCTGAGAGTACCCCATAGTCATCTCCAAGTAACTATGGAAGACCAAGCCACTAAGAGGTGACTAGATTCTTTAATTTTCACAAAAATATGTCACCCTTACCATAAGCTCACTGTCTAAAGTATATTGATTTCTTCTTAATAAATTAAATAGAATACTTGTACTTTCTGTCCTCAACCAAAAATACAAATTCTGCCCAGTTAGCTATATGATTCTACTTTTAACAGAAGCCTGTTTAGAGGTGGAATATTTACATATATAAGGCTGATTGTTTCAAGAAAAGTAGTCCAAATATTCCATGGTTTAGGATTTATCCTGGGATCGTGTCCAAATTCCTCTCTCTACATGAGGATGGATGGAGGGGAGTCCAACCAACATAGTTTCCTAGGGTCAGAGACCTGGTGCCCAGGGTGTCTTTTACCCAATTACTGCAGGTAATGCTGAGAACCAGGGAGCCATAGAACTGGGACCTGAAGTTGCGGTTGGAGCCAGGACAATATGGCTCAATAGCAGATATTGAAATAAGGGAATCAGATAAACACAGAGATAAGAGCAGGAAGAAGTGTGCCACGAGAGCAAGCAGGAGGTTTAAAAAAAAAAGAAAAAAAGAAAAAAAATAGCAACCCTAGTATTTATCTGTTGCCCACAGCTAACATTTTGATGTACCACTGAGGTCTCGCTTTCACCTTATCTGCTCTGAGACACTTCCTGACCACTATACCTAAAGCAACTCCTGTTCACTTTTTAAATCAACATCATGGATTTGTGTTTCTTTCCTTGCACTTATTATAATTTTTATTTATCCTTTATTTATTTGTTGATTATCTATCTCCGTCTCTATACTGTAGGTCCTCTGGGGTCAGGGACCATGTCTGTTTTGTTCATTTCTAGTGTTCTAACAGATCCCCAAACATGGTTGGTGCTCAACATGTATTTTTTGAATAAATAGATGGGTAAGTGCTGATGGTCTTAAAAAAGCAGTCCTGTGAGACTATAAGCTCCAAAGCAGAAGGAGAATGACTTATTTGTCTTGCTCTCCTTAGCACCTAGACCCTCAGTAGCTGGTACCTTGCAAGTACTTAAATATTTAGGAATGAATTAATAAATGCTGTTGTTTGTAACCTGGAAAAACATCAGTGTATCATTCATCTTAAGATACTTACATACATAAATTGGTGGCTTCTAATTTTTTTCAATTGTGTGGGTGCATATGCATCTATTTTTCCAAATTAAGGTACTTTTTAATGGATTCTAACATTACTTTCTTTACACTCCCTTTGTTAGTATGGCATAGTAACATAAGTTATTTCTCTCTTAGGTTTTCCAGGCAGTTTCTGAGCAAATGTTCAATGAGTCCATTCTGTTTCTCAATCAGATGGTATTTGGTGAATAAAACTGTGAATACAACTGTGAAGACATCCCCTTTTTAAAGATGAAATCATGGGAAGCTCATATAGTTTCTCATTGACAGATATATCTCGAATTCACTAGGATTCTTTCCAAAAAATGCTAACACCTATATAAATTGGAAGAGAAGCTTATGACTCATTTCAAACTAGAAAAATCAAGCTAAATTTTCATGATTTATTTCTGGTATGTTGATTCATTCATTTATTCTGACTATGTTGGCACTATGGAGAAATACACACACACACACACACACACACATTAGATTTCTTTCTCCAAGGAGCAGATAATGCAACAGGAGAGAAGGAGAGATAAGATATCAATTCAAACAGCCCTAACAAATGCCAAAGAAGTCCAGCATGGCCCAAAGTGTAATAAAAGCATAGAGCAAGGAAAAGTAGGTCATGTTGATTGATATGATCAGTGAATGCATCATGGAGAAGGCAGCATTTTAGGTGGATCTTAAAATGGGCTTAAGTAACTTATTATGATACAAGTGACATAGAACATGATATATATATATATATATATATATATATATATATATATATATATATATATATATATATATATATATATATATACTAATTGGATAAAACCAGCAATTCGAAAGGCCATTTTCAATATCCCTATGTGTTGTTACTAATGTCAAGGAAAGCCTCCTTGGGTAGCCAGAAGTTTCATCTCTTGAAAGATCTTTAAAAATTAAATTATGTGTGTGTGTACGTGTGAATTTTGTGAAATTGATGAGGTAATAAACATGAGAAAATGACATTTTCAAAACGTTTTGATGAGCAATGTCTTATCATAAGACTAGTTTAAAAATCTTAAAATTTTATCTCTGTTATTTAGTCTACCTCTCTTATTTTTAAATGAAAGAAAAAAAAAAGACGGGAAGTCCAACCTTCCCAAATTACTAACAGGTTAGCAACATAAAAAGGATTTCCCCCACCCCCCTGCCACATTTCCCACTTTCATCTAGTTCTCTTGCCACCATGCTATAATACCTTTCAAATAATAAAGCACGAATTATCCTATTACAGTTTACATTTTTCTGCATGCCAAATTTTGGGTTTCATAGAAAAATCAAATTAAGAAAAATAAATCTCCCATCTCCCACTCAAAAAAAAAAAAAAAAAAAAGAAGTAGATAAGGCAAAGTTGGCAGTGGATATACTTCCAGTCATTGAAAAAAATTTTTTAATTATAATAATTAATATTTTTAACACTTACCTTATGCCAGGAAGTACATTATGCACTTTTAAAATGCATCATTTCATTTAAACATTGCAACAGCCCTATGAGGTAGACATTAATAAATTAATGTCTATCTTACAGGTAAAGAAGCTGAAGCAGGTATAATTTAGAACTTGCCCATGATCACCCAGTTGGTAAATAAAAGAGTTGCAGGTTGGATCCACGCAGAACCCATGCCCTTAACCACTAAGCTACCAAGACAAAACTCTATAGAAGAGAGATCATATCCATTAATTGACTCTGGACTGCACAGAATGCATTGTATCCACGTTTTCATCTGCATCACCTAGCATAGTGTCTGGTACTTTATAAGCCTACTTTATGTTACTAGAAAAAATATGGATTATTATTTATTCAATAGTGCTGACTCATTAATCAAAACTTAACCCAATGTGATTTATTCTTTGCTCAGGAGATAATTATTGATCTGACAGTCACTAAGTGTTGAATCATATTCTAGAAACTCCATGAAAATACCTAAGAAGCCCAAGGAGGTAAGGCTGAAGGAGGTAAGGCTGGAGGAGGGGCCCTAGGGCAGCGCACAGGTGGGACCGGGAGAAGGGCGGGCCCATTGTTGGGGGAACCCGCTTCCCGGGGAAGGGACAGCAGTCAGGGGCGGACCAGCACCGGGAGGAAGCTGCGGGGGGGCGGGGCGGGGAGACCGAGGGAACTGTGGGAGACAGCAGGTACGCTCCAGACCCTCCGTGGGCGGGTTCGGAATTCCCTTTTCCGTGACTATTCTTTACTTAACACCTCGTCACAGTCTCCTGGTTCAGAACAGAGTTCTGACCCAGCCACTTCTCCCACGCCTGAGGATGCTGGTCCTGCTGTAGAGTTGGACTCCTAAGGACAGCAGGATGCGAGTGGAGGAAACTGGAATCCCCGGGCCTCAGGACTGAGGGTGAATTCATGCAGGGCGGCAAGGAGGGGGGGTGGGGAGATAACACAAGCCTGTCGTTGGGCTGCCGCGGGCCGGCCTGAGCAGGGTAGGGGCGAGGGCAAGGCGGCGACACAGGAGAAGGGCACGGAAGGAAATGGGGCTGCCGCCCACTGTGCGGGTGGTTGAATTTGGGGCTGTGGAGGTCACAAGTCAGTCCCTGCTTCCCACCAAGAATCTGACGATCCCTGAATCACCAGCTTGTCACCTAGTTCACTGGTCAAGAAGACCATACAGAGTGAAAAGATCTTGACCTTGTCCTTCGTACATCGGAGGAGGGGCAATGAAGACACTTAGAAACAATCAGATGGCTTGGCCAGTGTGACAAAAGGAATAGCATGTGATAACAGCCAGTGGAAAGTTAATGATGATTTTATAAGGATGGTTTTATGATATTAGTGATGGTTTAAAAACACCTCAAGGGTCTCATTAGCGGGGAGGAGTTGGGAGAAAATCAAGCTCAAATTAAAATGAGTTTAGTTCAGGAGACACGTTCTGAGACAAAACCCTAGTAAAACCTTTTTTATTTAAAATGTTAGAAACTACAGGACTTCCCTGGTGGCGGAGTGGTTAAGAATCCGCCTGCTGGGGCTTCCCTCGTGGTGCAGTGGTTGAGAATCTGCCTGCCAATGCAGGAGACACTGGTTCGAGCCCTGGTCTGGGAAGATCCCACATGCCACGGAGCAACTAGGCCCGTGAGCCACAACTACTGAGCCTGCGCGTCTGGAGCCTGTGCTCCGCAACAAGAGAGGCCACGATAGTGAGAGGCCCGCGCACCACGATGAAGAGTGGCCCCGGCTTGCCACAACTAGAGAAAGCCCTCGCACAGAAACAAAGACCCAACACAGCCAAAAATAAATAAATAAATAAATAAAATTAAAAAAAAAAAAAGAATCCGCCTGCTAATGCAGGGGACACGGGTTCGAGCCCTGGTCCGGGAAGACCCCACATGCCGTGGGGCAATTAAGCCTGTGTGTCACAACTACTGAAGCCGGTGTACCTAGAGCCCCAGCTGCGCAAGGGAAGCCCCCACTCGCCGCAAGTGTGCAGCAACAAAGACCCAACACAGCCAAAAATAAATAATTTTAAATAAATTAATTAAAAATAATAATAATAATAATATGTTAGGAACTACAAAGAAGACATACAGATGGCCAGCAGGCACATGAAAAGATGCTCAACATCACTAATTATTAGAGAAATGCAAATCAAAACTTCAGTGAGGTATCACCTCACACCAGTCAGAATGGCCATCATTAAAAAGTCTACAAGTAACAAATGCTGAAGACAGTGTGGAGAAAAGGGAACGCTCCTGCACTGTTGGAGGGAATGTAAGTTGGTGCAGCCACTATGGAAAACAGTGTAGCGGTTCCTCAGAAAACTAAAAACAGAATTACCATATGATCCAGCAATCCCACTCCTGGGCATATACCCAGACAAAACTATAATTCGAAAAGACACATGCACCCCTATGTTCATTGCAGCACTATTTACAATAGCCAAAACATGGAAACAACCTAAATGTCTATCAACAGATGAATGGATAAAGAAGATGTGGAACATATATGCAATGGAATACTACTCAGCCATACAAAAGAACCAAATAATGCCATTTGCAGCAACATGGATGCAACTAGAGATTATCATACTAAGTGAAGGAAGTCAGAAAGAGAAAGATAAATACCATATGATATCACTTGTATGTGGAATCTAAAATATAGCATAAATGAACCTATCTAGAAAACAAAAAAGGACTCACAGACATAGAGAACAGACTTGAGGTTGCCAAGGGTGGGGGGGGGGGTAAAATAAAATAAAATTAAATGTTAAAAACTAAAAAAAATGTTGAGAGGGAGGATTTTGCATCATTAACTACTTCAGATTATCCTATAGATCAAAACAATATACAGTTCAAAAACAACATATCAAATCATAATGATTTCTAAATTTTACTGCATTTATCATGGGTTGCTATTACAGTTAGTCTCCTGTCTTAAGGATCAAGTTTTAACTATTGAAGAGTTTTGCTAGTATATGTGATACAGAGGATAATAATTCAATAAACTGAAAATACACAGCTAAAATTTAGATTGAAAACCACTAATAGTTGTTCATGCAATATAAAAAGAGGAAGGAAATGGGATTTCTTTATGAAGTAACAAATTGTCAAGCAATATCTATGTTTTGGTGTACCTCATTTTAAACAATATGTCCCCAAAATTACTTTGAGTAATTACTTTTGGAATTTTACTTACCTTTACTTTGGACTACTCGTCACTGCCACTTTCACACACCAGGCATTGGCACATGCCCTTTCCTCAGTCTAGATTACTTAAATTTCAAATTTGTATTTTCTCCTTCCTCTTTGCTAGAGAAAAGTCTAAAGACAAGTATTTCATACTTTTAGATTATATTAATCCTGATTCTTCTAGACACTCTCCCACCCTCAAATGTAAATGCTTACTGTTTTGCAAAAGTCAATTTCTCCATCCTAACTAAATGAGTTTACCTCTGGAATTCTGCAGATTTCTTGTGATTGGTTCCATAGAACTAAAACTGAAACTCATTCTTCACTTCAACTGTTAGTTGGCTATATCCCAAAGTATTCTTATACAAAATAAGAGAATAGAAATACTTAGCAATTGCTTTGAGCATATTAATTTCCTTATGTCCTTTATTTACCAAACAGGTTACCATACAAAATATTAAAAATATTCAATAATTGTATTGTCTACTCAAGCTGCTATAACAAAATACTATAGGCTGAGTGGCTTAAACAAGAGAAATTTATTTTCTCATAGTTCTGGAAGCTGGGAAGTCCAAAATTAAGGTGCCAGCAGGCTTGATATCTCACGATGGCTCTCTCCTTGGGTTTCAGACAACCACCATCTCACTGTGTGCTCCCAAGGCCTATCCTCAGTGTGAACATATGGAGAGAGAACAAGAGCACTCTCTCTCTTCCTCTTCTTATAAGGCCACAGTCCTATTAGGGCCCCACCTTTATGACTTCATTCCTTAATTATCCGTAATTAACCTTAATTATCTCCTAAAGATTCTATCTCCAAATACAGTCACACTGGAGTTTAGAGCTTCAACATAAGAATTTTGGAGGAGACACAGTTCAATTCCTAGCAACAGGCAGACTACCAAGAAATGCAGCAAAAAATATTTGTGGCATGATAATTAAATATTATAAACATCTAAAATTGAGAATACCTATATTTAAAAGTCATGCATCAGATTTAGTAATGCATCAGATTTTAAGTACAGCCATACTGATGGCAAAGAGATGAGTGTTGAACAGTGGCATAATTTGTTTTTTGTGTAATAGGGACAAATAATTTCTACATATGCACATATCATTGCACTAATTTTAGATTGGTTTAGAGAAAACTTGGCTGGTGTGGGTGTGGAGAGGAGTGGAGAAGCCTTAATTCATTTGACCATGGTTAATACTGGGGGTATAATAAAAATTCTCTGAGTGCAATGGAGCTCAAGTAGGTACTCCATGAGTACAGAAACTTTAGTATTTGAGCTATTACCAC
The DNA here is from genome assembly GCF_009873245.2 of Balaenoptera musculus. Lineage (NCBI taxonomy): Eukaryota > Metazoa > Chordata > Mammalia > Artiodactyla > Balaenopteridae > Balaenoptera > Balaenoptera musculus. Next base: position 34,493,526 of record NC_045787.1, read on the forward strand.
TATTATATGCTTTGTATTTTGTTTGTTTGTTTGTTTTAACACTGTCTACTCTTCATTAGTTTAGATATGAATCAAAGCAGTGAAGGATGTATGAAAAAGATTAGCAATGTGAATATTGACAAACTTATAAATGACTTCTCACAGATAGAAAAGGTATGTAATGATATCAAACAATTGTAGAATATAAGGAAAAGTGGAACAGATTTTGCCAATGGAGGGAGTTGGGAAGAAAAAAAATGTACAAAAAAATAAGCAAGGTAAAAATAATGGAAATACATTTTGCTAAGCCTCTCTCTCTCATTTTTAAAATCTGTATTTAAAACATGTGGTTTTGGCTCGTTTATACTAATACATCAAAATGTTTTGGGGGCAAGGGAACGAATAATGATACACTTTTGCTAAACTTAAAGGGGAAATACATGTGTAAGTACCCAGGATTTCCATAAATTCAAGAATGGTTTAGTAAGAATTGAAGTAGACTCAATCCTCAGTCTCTTGCCATTATGACTAACTCTTAATTTTTTTAGTCTTTCCTATTTTATTTGTTCCCTTTTTCTTCTCTTTTGACTAAAAGCAGACTTTTTTAAAGTCCCCCTCCCCAACTCTGAACAAATTACATGGTAGACCATACCCACAAGTATATATTAGGCTTTTTCTCTCCTCCTCTGTCTGGGAGAGGAGTAGGAATAGCTGTTGAGAAATGTAGATGGATAAATTAAAGACTTGGGAGGTGGATTTGTGAAACAGGAAAAGGAGGGGGAATAATACCTACTTCTATTTTCTCTCCTTTTCTTATCCTTCTCTATTCCTTCTTTTCCTCTGTACAATGTAGTATTGCCATAATGAAAGAATTTTTGTGACGATGGGTATTTTGAGATAACATGAGCTTTTTTTTCAACAGTGAACTTGGGTTTTCTTAACCAAGTGATTCTGACCAAAGTAAGAGAGAAAGAGAAGGAAATAAGCACTTTGGTGGGAGAGGAATTTGTACAAAGTATTTGAAGATTAATTTGGAATTAGCTCTTATATTCTTAGACATTTTAAATAAAAAATATTGTTCATTTTTTGATGTGATAATGGTATTGTGATTGTATTTTTGAGTCATCTCTTAGAGATGCATATAAATGATAATATTTATGGATGGAATAATATAATGTCAGGGAGTTGCTTTGAGATAAATTCAAAAGTGGTGAGACTAGGGAATGGGTAGAGGTATAGATGATACAGGACAGGTCATGAATTGATGATTTTTGAAGGTGCTTGAAGGATACATGGCAGCTATTACACTATTCACAAAGATATCAAAGAGATATGTTCAAGAATATTTATTCATTGTCTATAATAGCAAAAAAGTGGGAACAGCACAAATTTTCCTCAATAGGGAACTATTTCAATAAATCATATTCATGAATGAAACAATTCAGCTGTTAAAAAGAATGAGGCAGACCTTTATGTGCTTATGTGACATCATCTCCAAGAAAATAGTACTAAGTGGAACATCCAAGGTACAGAACAGAGTGTAATATGACCCTTTCCTATAGTTGTATAGTCATAAAATATTTTGGAAATATTTATAAGGAATTGTTAATCATAGGACTGGAGGTTGAATAGTTGGAAAGAAGGAGGTTCAAATTAGATCATATTTTTACTTTTTATAACTTTTCATAAGTGTTCATCTGTTTTAACTTTTTACCATGTTACTCTTTAAATTAAAGATAAATTAGAAAGTTGGCTTATTTAAAAATATATGCCAGGCTTAATTATTAGACTCTCAGGTATTAAGTGGTTTGTATTTTCATTAGTCTTCATATCCTTAGGTAAAAAAAAAAAAATCAAAATAGCAGCATTGATTTAGTGATAATATGTATTCTGTTTCTTCTACAGAGAATGATAGAAACCAGTGGAAAGAACAATATACTGGATATGCAGTTGGAAAAAGCTAACTGTTTATTGAAAGTAATGCAAACAAAGGAGGTCGCAATTAAAGAAGGTTAGTTCTCTGCTGCCTACAGAAATAGTAATTCTAATGAATGTGCTTTTTGCTGTAACAATGATTTTACATTTGTAAAATATTTTAAATTCACATAGAACTTTCCAGACTATCATTTCATTTTATCCTTAATATAAACCTGAAAGACAGATAGGACTGGTATTACTATTCCACCTTGGTAATGAAGAAACATGAACAAAAGAAGGTAATCTGTCTGAGTCCAGTCAGCTAAGAAATGGCGAATCCAGGGACTTCCCTGGATTTGGCGGTCCAGTGGTTAAGACTTCGCCTTCCAACGCAGGGGGTGCAGGTTCAATCCCTGGTCGGGGAGCTAAGATCCCACATGCCTTGCAGCCATAAAACCAAAAACATAAAACAGAAGCAATATTGTAACAAATTCAATAAAGACTTTTAAAAAAATGGTCTACATCAAAAAACTCTTAAAAAAAAAAAGAAATGGCAAATCCAAGGCTCAATCCAGGTCTTCAAACACATGGAAAAAGTACAGTTGAATTCCTGCCTCACAATTACACCAGAAGAAATTTCAGATGGGTCAAAAATTTTAGTGTTAAAAATGGGCTGTCCTACTCTGAAGCTCTCCCCTCGCTTCTTGGACGTCCACGCCATGCGCTCTGCTCAGCTCCCAGCAGCCTCCATCCCCACTGCCTCTGCTTGCTCTACACCTTCCCTGTGCACCCGTTAGCCCTCAGGGAGCCTGGGAGCCTGGGCACCCAGCCTGGCACGGTGCTACTCATTGAGAAAGCGGCATTGCTCTGCGGCACAAAGGTCTGAGACTGCACTCAGATGAACCAGCTGCCGCGGCAACTTTGCCCCAGGCCTGGTAGTGCTGGGCTTCCCACGCAACCAGCTCCAGGCATCAGGAGAACACCAAATACCAAGAGAGCCTGAATTCCCTCAAGCTCATCAGAGATGGTCACGCTTTTCCAGAAGCGTGTGATGAACGGCACGCAGATGCACCTGCTTTGCGCCTTCCTGTGGAAGGCCTTGCCCTAGCCCGCCGACAACCGCTGCTTTCAACAGATTCCAAGCTCATCACCTGGGCTCTGTGTGCTGCAACGATGTTGCCTGGAAGTTAGAGAAGTTCCCCAAAGGTGCGTCTGTGCCCAGCATGGAAGCCCTGCTGTCCCAGGAGCCCAGCTGTGCCTAGGGCTCCCCTCCTACCTCTGCTGCTTGCCAGTCACAGTGCTGCCCTCTGTGGGGGTCTCATCCATAAGGTATTTCCTCTACACCTGCGTGCAGAAGCTACCTGATAACCAGGAAGATCCCCCTAGACAGATGCTAGTCCTGTCCATCCCAGCCTTCCCTTTGCCAGACCGAGGGTCCTTACTAATAAAGAGTTGGGCATCAGAAAAAGAAAAAAGAAGAAGAAGAAGCTGTATACACATAATTCCTCACTACGTCAACTGAGAGGGCATAAAATCAGTAGGAACAAACGAAACTAGCACCAAGATCTTGGTTTCTAATACCGTCTTATAATAAAAGGAACCAGGGCTTCTTGAAGAAATGGTTGATTCTAAGACTGGGGCAAGAAATATATAAGATGAGCCTAAAGCATCTTGTAGTACCAGAAAATAAGCAAGTGCTCAAAAAGAAAAAAAACTCCACAATGATAGGGGTGTGTTAAAGGGATAAAGGACCCAAGTGAAAAAGTTCTCAATGACCAAAGCTGGAACAATTTGAGCAACAAAATAAATAAAGTCGTATTGGATTATAACTCAAAGTATATAATAAATATCCATGAGTACATACTGATAAAAATAAATGATTAGGGCTTCCCTGGTGGCGCAGTGGTTGAGAATCTGCCTGCCAATGCAGGGGACACGGGTTCAAGCCCTGGTCTGGGAAGATCCCACATGCCACGGAGCAACTAGGCCCGTGAACCACAATTACTGAGCCTGCGCATCTGGAGCCTGTGCTCCGCAACAAGAGAGGCCGTGGCAGTGAGAGGCCCGCGCACCGCGATGAAGAGTGGTCCCCGCTCGCCACAACTAGAGAAAGCCCTCACACAGAAATGAAGACCCAACACAGCCAAATAAATAAATAAATAAATAAATAAATAAAAATTTAAAAAAATAAATAAATGGGGTGAAGAGATAAATCTCTGCAGAATTCCAAATAACTTATGTAAGTGACTTGGCCTCAAGGAAGTATATCATAACACCCCACTCATGAGGTGTGGGCTGTGTACAGTGACTTTCTTCACTGTAGGGAAACATACAGAATGGAAAGGGAGGTGGTGGAGAGTAACTATATAGTGGAGAAATCTGACAGACACGTCCTAAGGCAAGTAATCAAGGTCAACTGGGTGTAATGTTGATAGTATGTATGTTTGCTATGATGTGATGAAAATGGCACTTTACCTCTATGTTCTCCCCCCCCATAACCTCATCTAATCATGAGATAAGCATCAGACAGATTCACATAGAGGGACATGCTACAAAATACCTGGCCAGTACTCTGCAGAACTGTTAAGGTCATCAAAAACAAGAAAACTCTGAGAAACTATCACAGCAAAGAGGACCCAAGGAAGACATGACATCTAAATGTAATGTGGTATTGTGAATGGAATCGTAGAACAGAAAAAAGACATTAGGTAAAAATTCAGAAAATCAGAATAAAGCATAGATTTTAGTTAATAACAGTGTATCAACATTGGTTCATCAATTATAGCAAACATACTGTACTAAAGTAAGATGTTAATAATAGGGGAGACCAGGTATAGAATATTTGGCAACTCTCTGTAATATCTTCCCAATTTTTCTGTACATCTAAAACTGTTCTAAAAAATAAAGTTAATTAAAGGTCAAAAAATGAAGCCACAATTTTAAAAAAACTGGAAGAGAATATAGGGGTTTTTGATTTTATGTTTTTAAGAACTGAGAAAGCCTTTCCAAGAGTGACATCTATCAGTGGATATCTGGTTAAATAAATTATGGTATATTTATTTAACGAAATACTACGTAACTGATAAAAAAAATGAAGTACCTTTATATGATATAACATAATCTCCCACATACAGTAAATGAAAACAACAGTGTACACAACAGTATATTATCATTTTTATAGAAATATATCTTAATGCACACACAAACACCCTCTCCCCTATATATTTGTATATCTCTGGAAAGATAAACAATGTCCGGGTAACAGTGGTTGCTTTGAGGGGAGGGAAACTGGTTAGTTTTGAGGCAGAGATTGGCGAGATAGTCACTTTTCACTAAACTTGTGTTTCATGTGTATGTATTACTTGAAAAACATAATCAAATACTTCTTTAAAATCCAGTTATACTTATTCTAAATCTAATGGCCTTTTTGCTGAATAATACGCAGTATAAGTGAAAGAACAAGTGAGAATATCTTAGAAAGCAAAATGTGTACTAATTCACTTAGAGAGGAAGAACAAACTACATATAATGATTGGACTTGTTCAACAATAAAGAATGATATCTTGATATTTTATTTTCTTCACCTGATACCAGATAAACAATGTCTTTGCCAGCTCAAGATGGTATAATATTGATATTGAGGATCATATACTATTAAAAGAAAACCTTGTCATACATAATTATTTAATATTTCCAACTGCTTTATGAAATAGATATTAATGCCCAAATTGCTTGTTAATGATAGAGCCTAAATGTGACCTCAAAATAATCACTGATTTACTAAATTATACAGTATAAGCAGTAGCTTAATATTCTGAGCTCTAGTTTTTAAGAATTGGATAAGATAGTATACTTCAAATTACACTGTAAAGTCCAACAGAAATGATAATGCAGGTAAAGATTTGCAAAGAGAATTAAAAGCTATTATTCTAAAATAATGAATGGTATTCTATTGATACCTTTTGAAGAATTCCTTATTGAGCCAGTTTCCTTTGTTTTAAAAAAAAAAAAGTGTGTTGAGAGAGCCACCTTGTGTTCTAAATTTGAAAATACACATTTTGGGAACATTCAGTATACTTTCAGTTTCAGGGCTCTGTTTTCAATTTGCTGATTACTGAGGTACCATATTTCATAAATGCTGGATTCATGCTTTTAAAGGCACAAAGACAAGTGATGGCAGGATCTATGCCTCCATTTTTAATTGTAGCCGCTAAAACAGTACCATACATGAAGTAGGTAATGTCAGTTGTCACTTAACCATCATTCTATTACTGGGAAACAGCAAGAGAAAAAAAATGGAGGACGGTGGGAACTTTGTCTGAGTTGGTGGTGGGGAAGGTAGAGGGGGAATGGGGAGGAGTAGAACCTTATACTAGCATAAAGATTTTAACTTCTACAAAATACTTTCATTTCTATTAGTGTAGTTGAAAAAAGTACATGGAGACTGAGTGCGGGACCTCTAACTGAAAGGTGAAGTTTTGAATTCTCCCCTCACAGTACTGGTTCTTTCACTTAGTTAATAAATACAAAAACTATTGAACACCTATGAAATAGTTACCACTTTAGAAGCAAGGAATATCAAAATAAATATCTTTACCTGAAAGAGTTCACTATCTAGAGGGAGAAACCACAAATAACTAAAATGTAATGTGAACAATGGAGAAAAGCAATATATACAAATTGTTATGGGACAGAGAGGAGAGAAATAGTAACAATAACAATGTTGCATATTTGTAAGTGATTTTAGAAAGTATATTTTTTCATTTGTTTGTCAGAACAGTCTAATATATGAGAATAGTAGCTTACCCAGAGTGTCATAGCTACAAAGTAAAGAAAACTCTAATCTGGTTCCTCTGATTCCAAATTTCATGGTTTCATCAGCATATCCTACAATTCCTGAGGAAGTACTGAATTAAGAGCACAGGATTTGAAATGCAAAAAACCTATGTTCAAAACTAGACCTTCCATATACTGTGGAATCTTTGTTAAGTAACCAGACCTCTATGAGTGACTTCCTCCCTTTGCAAAATCACAATAATTATACCAACTTCTCAGTATCAGTTTGAATACTGATTATGATGTTTATAAGGTACTTAGTGTAATGCCTGGCAGGGTAAACATTCAATAATTGTACTTTATTATACCTAGACAATTATTATTGTTAGACACAAATGTGGTATTTAATATTTAACCATCAAAACAGATACCCAAGTAAAATGGAAACTAGTCAGTGTGTCACACTAATGCATAGTGCCTGAATATCGGCCGTGGGCCTCTAAAACAGAAAGAAAGAGCATAAGGTTCAATATTTATTAGCTGTTAAGCCAAGCACATAAGAATGAAATTGCCCTAATCTTTCTTTTTAAAAATATTGTTATTCTTTATGAAGTTTTCATCATTACATATTTAGCTAGTATAATTATAAACTTAAACTAGTACAACCTGGGTTTCTCAAATTTATAGTAAAAATGTGATAGCAATAACTATCACAGAGTCTGTCTCTGGCTCTGTTCTTGCCCTCTTTCCAGGGCCTCCCACCTACTCAAATTACTCTGAACAAGTGGTCTTGCGCTGGTCTTCTTGGTGGTAGTAAAGTAGTTAGAATCATTGACTTTGGTGCTGGACTGCTGGAGTTCATGTTGTAGCTCTACCATCTACTACTTATAACTTTGGATAATTTGCTAAACTTCTCCATATGGATTTCCTCATATGTAAAATGAGGCAAATACTAGGACCAATGTCAAAGGGTTAAGAGGATTAAATGATTTAATATTTGCAAAGCACTTTGAATATCAATACAATATTATTTTCACACCACAGTTTCTCCACTTATTCCTTTCTTACTATGATATTGCCTGTCAATCAGTCAATCACTTAACAAATATTTATGGAAAGACTATTATGGACCACAACTGTTCTAAGTACTAGGGAGAAATAGAAAAAAAAAGAAAATAGTCCCTGCTATCCTGGAGCTTACAGCCAAGTGGACTGATTAAAGTTACAGAAGTTTCCACCACTGTTGCTACCATCAGCTGTTGCTGGTGATAACCAAGGGTATACTGAAAGCTTATATGCACATGTCAGGGCACTAATGCTTGCAAAGGAGGTTCCATCTCCCATTATGCAAGAAGACATTGGCACCAAAGTTGCTGATGCCTTGTAACTCAGCACATTGAGTTTTTACTCCTTTTATTGCTACTCCCTTGCCCTAGGACTCAGGCAAAGAGGACAGGTTAGAGGACAGTGAAGAAGAAAAGCATTGTCTTCTCCCCAATGACACCATCTCATCAGCTCTCTCTATTTTTGAACAGAACTTAATGTTCCTTGACTCTCTTTCCTTAGAATGTTCTTTTATGGAAAATTCACTTGGATACAAACCTCATAGTTCTCCAGACATGTCCAAATGTGCCTTACTTCTAGGGCAGATGTTACTAAGTCACATGGTGGGGAATCCCTACTATGCTGGGTTTATCGTGCCTTAGAAAACTCATTACTAAATCCTGGAGTGCATTTGACCTAAAGAGTGCTTAAAGAGTGATTAAAAAGTATTTATTATATAATTTATTTTGAGATATCTGGTTGATTTATTAAGTCTCATAATTGTCAATTAAATATTATTTTAAGTATCTCAACTTTGAGATAATAATTCCAAAATGAAAGCAAATAATATTCAAATAAATTTATCTTTTATGTTTTAGAATGTGCTACTCTTCATAATATGATAAAAGGGCTACAACAGACCATTGACTATCAACATAATTTGAAAGGTAAGTTAGAAAAAAAAGTAAAATCTAAAAAAATATGATATATTTAAGCACCTTCAAGCATAGAGAGTTTTCATAAACAAAACGAAAAGACAGCCCTCAGAATGGGAGGAAATATTTGCAAATGAAGTAACTGACAAAGAATTAATCTCCAAAATATACAAGCAACTCATGCAGCTCAATATCAAAAAAACAAACAACCCAATCCAAAAATGGGCAGAAGACCTAAATAGACATTTCTCCAAAGAAGATATACAGATTGCCAACAAACACATGAAAGAATGCTCAACATCACTAATCATTAGAGAAATGCAAATCAAAACTACAATGAGGTATCACCTCACACCAGTCAGAATGGCCATCATCAAAAAATCTACAAACAATAAATGCTGGAGAGGGTGTGGAGAAAAGGGAACCCTTTGCACTGTTGGTGGGAATGTAAATTGATACAGCCACTATGGAGAACAGTATGGAGGTTCCTTAAAAAACTAAAAACAGAACTACCATACAACCCAGCAATCCCACTACTGGGCATATACCCTGAGAAAACCATAATTCAAAAAGAGTCATGTACCACAATGTTCATTGCAGCTCTATTTACAATAGCCAGGACATGGAAGCAACCTAAGTGTCCATTGACAGATGAGTGGATAAAGAAGATGTGACACATATATACAATGGAATATTACTCAGCCACAAAAAGGAACAAAACTGAGTTATTTGTAGTGAGGTGGATGGACCTAGAGACTGTCATACAGAGTGAAGTAAGTCAGAAAGAGAAAAACAAATACCATATGCTAACACATATATAGGGAATCTAAAAAAAAAAATAGTTCTGAAGAACCTAGGGGCAGGACAGGAATAAAGACGGAGACTTGTAGAGAATGGACTTGAGGACGTGGGGAGGGGGAAGGGTAAGCTGGGACGAAGTGAGAGAGTGGCATGGACTTATATATACTACCAAATGTAAAATGGATAGCTAGTGGGAAGCAGCCGCATAGCACAGGGAGATCAGCTTGGTGCTTTGTGACCACCTAGAGGGGTGAGATAGGGAGGGTGGGAGGGAGACGCAAGAGGGAGGAGATATGGGGATATATGTATATGTATAGCTGATTCACTTTGTTATGAAGCAGAAACTAACACACCATTGTGAAGCAATTATACTCCAATAAAGATGTTAAAAAAAAAAAAAGAATAGAGAGTTTTTACATCTCTGACAGTAAATTTCTCTTAATCTGGTCTTGTTAAGTTCATCAGCTAAGGGCAGGGCTCCTTACTACTTAATAATACTTCCTAAATTATTGTGAGATAAGAAATGTCATGCTGAACAGAACAATTCAGTCATATCCTGACAAGGACATCAGGGTTTTATAATTGATTATAATAATTCTATTACTTTTGAAAGGTTAGAAGTTTATTTATTCTCAGTAGTATTCTTGGTCTAATAACCCTGTGTTCCGTTTTGAAGGATGGGTATTACTAGTAATCACATGATGAGTATTCTATTCAAACTTCAGTGATAGTTTAGTTTACATTTTAATTTTTGTCATAAGCTAAGGCTATGTTTGTGTAAATGAAGCCAACACATTCAGCTTATCTTATTTTTGTTAGTCATGCTAACCCAATCAATAGGCCTACCATTTACAAAATGAAGCAACCTAGTGTTTTGTCCTGTTCTGATTTAGCTACAGTGCAGTGTTACTGGGATTTTCCTCTGCTATATTGGAGTTTAGACTAAATTGCCTCCAAGGTCTCTTCCAACATAAAACTCACATCAAACAGGAATTTTTCATCTTAGTCCTCTGCTTTTATCACAAAGAAACAACTTTACATATGTAGGTGAGATACAGTGGTGATCTTACATGCTATTTATTTGATTTGACGTGTTATTCCTTGTAGTTGTTATAATATTCTAATTGAGATGTATCTATTTTTAAGAATTATTATTAGTTCTTACTTTTTCCCCATTGCTTTCCCTTAAAATATTTCCTCAAGTGTTGATGAAACAAATATAGAAATTGTATAAGAATACTTCACACTTACATTGTCAAACAGCATCTGCAGTACATAAAGGACTCATTTCCATATTAATACATCACTAAAGCTGTTCTGGTGATCAAGAAGGGTGATAGATAGGGAACCATACCATCTCCAATATCTTTTCTTTTGGTTAATTCCTGCAGACGTCTGATCGCCATTTGTCCATTAGATTTTCACTTTACTTGGTTCTAGCGTTCTGCTCATTTTTTCCCAGCATTTGATCCTCATCCCACACCTGGTTTGGGCTTTCGTTTGTCCATCTCAATGCTGATGGCTCAAAACAACTTTTCCCTTCTCTGACTAAATACAACGCCTACCTGCACTTTTTAAAAACTGTGTATGTTCAAAATCCTTTACAGGATTCAAATGGTATTTAACGCTTTCCAGTATTTTGTTCAAATAAAATATCTATCAGAAATTAATGTTAAATACTTTGAAGTCCCAGAAAGTCAATTATAATTCAATAATGAATATGTTAAATGTTATTTCTTTGTAAGAGGAAATTAAATATCAACCAATGGTCAAGAGCACCATCTTTTCACAGATATGGTAGTACAAATTTTTTAATAACCCATTTCTGAAAATAGATATTCTATGGTGTCTCTCAGGAAGAAATAGCAATTCATTGATTTCATTTTTCCAGTGTTTCTACAGGCCTTGGTTTGGGCAAAGTGATAGATGTGAACTACCTGTCTTTCTTCTGTTTCATCCATTTGATTGTCAAGATTGTATGGTTAATTTGCTTATCTAGGCTACAGTGGTTACAAATGTCTGCCTCCCCAGAAAGTATTTCCTCTTCTTAATAAAAACCTGATTTTTTTTTTCTGACATCCATTCTTCATCCACACAATCATATGCCTCAGTGGAAGCTAATTACACCCCAACTCCAACAGAGGGCTTCTGGAATAATTTTCCTCTCTTCCAAAAAAATGTTTTCTTCTAGTTGCTGATAAGTCTGCATATAATGCCTGAAATTGTTGCAGACTCTTTGCTTTCAGCTTGAAAATTATGACAGCTTGAGGATAGCAGGAAGAAAAGACTAAAAAGACATGGTTTCTTGACAGCATTATTGAACTGGTGAATCAGTTACACTCTAGGCTTAAGAGTTTCTTCTACCACTGTAAGAGAAATGATACCTCCCTTTACTCTCATCCATCAGTCTTTTCAGTAGGGGCTTATGGGCTGTGTAAAAGATGATCCATTGAGATGCAGAAAGAAAACAATGAAATTCCTATTTACATTTTTTTTTATCTAAAAATCAAGGCAAATAATTTGATGAAAATTTAATAGTGGAATGTTATTCCTTACTCTTTCTTTTTTTTTTTTTTTACCCAAAACTAATAGAATATTTTATTTTTATTTTTATTTATTTATTATTATTATTCCTTACTCTTTCTGTATGTCAGTTATGCATCATTTATAATGCACAAGATTCCTCTTCTCCCAAGGAGAGTGGGAGTTCTAAAACTAAACAGTTCCATCTTTATTTTTTCTCCAGTCTCAGTGTATTGACATGTAGTACGGTTTACATGTACCTGGTTAAGAGGGTTTATATATTATATTAGCTACTTACGATCAAACTAATCCTTTCAAAATAGATGGTAGCTTTAAGAAATAAAACACATTTGACAATAATACTAATAACACAAACGCAAGTCAAGAATAAGAAAGTAGCAGAGCTGTTACTTGTTACCCTTGTACAAGTTCATCAGACATATTAAAAAGTTAAAAATTATGAAAATCTATCATACCTGATGAAATGTCAGCCAATGGTGGCCAAGTAACTGCCTTTGGGAGAAAATTAATCTATAGCAAGACTGTTTTCAAATGAATATTTGGAAATGGTTCTATCATTAAGTGATTTGGAAGCCGAAAGTGTGTCAACTTTAAGTATTCTCACCTGCATATTAAATTTGGCATAGAAATGCTAAATTCAATAAAAAATTTTCAATGATTCTCAGTGATTTTGAACCCTTTCGTTAAATGTTTGTTTGGTTTTTTGTTTTTAAAAATCTTTAGAGAGGCTTATAAAAACAACACCAAAGAAGATGGATTTTGACAAAATTTCAAAAACAATCACTTTTGCATAATTGGTGTTTGGGATTGTAAAACGAATACAGTAGTTCCTCCATCTCTGCAGGCCCTGCATCCATGGGTTCAACCAACCTAGATAGAAAATACTTGAAAAAAAAATTCAGAAAGTTCCAAAAAGCAAAACTTGAATTTGCCAAGGGCTAGTAGCTATTTACATAGCATTTACATTGTATTTATAATTATTTACATAGCATTTACATTGTATTAGGCATTATAAGTAATCTAGAGATAAAAAATATACAGAAGGATATGCATAGGTTATATGCAAATATTATGCCATTTTATATAAGAGATTTGAGTATCCATGAATTTTGGTACCCACGGGGAGTCCTGGAACCAATCCCCCAAGGATACTCAGGGATGACTGTATTGTGATTTAGTAAGTGCAGCCAGTGATGAGTTTGTTCCATTAAAACCAAGTATCAAAACAATCTGAATATTAAAACCAGACTTTGAAGAGTTAAATCAACATTGTAAAAACTGTTGATGCATTTTCATTTCCATTGTTTCACTAAAATGTAAACAATAATAATGATTCAATAATTTTAAAGTTTTATAACAGTACTTTAAATAATATTAGAATAAATTAACATTTTTCCTCTTTAGTTCACCTTTTTTACTTCTATTTTATCTGTTTTAAGAATTATATACAATTAGAAAATAGTATATATATAATTTATAAATAACTAAACATGAATTGGGATGTACACACTTTTTTTTCATAAATTTTATTTATTATTATTATTTTGTTTTTTGGCTGCATTGGGTCTTCGTTGCTGCACGCGGGCTTTCTCTAGTTGTGGCGAGCAGGGATACTCTTTGTTGCAGTGCACAAGCTTCTCATTGCAGTGGCTTCTCTTGCTGCAGAGCACAGGCTCTAGGCGAGCAGGCTTCGGTAGTTGTGGCACACAGGCTCAGTAGTTGTGGCTCGCGCGCTCTAGAGCGTAGGCTCAGTAGTTGTGGCACATGGGCTTAGTTGCTCCGTGGTATGTGGGATCTTCCTGGACCAGGGCTCGAACCCGTGTGCCCTGCATTGGCAGGCAGATTCTTAACCACTGCGCCACCAGGGAAGCCCATGCTCGTTATTTTTATCAAGAGGGCATACAATTCTAAGAGTTTGGAGACTATTAGTTTAGAACACTTCATCTGTTTGTCACTACTTTTTAGATTTTGTTATTTATGTTGGCCAATCTATTCCCTCCTAACATCCTACCAGTTATACATGACATAGTGGTTGGTCCCTCTTACCAAGGTATTAAACCTTTTATGGCAATACCATTGGAATTTCATAGCTTAAGGGAAAACATGAGCCTCTCATTCTCATGAGTGATTGGATGATCAAGTTAAATATATTTTCTGAGATGTTCTCATTGTCAAGGACCAAAGAAGCTCTTCCTTTTATTACTGCTAACCTGACACCAAGAAGGAAAGTCATGAAACAATATTTAGTGAATTGCATCTGATATGCTGTCTATCAGGGTGGAGAGAGGCAAGGGCCCATCATGCAGGTTATGCACGAGTGTTGGCAGCCCTTTATACTATGGACTTTTTTTTCTTGTTGCTTGATTACCCTATCCTCTACTCCTCAACTTTAGTCTTTATACCTCAAAGAATGAATTCATCCTATCTTTGAAGTAATACGTGTTTGGAGTTCAGGATATGAACATAGAAAGAGAGTATGATTCATTACAATATATCAAATGATAGGAATATTTCTTATATTATTGTATATTATTCTATATACTGGTTTAGGAAAGAAACTTCAGTAGCTCATTATATGAAAGATGGTGACATTATGCCTTTTGATTTATGACCAGTGACTACTAATACCAGGGCAAAAAGAAAAAAAAGACTTGGAGATTTTTCTCCATTAGAGGAGAATTATCACCATATAACCAGTCCCAGATCAATTGAATTTCAGGAATTTAAACACATTGGCGGTAAAAAAAGAGAAAAGAGAGAGACACATGAAATCAGCTGCAAATATGGAGCACCTCCAAATTCAGTAGAATTTAAACTTATTTTTGCCAGTTTTCTCTAGATAATTTCTTACAACTTAATATTGCTTTTTTCCTATCTAAACTGAGTCTGAATAACTTGAATTTATTTAGGACCTTATACTCTAACAGGGTAAGTTTTAAGGAAGACATTGTTATGTACAGTGCAACTTTACTATACAAAATTGTACTAAACAAAATGATTTAGTCAAAACTGATCATTGATCAGAATGTTTAAAAAGGGGTAATAGCACATATTTAGTGCTATTCTATAAGAGAATTATCTGAGAAAGTAGGCTAATCCATGATCAGCTACTTCTTAAGAAAAAAGTATTGCTTAAATTAAAAGTAGTTTGAAAAGTGTAGAAATATTTCTTTCAACATAATTGTGAAAAATACATCCGTGGAAAGAATGAAATAGATTCTAGAAATAGACCCCAATATTTGCTAGTGTAATGTATGACACAAGGAGTATTTCAGTTTATTGGAAAAAGAACGGCATTTTAAAGTATGGTACTAGCCTAACTAGCTTACCATCTGGAAAGCTTTCCCACCACATCAAAAATAAATTCCAGATGGATTAAAAAAAAACTTTAGTGTAAAAACAACAATGAAAACTTAAAAGAAAATCCAGGAAAAATGTACAACCTGGAGCTGAGGGATATCATCTTAACCAATCTGGGAACTTCAGATACTATATAAAGAAAAAAAAGACCAGCAGACTTTCTTAACATCAATGCAACAAAAGCACAGACAACAATGTAAAAAGAACTTTGCATGTTATTTGTCACACAAAAGTCAAAAAGCCAATAATTTATTTGAAAAAGTGTTTTCAAATACCAATGTAGTTTATATCTGCAATACAAAGAGCTCTACAAATTGATCAGCAGAGATAAAGAGAATTTTTAAATGGGCAAAAGATATGAATAAAAATATGGAAATGTGTATGTGTGTGCATATGTATGATCCAGAGGTTAAGAACATGGAGAAAAACACAGAAGGATACACAATTACACCAGGGGTGTGGAGGCAATGGGAAAAAAAGAGGGAGAAGAAGAAGGCAGAAAGAAAGAGAATGGAAGAGTTCCCTAAAAGTATCTCAGCATGTATGATACGACCCTATTTATGTAAAATTATTAAAATGTATGTACAAAAATGCAAAGAAAAATTATAGACTTGAAGGAATGTCCATTTTTAAGAAATAAGTTTTTTTGCAAAGTAATATATATGGTACAATTTTATACTGTTAAAAACAAATAAAACCAGTACAAATGTGTGGTATGTTTATATATAATTGTATAAACTGGGAGAAAAATAGAGAAGGGATATAGACCAGGCTGTTAACATTGATAGCTTCAGTGAGGTGAGTGGATAGGATAGGTGTATAGAGATGATTAGCTTCCCTTTACAGTTGCTTCACTTACTAAAAGAAGCAAGCATGCTTTTATAAATAGGAAAACATCGAATACCTTTTCTTTTATTTTTCAGTGATGGATACTTCAGCAATTCCAATAGATACAAGAGATATTTTTTGCCTAGTTAGTACAATCTCTTTATACTGAATGGTGAGACACTAGAGGCTTTCCCACTAAGATTAGGAACAAGGCAAGGAAACCCTTTCTTACCACTCCTTTTCACCATTGTGTTGGAAGTTCTAGCTAATACACTAAGACAAGAAAAGGAAATAAAAGGCATACAGATTGGGAAGGAAGAAATAAAACATTTTTCAAAAATGACATCATTATCTACATGGAAAATCTAAAATATTCAACAAAAAAAACTTCTAGAACTAAGTGATTATAGCAAGGTTGTGCTATACAAGATTAATATACAAAAGTCAATTGTTTTCCTATATACTAGCAATGAACAAGTGGAATTTGAAATTTAAAACACAATACTTGGGCTTCCCTGGTGGCGCAGTGGTTGAGAATCTGCCTGCTAATGCAGGGGACACGAGTTCGAGCCCTGGTCTGGGAAGATCCCACATGCCGCGGAGCAGCTGGGCCCATGAGCCACAATTACTGAGCCTGCGTGTCTGGAGCCTGTGCTCTGCAACAAGAGAGGCCGCGATAGTGAGAGGCCCGCGCACAGCGATGAAGAGTGGCTCCCACTTGCCACAACTAGAGAAAGCCCTCGCACAGAAACGAAGACCCAACATAGCCATAAATAAAAAATAAATAAATAAATAAATAAATAAATAAATAAAAATTAAAAAAAAAAAACAAAAAACACAATACTTGGGGCTTCCCTGGTGGTGCAGTGGTTAAGAATCCACCTGCCAGTGCAGGGGACATGGGTTCGAGCCCTGGTCTGGAAAGATCCCACATACCGCGGAGCAACTAAGCCCGTGCACCGCAACTACTGAGCCTGCGCTCTAGAGGCTCTGAGCCACAACTACTGAAGCCTGCATGCCTAGAGCCCATGCTCTGCAATAAGAGAAGCCACCTCAATGAGAAGCCCACGCACCACAACGAAGAGCAACCCCCACTTGCCGCAACTAGAGAAAGCCCGCGCACAGCAACGAAGACCCAACACAGCCAAAAATAAATAAATAAAATAAATTTTTTAAATTAAAAAATAAAAATAAAAAAATAAAACACAATACTACTTACACTAGCACCTCCCAAAATGAAATACTTAGGTATAAATCTAACAAAATATGTATAAGATATATGTAAGAAAAACTACAAAACTTTGATACAGTAAGTCAAAGAAGAACTAAATAAATAAAGAGATAGTCCATGTTCATGGATAGGAAGATTCAATATTGTCAAGATGTCAGTTCTTTCCAACTTGTTCTATAGATTCAAAGTGATCCCAATCAATATCCCAGCAAGTCACTTTGTGAATATGACAAACAGAGTATGAATAATACAGAACTTGGAATTATTGTTATCCAGGTCTAATGTCTCATTCAGCCCTGTCACTGATCCCAGTTGGGCACTGAACTCAAGTCCTGACCTCTATCTCACACTGATTTCCAGTTCCAGTCCTGGCTCCAATCCTACTTCTGGCCTAATTTTAGCTCTGAACACCTTTAATGTCTGGCTCAGGTAGAGATCCTGGCTCTATTTTGAACTCTCACCATGCACTATACCAGGGTTGGCTCTTTCCTGATCTAAGTATATCTGATTCTCCTAAACACACCTAGAGGTTTACAAGAGTGAATACAGAAAACTGTGAAGCACCACTCCTTCTCCATCATCATTCATCAAGAGAAACATTTTGGTTATATACAAAAAATGTCAATTATGATAGGTGTGAAACAGTAGGACAAATTAAAGATGCACAACTACATTTTAATTAATTTCATTTTTTCTTATTTAAGTTCTACATGGAAAGGCATTATATAAATACAACTGTGGTTCTTAATAATGTTGCTGAAAGATAAAAACCTCCCTTTCTTTCTAGCTTAGGATATCACTCATCTTCTCTTTTGACAGTAGTTTTGTTTCCCTCACCCGTTCTGCAATACAAACTATACTAATCCTCAAATACAGATCAATCCAACCATACACTGTTTTACTTGCATTGCTACAGCTACTGAAGGCTATTGGTTAAAAATCATAACACTGCAGACTCCTTTTAATTTTTGAGTCCCAGTGTCACTTATACCCTTAATTTATCTTGGCTTTTTAAATTTTCATCCTTTAAGCCCCCAACTTTAAATGTTTCTTTCTCTTTCAACCTACTTTACTTTCTATATCACAGAAAAAATGAAAGCTCTCAGGTATAAGCTACCTCATTTCCTGTCATCTACCACCCCTTCTTCCCACTGCACTTCCTCCAATGTATTCATACACAGGGATATCCTTACTTCCTTCCTCATTAGCTTAGAAAAAAGAAAATCCTTCTTCTTATCCAAAGTTTATTTCTCCGCATGGGTTTAACTCTCATCTCTCTTCACCTCTCTCTTCTGGGATGTTGCATCTTCAGTTGTCTCTTCTTTTCTCTCTTTCATTTCCCTCTTTCTATTGGCCATTCTTCTCAGCACTTAAACAACTCAGATCTCTCCCATCTTTTCAACAAACAAGACAAAGTTTTCTTGACTTTGAGTTTATTCCCTCCAATTACCCTCACTCTTTCCTTTTACAATCGAATCTCACGGGAATAGTCTGCACTCACTATCTCCATTTCCTTACCTCCACCTAGTCTTCAACTTAGAACAATTGAACATCTCCCAAAGTTTTCAGATTCAAAGTTCTTTCATTTTATCTTTTTACTGCATTTACTGCCATTGATTATAACCCCCTTAAACTCTCTTTTCTTAGTAACACCCTCACCTGCGTCTCTGGACACTTCTTAGTCTTCTTTATAAGATAGTCTTCCTTTGGCCACCTCTAAATGTTTCTCAGCCTACGAGAAATATTCTCCTGGATACCTCAAGCATTTCAAATTTGGTGTGGTAAAGATCTAGATTCATCACTTCACTCCTAAAAATCTTCCCCTTTTAATTTTTCCCAAACCAATGAACAGTTTTCAACCACTTAAATCAGAAACCTAGAAGGCAAACGTTCCCTTTTCTCTTTTGCCTCTGCTATCCAATCAGTCACTAAGTCTCCTGTTAATTCTATCATCTAAATAGTTATCTTTATTTTCCTTTTGTCTCCTACTGCCAGTGACCTAATTTAGGCTTCTGTTATTTCTTACTAGATCTATTGTTACTGATATCCATTCCTCTGGGGTCAACCCCCACCCCCCATTCATCCTCTACACTGCCGGATAATCTTTTTAACATGTAACTAATCATTTCACTTCATTGTTCAAAATTCTTTGATGATTCTGTAACCTATAAAATAAAATTCAAAGTTATTCATAGAGAATATGTCTACCTCCTATTAGGCTACATCTCCAACCTATTTAACACATTCTCCTTACAATTTACATGCCAACAATACTGTATTTGAATTGTAATTTTCCCAAATGTGCTATATTCACTCAAGCCCAAAGTCTTCTGTGCAGTTTTCTGTATCTGGAACGCATTCCTCCAACTTATCATTTAAGTCTCAGCTCAAGTGGTTCCTCTTCTGCAAATCCTTTCCTGACTTCAAGCTGACCTAAGCTTTTCTTCCACAGCTCCCCGCCATATTTCAGACACACTGCCGTTACAGAGCAATTATCATAGCATATCATAACTATTTACACATCTGTCTCACCACTAGGCTGTAAGTTCTTTGAGGAGCAATAATTTTTTTGTTTCAACATTCCCAATGTCCTGCACAGAGCCTGGTGTGTAGTTGATGTTGTATGCATGTGTTGAATACATACATGAATGGAAACTTGAAAGTTAGACATATTCCCATATTAATTAAAAAGTTCTATATATTAGGATATTCTTTGATGTTTTTTACACAGGTGAAAATGAACAACTAAAAAGAAATGCTGATCTTATGAAAGAAAAGTTAAAAACTCATGAACAGGTGAGTTTGTGTGTCTTCATATTCAATCAGATCCCTGTGGAGCACTGTCTTCCCAAATTAGAAAAAAAAAAGTTTTTTTCTTTAATAAAGACAGCCAAAAGTTTCAGAGTAAATATATATGGAAGTGCCAGAATTTTTAATAAATAAATTTTTTTTAGAAAATACAAGTTTTGAGGACCCTTGGCTTTTTACAGACTATAATGCACTAACATATCACTTGCATTACTTTTTCTTTCTAACAAAAAAGGATGAAATAATTTTGCCATATATTTTAAAATTATGTTAATAGACTTTTTACTGTAGAATATACTCAATTAGCACTTTAAAACTTTTTTATAATAAAGTGAATGAGTCTTCAATATTTATGATTTGAGTAATTTATTGCAATTTTATTGTACCATCTAAATGAAGAGAGCATTTTATGTGGATCACCAATTAATTTTCTCCCAAGGGCCAACATACCCTCTGCTACGTTTTCTTCTCTCCTATAAGAACAGTGCCATGATGGCAATTATAGAACATAAAACACAGTACCTAGAACATAAAAGGTCCTCAGTAAATGTAAGTTCCCAACCCTCTGCCCTTTGGGAAGTTTATTATGCTAATTTTTTCTCTTCTCCTAAGAGCCAATATGTCAAACTCTGGCAGACCTAAGATTTCCAAAACTCAACTTGGATCTGTATCCAGCTTAGAACTTCAACTTGAAGGATCATCTCTATTTCAATCTGGTTCTTCACTTGAGGAGCCTTTGAAGAAATACAGGCTAATTCTGTAACCCTTCCAGGGCTTCTGGGTAATACTCAGGAGTAATGAATGGCATCTGACTGTGCTCTTGGAAAATTTAGCTTCTCATCACCAATTTTGAAATAATTTAAATATCTCTGGATTATATCCCATCCTTTATTTTTCCTTTCCTCTGTTTCCTTTATTTTTCCATCATTTTCATATCTTGCCTCTAGAGTTCAACAATAAATGTGAAGTCAGGGTGTAACTGGGACAGAGCGAAAGGGGGAAAATTTTTGCCTCTTTTCTCTTCTAAAATGTCAAGTCATAGAATGCTGCTTTATCTAGAATACTATGAATTTTCAGAGGGATGGGAATTACAGAGAAAACGCCGTGATCCAAGATTCTGAACTTATTAATCGCTGTCCAAAGCAAACTAAAGATTACCTCAATCCAATGAAAATTCTCTAGTACAAAACCTCCAGGCACATCCAAAACATATGGAGAACCACTCCCTAGAAACAAACTTAGGAGTTACTTAACAGCCATATTTATGGAATATGTTAAGAATTATTAAGTTTTATAAGAACAAAAATATAACCAGAAGCTGTCCCTTGGAATTTAAAGTTCCCAGAAAGCAAATGAAAAGAAGGCAACCAAGAATAACTTGTTGGAACTTTGTCCTCTTAAAAAGAGGAAAGGATCGGACTCCTTGGGGCTGGCACAGGCTAAATAAACTAGGGGAGAAGAACCTAATGAGATACAGCCTGGCCCCAGCCCAGACATTTAGGATAGCCTTATGCCTCGAGGCTGCAGTGAAAATCCTGGGTCTTACCAAATTAATGGCAACATTTCAGGTGGCAAAGTCAATGGGGAAAAGATACATAGATTTGTCTCTTGTGGTTTCCCAGGGCAGTAACTGCTTAATGCAACCATCTGAGTCAGGAGTAGTTTATGAAAGGCACTCTATAGTTGCCCATCTAGAAATCTAGATACAAACATAGGAAAAATAGCAGTTCATGAGATTCACCCCTTTAGTCACCTGCCCAGCTTTAATCAAAGGCAATGGTTGGATATGTTCAGCCATTCCTGCAAGTTGCCTGGCAAAAAAAAGTAGCCCAAGTAGGACTCCTGACTATATCCCCTTGAATTTTTGATAATCTAGAGGAGCTATTCACTGGGTCTAGGCTAAGAACCTCTGACTTAATTCTTATTTGGACTCTCATTCATTCAAAATATATATATCAAGGGATATACACTAGGAGTTAGGAATACAACAGTGAGTAAAAACAAAGTCCCTGCTTTTACGGTGTTTAGAGATTTTTCTGAGCCTCTTGCCTTGATCATTGTCTCTTTCTTACTATCCCACCTCACTTTTATTCTTCCTGCTTTCCTTTTCTCCTGCCTGTGAGTGGTTTCTTTATGTAGAAACATACCTCTGGAAAAATTGTAAGTTTTATCTTTGGAGGATTTGTCTCGCAACACCTCTCTCAATACCACTCTCCGTATTAGCATAGTAAATCACTTCTATGCTTCAACAACCTAAGAAACTAACCTCAGGAGGCTGTTGAGCACTTCTCAAACCCCAAATTCATCCTTCTTTAGCCTCCCCATAAAACTAACCCTTACCATAGGTAATGCTTAACCTCCTTCTGGGAATTAGGAATGTTTATATAATTTTCAGAAACAGAAATTCAGCCCACATTCAAAGGGATTCATCCTACATTAGGGTAAGCTCGCAGGCTATCAAACAGTGCCTAAAGTTGGCTTTAAAATATAGCTTTGGCGCTTTTTTCACATACTTTAATGCTGTCACGGCATTTATTCATACAATTAAACAAAATATTTTGAGCATCTATGATATGCTCTGAATATAGTGATGAGAATTCAGAGGCAAAGATAAAAAATCATTGTCTCTAGATGGTCTCTATCTACTTGGACCAGAAATTGGTCCTTCTCAAAGCTGAGCATTCAAACAATGAACAATATCTTTCCCCTCTAGATATGATTATATACCAAAAATTAATATAAACTTCGAAAATTTCATCTTTCTAATTAATCAAAAGTTGTCTACACATACTCAAATTGAAGGATGAATGTATATTTTAATCTTTAGGAATATAAGAATAGTATTGCCAAACTTATGAGTGAAATGAAAATCAAAGAGGAGGGACATAAGACAGAAATAACAAAACTTTATCAAGATATGCAGAAAAAAGGTAAGTTTTTTATTTTTAATTTACTGAATTTTAAGATACCATAAAACAATTTACACAGATATATAAACTTTTTTCAGTAATTGCCAGTATTCCGAATAAACATTGCCTTGACACATTTGAATTTAGTTTTTGTTCCTTTCTATATATTTATGTGATATAAATTATAGCATTTAGGGGCTTCCCTGGTGGCGCAGTGGTTGAGAATCTGCCTGCCAATGCAGGGGACACGGGTTCGAGCCCTGGTCTGGGAAGATCCCACATGCCACGGAGCAACTAGGCCCGTGAGCCACAACTACTGAGCCTGCGCGTCTGAAGCCTGTGCTCCTCAACAAGAGAGGCCGCGATAGTGA
This sequence comes from Balaenoptera musculus, assembly GCF_009873245.2. NCBI lineage: Eukaryota > Metazoa > Chordata > Mammalia > Artiodactyla > Balaenopteridae > Balaenoptera > Balaenoptera musculus. The sequence continues at coordinate 34,517,029 of NC_045787.1, forward strand.
GAGGCCCGCGCACTGCGATGAAGAGTGGCTCCCGCTCGCTGCAACTAGAGAAAGCCCTCGCACAGAAACGAAGACCCAACACAGCCAAAATTAATTAATTAATTAATTAATTTTTAAAAAAATGTAAAAGTGCTCTGTAAGCCATACCAGTGACATCATTTAAAAAAAAAAAAAAACTATAGATTTAGAAATTGGACTGATGGAGTTTGCACTTAACATTATTTAAAGTGAAATAGTTAATATCATTGTAAAATTAATATAAAATGTATAGTTAACTTTGATATTTATATACTCAGCATATTGAATATAATTTCACTAATGAAATATTCTTCCTTCAGCAAAGTCTCATGAACTTATGTTGAGAGTTAACTGGTTTCATAAAGGTATAAAAAACTTTCTTAATGAGCCTAGATGCACACCATATGCAAAAATTAACTTGAAATGGATAAGTCTGAATGTAAACCTACATCTATAAGACGAGTAGAAGAAAGCATAGAAGGTAATCTTTGTGACCCTGAGTTAGCCACAATTTCTTAGAAAGAAACAAAAAGTACAAAAAATAAAGGAAAAAGTTCTAAATTGAACTTCCTCAAAACTATTAACTTCTGTCCTTCAACGCTGTTAAGAAAATGAAAAGACAGGCCACAGACAGGGAGATAATACTTACAAATGCAGAGCTGATAAAGGACTTATGTCCAAAATCTATGAAGAACTCTTATAACTCAATAATAAGAAGTCAAACAACCCAGTAAGGAAATGGGCAAAATATTTGGACACTTCCCCAGAGAAATACGGATGAAAAGTAAGCACATGAAAACACGTTCAACATAATTGGTTAGTAGGGAAATGCAAATTAAAACCACAATGAGATACCACATTGCACCTTTTAGAACTGCTAAAATCTTTTTTAAAACTATCAATACCAAGAGTTGGTGAGGATGTGGAGCTATTGGAACCCTCATACATTACTAGTGGGACTACAAAATTATACAGTCATTTTAGAAAAGAGTTTTGCAGTTTCTTTGGGTTCTCTGAGAAGCAGATGCCTAGACAGAATTAGACGTTCAAGAGGTTTGTTAAGGCAAACATTTGTGAGGGTAGATAGGGAGGGAACTGGGGGAGACGGGGTTAGCTGTGGGTTTACGATACAGGTCTAACCTCTGTGAAGAAGAGAAGAAAGGAAGGTGTGTTGGGCAAGAGAAGTCTTAGACTGTGACACACTTATAAGAAAGTTTCAGCAAAGTTGGGCCAAATTTGCCCATCAACCAAGTTCTGCAACTCTCAGGAACAAGTCTGCCTTAGTGTCCCTGCCAAGTTCAGTCACTGGCTAGGAGCAGCTCTTGGGAATCATGACCTCAGCATAAACATGGTCATGAAGACAATGAGCCAATTATGTTCCCTGAAGTTGGAGATCTGAAAGATGCATTTTCATGGCCACAACTGTCCCCTTCTTATACTACACATACCTACTTCTCCATAGGAGTTCAGGTAGCAGGTTCTCCGTGGTTCTTGTGGATGTTTCTTCCTCAGGAGAAACCTAGAAGAGGGATTGTTGAAATGTTCTTCCTCCTAGGGACCTAACCGTGTCCTTTCAGCCAGCAGGTTCTAGACCAAAAACGTGGTTCAGACTGGGGAACTGAGCAAAGGATCATAATTTTTAGCTGGGGCATGTACCCTCAGCCTCCTGTTCCTCCATTTGGATCCTTTTGTACTAGGTGTTAGGCAGCTTGGCTGCTCATCCATTAACTAACCCTACAACTCTCGAAAATCAAGCCCCTTTGGCCGCTCTCTGACCTTCCTGCTCATTATGATAATTGTGGCCTCCTGGGTTTTGGCAGTTAAGCACCATCATCTGGCTTCTACAACTTGCTGGGGGAGGGGGGACACCATCCCCATAGATATTAATGAGCCCAACTGTATACCCACCTCTTCTGTCAGCCCTAGCTTGCAGATGAGAGCGACCATTGAACTTCTTGGTGGTGCTGGTTTTTCTCTCACCAGCACATTCCTTGTGGTCCTGGTTTATAGTGTGTCTTCTGGGCCCTCCTAAGGAACATAATCTTTTGCTGAGTTATCTTGCCTCACATAACATATCCACTCAAGCATGCCAACTTTCGAGAGCCTCCTTATGCCTTTCTCTACTATCTGCCAGGGCATCTCAGGTATTCCCACTTCACTCAGCTTTGGCCAGTGCTTTCTCTAGAGGTCTAAGGCTACTCTAACAGAGTTTGTCCCATATCCTAGGTCCTTGCTAGGGTATTATGTCCCCTGTCCCTAAAGAGTATCTTCAAGTCAATGAATTCTGGCTTACCTAGTCTTACCTTCCGTCTTCTTCTATCCAGCACCCTCAAAGTCCATTCTCAAGGGTATTCACATGGCTCTTTCCAATACAACCTAGCTAATTCTTGCAGCTCTCTGGGGTATAATCACTTTCCCCCCTTATCAGTCCCAGCACTCCCCCAACCAGGTTATACTGCGCTTTAACCCTAGTTATTGGCCTAGCAGCCAAAAGAGGAGGGAGGGGCATCTTCTGAGCGGAGCCTCTGCAGCATCTTTCATCAGCTAGGTTAGTGCTAGTTCTTAATAGGAAAAAGTAGGTCTGCAATTTCTGAGCATTTAGGGGAGTTGTCAAAGCCAGCATCCTCACAGGTGTTTATCCAGATGTTCCTGTCCTATTTTTCAGGATCTTAGGTGTTCCCAACCAGGACCCTGATTTAGCATAGCAGACCTGTTTTGGCTGAACATTTCAACATCTCTGGAGTTCTGCAACTTTAATGATTAGATTTTCTGTTGCTCAGCTCTACCTGCTCTTCCACTAGAGTTGGTGAGAGCCTGTTTGTAAGCTACCAAAGAGTCCCTCTGGCTCTCACACCTATTCTTTTTGCTTTGTTTTGTTTGTTTTCCTTTTCTCTTTTTTTTTTTTTGGAATTTTATTTTTTTTGATACAGCAGGTTCTTATTAGTTACCTATTATATACATATTAGTGTATACATGTCAATCCCAACCTCCCAATTCATCACAGCACCACCATCCCCCACCCTCCACCCTTGGTGTCCATATGTTTGTTCTCTACATCTGTGTCTCTATTTCTGCCTTGCAAACCCATTCATCTGTACCATTTCTCTAGATTCGATGGGCATTTAGGTTGCTTCCATGACCTGGCTATTGTAAATAGTGCTGCAATGAACACTGGGGTGCATGTGTCTTTTTGAATTATGGTTTTTTCTGGGTATATGCCCAGTAGTGGGATTGCTGGGTCATATGGTAATTCTACTTTTGGTTTTTTAAGGAACCTCCATACTGTTCTCCATAGTGGCTGTATCAATTTACATTCCCACCAACAGTGCAAGAGGGTTCCCTTTTCTCCACACCCTCTCCAGCATTTGTTGTTTGTAGATTTTCTGATGATGCCCATTCTAACTGGTGTGAGGTGATACCTCATTGTAGTTATGATTTGCGTTTCTCTAATAATTAGCCACACCTATTCTTTAAATCTTTAAATTCTTGTTAACAGCTGTTTCTCATTATCCCTCAGTAGGATGTCAATTTAATTTAGCAGTAACTCTCCAACTCTACTGTCTTTGTGGGCATCATTTCCCTCTATCTTTCAAATGCCTGAACTATTCATTACACCTGCAAGGCATTCACCTCCACCAGGACATTTCCCCCAGATTACTTCTGGTAAAATCTTCAGCAATCAGACCCCCGTTGTATACTAGGAACCACCAGTACTCCATATACCACTAATCATGGCTTCCTCATTTCTTACAAAGCAGTAAGTGCCCCATCATACCTGTTTTCTTGTGCTAGCTCAGGTCCTCCAAAGAGCCGACAAGATGGCAGTAGACAGTCAAAGAAATTTATTGGACAAAATGCTTATGAAGGGAAATGGTGAGGGAGCCAGAAAAAGCTGATGTAGTTCTAGAGTCATCCTGTAATTTGAGGCCTTCTATAACTAGGAACCCAGGATTTGTGTCCCTCTTTAACCATTAAATCCCCTATTTATTCTCTAGGCATTTAGAGAATATTATTCTCTAGATATTTAAGAGTACAAATTAGTTTATTCATTCAAAAGCATTCAATGGGCAACCTTTGCATTGCAAGCATTTTTCAGGGGCTTGTTAAAAATATATAAAAGCTACCCTGCATGTAAACAGTTTCTAAAATACATGTTTTTATTAATAAATTCCACTTTCTTGTAGATTGTTTAAAATACAAAAAAAAAATTTTAAGATTTTTGAAATGTTAAGATGCATTTATGTTTTTATGCAGTTGAATTAAGTGAAGAAAAGAATAAAGAACTGATAGAGAAAAAGGAGGTGGAAATTTCAGAGTTAAATGCAAAGTTAAGAACTCAAGAAAAGGAAAAACAAAATGAAATAATCAAACTACAGCTAGAGGTAAGTGTTTAAGGCTCTGCTAAATTTGAGGATGCATCCCTTAGTCTAGGCCATACTTTGGTTATTTGTCATCAGAGTGAGATAAATTTCAGGATTAGAAACAACCCTGTGAGAGGGCTTCACACATGCTCATTCTTCATCCATCACATGCAATGCTTAAACCTTGTACAATACAACTGTTAGCTACACTGCCTTTCAGCACTTGGCCTCAAGGTGGGACTCTTCAGTCATTCAAAAGGTCCTGGCTTCCAGAGAGGATATTTTCCTCTGACAGCAGACACAGATAACTCATATTACCTGCATTTTACAGCTGAGTCTATGCAGCCTTTTAGGACTACCATTCCAGCTGTGGGGAGAGTGCTTCTAATCCTTAACATTACTCTCTCCTCAGCAGAAATTGTGGAACCCTGGTGAACTAACTGGAAATTTCTTTTTCTTTATTTAAAATAAAAAGAGACTAATTTGTTCCTAATAAATATGTAGAAATATAGAGGCAGACAAACCAGATTTTTTTAAAGGGACTTTAAATAGGGCATCTCAAAGGCTGAGGTTCCGGTTCTTGGGTCAAAAGCCTTCTCAGTTGGTTGTTTAATCAGATGTCAGAATCTCAAAGACATTGATATTTTGACAATATATTTGCCGTTTACATTTTTGTCTAGATCCTTCTAATCTCCCTTTCCATCATTCTTCCCTCAGCTTGACTCCCACTTTACCTTACGTTGTTAGAATTCACCTAGTTAGTTAAGATAACCTAGTTTTCATGTTCTTTAAAGTTTGGTATCCTGAGGTGCTTGGTGAGTTACAGTGTTGAAGATTCTATAATTATTGAGCAAAAGGGGACTGATGTTGACTTTCAAGGCTCTTTGCTGCTGTTCCTGCCTTCTGGTCAAGTGTACCCACAAACCACAGTGAGGGATGGATGGCCAACTGAAATACAGTAGACTGTGTTTCAAGATTGGCTATCAACTTCTAATCCACTGATTGGGAATGTGCATTTTGTTTGCCATCCTGGCCCTGTCACTGGTCTAGCCCAAGTTTGTTGTTTGATATACAGAACTCTTTGCTATTTATCTTCATTATAACTATCCATTTCTCTCCCCAAACCAGAACACAATCTCACAGAGTTTATTCTTAGTTCACAGTGAGGTTACACTAAAGTCAACCTGAAGGAAAAATTGTAATGGAAGATTTTGCAAAAAATATGACTGTAACAATGGCCCATGAGAATGTTTTTAACCCAATTCACTTTAATGCCAAACCAGCAAGAGTTCAAACTAAATCAATAAAATCATATCCAAATTCTACTATTTAGCCTCAAAGTTTCTGCAGAAGGGTATATGTTTTTCTCCCATGACTGTTGATTATACTACATATTCTTTACAAAGTACCCTCATAGTAACATGAAAATATTTTTATCTATCTTTTAAGTTAACTAGATTCTCAACCCTAATTTACTAGATTCTTAATCCTCCATGATAGAATCAACTGATGTCTTGAGAAAAAAATGATGCTGACCCCACACCAGAATTTCTAAGGTAGTGTCCAGGTATTTGGTTCTTTAAAAAATCTCCCCAGGTAATTTTAAAATGCAGCCAGGGTTAATCTTGTTTGGGTATTCCTTGTTCTTTCTTAAAGACTTTTCTATCTTCTGTTATACAGTGAATACACTTGAATTACAGATATGTCTAAGGATACAATGGATTATACTTACATTTATAGAAACAGTTGTTTCTAATTGTTTAACTAGAATGTTCTCAACTTTCTTTTTAAACTTGATTCAGTTTGATGCCAAACTAGCAAGAGTTCAAACTAAGTCAAAATCATATCCAGATTCTACAGTTTTGCCACACAGTATCTACAGAAGGGTATGTGAGTTTTTCTTCCACAGCTGTTGCTTAAAAAAAATTAATTCTCTTAGTGTGTTTCCATAAAGGTTATATTTACTAACAACATACTTAACAGTTTTCCTTAAAATATATCACACAATCAGAAAAGATATTAGATTTTTAATAATCTTTATAAGTCTCTTTCAATTTAAATTAGTAAATCTTAGTAGTAAATTAAAACATTAGAGAAGTCCTCTGACTCTTTGGACCATCTAAGGAATTCCATAATGTACTTTGAACTAAGGCTGACTTACTATTCTGAAGTTATTTAGGTACTCAGCAGATTTCTTCTTGTTCAACTCCTTTATTTATGGTTTATAATTTCAAGCTATATAGGGAGAAGGGAACAAACTAAAACAAATGGTGCTAATGTGTGTTTTTGTATCCTTGTACCAGTTTTACCCCATTAAATCCCACAAAAGCAAAATTATAGACCTTTCAAAATATGGTATCTTTTTTAATACCTACTTCTACTTAAACCAGAAGCATAGTTTTTGCTGTTGTTTTGTTGTTCCTTGTACTTAATCTTATTATTTATGAACTGCAATAACAAAATCTTTCTGCTCTATTTAGAAGCTTCAGCATCTTCAAGAAGAAAAAAACAAGGAGATTGCAATTCTTCGTAATACCATTCACGATTTAGAGCAACGCCTCTCTGTCAGCAAAGATTCTCAATTTAAACTTGCTGGCAAAGATTATCACTTTAAGCGTAGACGGTTTTGAGTATGGAAGTAAATTCATTAGTTGCTATTTAATTTCTTTAAAAGCAATTGAAAATTCACTTCTATTGTCAATATAACATACTACCTAAGTAATTACAATGAAAACAAAAAGACAGCTTTAAACTTCATTGAGTTTATTTAAACAAATGCACACTTTTGCCAATCGCGTTCTGCATTCTTGCTTAATAGTATTAACCATAAAAAAGTTCAGGTTTATAGGACTTAGTTTACCTATTGAACCATCATTGACTATGGAAGTACTTTCTAAGCAATCAAGAGATAGACAACATTCTTTTATCGTTTCCCATCTATCTTTCAAGACTGGCAATCTTAAATTTTAAAGAGTATGATACAATGCCAGATAAAGAAAGCAAGATATAAAGACTTAATTCATATGTGATAGTAAAAATCAAGATATGAGTCTTGGATGTAAAAAAAAAGTATAAATGGATATCTAAAATGTAATCATAGCAAAATATTCATGTATGAGTATTTCTGGATCTGAAAAGACAGAAATCACTTCTTTCTTTAAAGGTTTAATTTGTTAAAAATCGTAAGATTAAAAAGACAAAGATAATATTGTTTGAGAAATAAGTAAAGAAAAAAATGGAAAACATGTCTTTGTCGTTCTTCCTCCATTCTAAGCTGCCGACTATCCAACAGAAACCCCTAGGTCATAGTTTATGTTTCTGTTCTCATTAATGCAAGTAGAATGCTGGAGAAAGAAAAAGAAAAACATATTAACCAAATGCTGCAACCACCTTTCAGTTGCCCTGTAATAAAAATATGGTTGGGGTCAAAATTTTTTGACTTAAATTTTAAAATGTGGAAGCCAATTTCTCCATGTTTACACAAATCCAATTCCTACTTTTGGATCACTATTAATTAGGTAGCTTATAAAAATGCTGGAAATGTAATTGTCTAGACCGACTTAGGCAGTATATCCGATTTTAAATATTTAATTTGAAGGTCATTTTCACATTTCTGCCTTCTTTTCTCAGCTTCATTTGGTGCTGGCTTCTGTAGGGTTGAGCTGCTGACTTGCCTGGCAGGCAGCTGGAGGCAAACGTCACTGTCAAGATTCAGTGACGTGCTCCTCTGCCAGAAGGCCCTGTCAGCTACATAAAGAGGGGAGGTTTTCTTTACACTGTCAGGTGACTGCAGACCCTGTTTTTTCAAATATCAGATGTCGGCAGTGTCAGCATCAGCTACTCAGAGCTGATTCTGAATCTTTGGGAAATTTTCAGAGTAACTGATTTATGCATCCCCTTCGTCAGAGCTTCTTTTGCGGAAGAGAAAGTTGTAATGTATCTCAGTTCTCTGAGTGCCCCTGTCTTTGGTGACCCCGGTGCCTATGGTGGCGATGAAGACCTGAAGGAGGGGGATGCTCCGGGTTATCTGGTGCTTCTGGTTTTGGATACTCTGAAAGATGACCGTCCTCAAGATGGTGATGGGGATGGTGATGGGGATGGGGATGGGGCTGAGGCTGTGGAGCCTCGGTTGTTTTTTCCTCAGTAGCCAAAGATACATTTTTACAGAAGCCTTCATCTTCCAGTGTCTGGAATAAATTTATAAATCACTTATCAACAAATTTATAGATTTAGCAGGAATGCGTGAAAAAATGATTTGTAAAGGTAACATATATGAAATTCAAACTGGTTAATTAGGATTGAACTGGCTTTGTTTTTCCAGCATCATATTAATGAGAAAAAAAATTGATGTCAGTCTCAATACCTAGACTTTTTATTAAACTTTGGTTCCCATCCATACCTAATTATAAACTGCTTCTTGTGCAAAGTTTGCATTTAACCAAAGAATCCTCAAGCATTTTGCAAACGAATCAACATTAAGGTTTTGAAAATAGATAAAAAAGGATGTAATACAATTAAAGTTTTAACAATTCACCTAAGCTTCTATACTAGTTAAATCAACAGCAGAATTCCAATTTTCTTTTTCTTATCAAGAGCATTTCCTAAATTTTTAAGAATTCTGAGGAAGCATTTGAGAGATACATAAGGCTTAAAAAGAAAGCCAGACCACTATATTTATATCAGCAGAAGCAAAACTTAATAAGCTGGTTAGAAGAACTTAGGATTGATTGCAGTAAAGTCAAATAAATATCAAATCCTAAAATCAGTTCACCTATATGGAACACCTGTATCAACAAGGCATCAAATCTAATATTATATTCTGAAACAAACTAATTCCTCTTTGATAATTCAAAAGTGCCAATAAAATAAACTTTGCTCAAAATCAATAGATTTTTATACCTCGGCTTTTGCCAGGAAATGTTTTGAACTTCATCAAAGCTTTGTTAATGTGTTTCTACTGTCCTGCTGTCTGCTGAAAGTAGCAAATCACTGCCCATTTTTGATTGAGCATAATATTCCACTCTGCATGAATCTAGTTCTTTAATTTGCTGAAAGTCTTTCTTCATTGTTTTCTGTGCCCACAAATCATAGGGTCAAAGCTTATAGATATGGCAATGTAATATTAAACCTCAAACTAAAATTATTTGTAAATAAATTTACAAAATCGACTTTAGCGACCAAACACTCACTAAGTGATATGATTTGGTATTTTGAAGGTTTTGAAAAGTTATAAATTCCACTGGATTTTAGCATACAACTAATAAATGGTACATTTTTTGGTTGTTTCTGAATTACTTTTGAGAACTTAATAGTGTTTAATTAAAAACATAAACAATTAGATATATGTATTGGTTCCAAAAAACCAATTACTATATTTCATTGATTCTACAATGTATATTTTTCACATTTTAATATCTTTAAAATTTGAATGCATCCTACTATTGATAGTGTTATAGTATTGTATCCTACTCTAACTGACAGCAGTTTTTAATAACACATAAATAATGTGTCATATAATTGGCGGCATCTAGGATGCAATGAAATAGAAAAACTCCAATTTGATTTGACATATCAGATAATACGATATATTATTTCTATTTACAGATGTTTGTAAACTTTACACATGTTATGAGAATTGTTTCTGCCTTTGTTTCAATATACCTAGGTATATTTACAACTATTAGGCATTTGTGAAAATGCAAAATACTGAAAAAAAGTCCCAAAATATGAGGAATCAATATTGCTGACATTCATTAAGCACTTAGTATAAGTTAGACATTGCGTTAATACTTCGTTTGCATTACTTCAGTCTCCTCATCTGTAAAAGCAGTAAAATAACCCTCACGGTATTATTATGAAGATTAAAATGTGAAAAATGACATAACTAGAGTAATTAAACTGTTCAGCTTCTTAACGACTTAAGTGATTCATTAAAATTTGAATGGCTTTCTTTAGAGTTGGGAAAAATATAAAGGAAGCAGAGCTTCCTTTATTTTAGAAATAAAAATTCAAAATTGTTTTTAAACCTGAGTTCGAATTTTGCCCACTTGCTCTGTCAAGGAAACACTGTTTGGAATTATTTTCCTTCTCAATTTGAGAGGAAAAGAAGTTTAGTTAATATAAGTTAAAATCAATTCCTTGAGTATCTTTTTTATAAACCACTTGTAAATATAGTGTCTCTCATGACAAGGAATAAATATTCTCATGGTTGTTAAGAAAGAAATATCAGTAATGAGTAAAAAAGTTATTCCATTGTGAAATAAATGCAGTAATTCCAAGTGCACTGTGTAAGGGCTTCACAGAAAAGCTGACAGTTTTACATTCTTGGTAAATTAAGTAGTTATCTGGGCCCCAATTCCACTTCAGGTAATGCCATGGATAATCTTTGCTATCACTATGCTCTTATATGAGCACATTCAGAATATTGCAATAATGTATTTTATGTTGGCTGAATTCTTTAAGCACTTATATTCATGCAATATCATTCGGTGTTAATTGAAATACGTAATCTACGTTGATTTTTTGTTTTCTAAACTTCTTCTAGATAAAAGCAGCAATATGGATCTTGAAAAGACGTTTCAAAGTATATGTTACATAAAAGGAAGCATATGTAATTATATTAATAAACATTACTGTTGTAGTTTATTTTTAGTATACCAACAGAAACATTGACTAGCTAATTAGTCATGAAACACTAACTTATTTAAATAGTTCTTAAAAGATTTCCTCTTTTCTCCAGGTAAAAATAATTGAGAAAAATACCTTGAGAGAGCAGTTTCCACATTTACTTTCACAGTAAACAGTCTTAATGGAGTCTTCTACATGTGAGGAAGTTAGGAAGGAATAAGGCAAACCAAGATGATATACAAGGCGGCCACATCTGAAAAAAATAACAAAGTCATTACAATATTTTCTGTATCATGATCCTACTCATGCACCATCTGGGATAGGTATTGTAGGTTCAATGGTCTTATAACTAAGACCCTTTCATAACTTCAGTAAATTTCCTTGAATGGGGTCTCAAACGACCTCCCTGGCACTGCATACCAGGTCAGGTCATGACAAGACTATAGTGAGTCTGATTTTGAAATGTGAAATAGATATGTCACAACAAATAATGTCAAAACTATGCAGTCTAGTTATTGTGACTTGGTCAAATACAATTTTGTAATTGACTTGTAAATTCTATCAATGCTCAAACCACTGACATCATAAATTGGGCTCTGCAAATCACACGATCCTTTCAGAACTGCTAAAGCAGCACAAATTCCACACAATAAGAAATCACAGCATAACAAAAAGATCCTCAAGTCTTGGCCAGTAGCCCACTGATTTAAAAAAATATCTGATGCAACAAAAATTTCAGTACAGTGAAAGAAATGGAAATACAACACTTGACATTTTCAGAAATAGTGGAGATGAAATGTCCTTCTTACCCCTATTTTACCCTGTATATACAATTTTATATGACTATCAAAGGGTTACACTTTGCAACAGAATAAGAAGTTTGCAAGCCTAAAAGAATGACATGTAATATTAAAAATATTTAGAGTAAGACCAAGTAGGTCTTAGGCCTTGGCAGAGTCTGGCTTACCATTTCTGAAGAGCCAAAAAAAAAAAAAAAAACCAGCACCAACTAGAAATGTTGGTGATGTCAAATTTATTTATTTATTTATGTATTTTTTGGCTGTATTGGGTCTTTGTTGCTGAGCATGGGCTTTCTCTAGTTGCGGCCAGTGGGAGCTACCCTTCCTTGTGGTGCTCAGGCTTCTCATTGCGGTGGCTTCTCTTGTTGCAGAGCACAGGCCCTAGGCACGCAGGCTCAGTAGTTGTGGCTCGTGGGATCTAGAGCGCAGGCTCAGTAGTTGTGGCGCACAGGCTTAGTTGCTCCACGGCATGTGGGATCTTCCCGGACCAGGGCTCGAACCCATGTCCCCTGCATTGGCAGGCAGATTCTTTTTTTTTTTCTTATTAGGCATCAATTTTATACACATCAGTGTATACATGTCAATCCCAATCGCCCTGGCAGGCAGATTCTTAACCACTGCACCACCAAGGAAGTCCCAGTGATATCAAATAATGTATGCCTTGAGGTTCCTTGAAAATACAAACGTTTTACTCATTCATGGAATCAAAAGCAGATTCATGCCGATTATACCTAAATAATTAACATATTTTATAGTTCAGAAATGCAGGCATGTAAACTTAAAATTTAGTAATTAGATTAGAGATAAGCAAGTGGCCTGCAAAGTATGGTTATTCATCTGCAAAATTTTTAAGTTAGAATTGTATGTGAGGTACAAATTGATCCTTCTTTTTATTTAATCAGAATGCTAATTTACAGGGGAAAAAAAGTATAGTCAATTTTCTTTATTTCCCTACTGGAGTGGTGAATTCCCTTGTGTGAAAAGAAGTCATTTCAAAAATACTAAAACCAAACATTTGAATGGGCTCACTTTGAAACTGAGTATTTGGTAATAAAAGCAGATGTGTTATTTTAAATTACTTATTAAATTAAATACAAAGCAGGTATCTTTTAATTTGGGGGGTGGGTATGTATGCATATGTGTATACATGTGTGTACACACCTGTCATATATGAGGAAGTCATCTTTCGTTCCATTTAATAGAGTCCAGACATCTGTTTGGTTTTCTTCTTGTTGGTAAACAGGAATATGCTCTGAAACCTTACTTTTAAGATGCACATATTTTAATCGAGAAGAGATTCCTTGATGATTAACAACAACATAAGAGATGTTCGAATATCCTTCTTTCTCCAGTTTTACTCGCAGGTCTTCCAATCTAAAATATTTGGAAAAATTACAAAAAAAGGAATAATTTCATTTAATTTTATTTTAGTGACTTCTCCCTTTTTCCTCACTCTATTTTCCTAAATGAAACTCTTCTGTTATTTTTTACTTAACTCATACCTCTTTTTTGCATTGTTTTAAAAGACTAAAACTTTTGTTTTTCTAATTATTTACTGAGCACTTATGCTCAGTTAAAACCATATGCCAAGCGCTTGCACAAACATCAGCTCGTTTAGTCCTCAAATTAATCCTATGAAGTGTATATTTTTAATCCATCTCGCAGTTACAGAGAATTGTACCCAATAAATATTTGGCAAATAACCCAACAAATATATATTTATAGATTTGTTAAATGACTCAAGACCTTGGGTGGCAAGTCTAGTGTTCATTCTACTCTAGCAAAGCTCTTGTCTCTGCTTCCTATATTGAAACAACTAATCCATTTCCAACAGTACAATTTAGAACATTTTCATTACACAAGTAATACATATTTAGTAGGGTACTATAAAATACAGGTACACAAAAAGAAGAAAAAGCTTCCATAGCCCCAGGAAAACAACTGTAAACACCCTCCTAGTCTTCTTTCCTCTAACACGTTCTAGGCAAACTTGTATAGTTTTTCAAAAATGCAATTTAATAAAAATATCTTTTCTGTTTTTATTTTATTTTATGTATGTATGTATTTAATAGCTATCCCCTTAAGAAATGCTAGACCACAGAAAGACTACCTTACCTAGATGCCTGCAGTATGCACAGGTATCAGCTGGCTTGAAGAAGAGCAACCACCGTCACTGAACCATAGGAGTTCAGCATGGGGTCTTGATCCTTTATGCTCCAGGCTGGAGGTTGCTTACAAAAGGAGCTTTGCCCCTGGCTCTCTGTTCCTCCCGTGGGGAGGAGACAAAGAGCCAGGGCCAGCCCCAGGCCTCTCCACATTGCTGGGGCTGTCCTGTAAAAGAGAAAACCTTTCTGTCATCTTCACAGTCATAACAAGGAATTTCTATAAACCCAGCAGGTACAATTCTACTTTGTACAAATATCTAGCCAGTGGATTCTGTCTCCATGTTGCTGGACTCATCACATTGGGCCTCTTAGCCCCAGATCTCCCTGTAAAGGGGAAAAGATCAGCCAGCGTCAGGGAAGCTGTCAAAGTACCTCTTAACTATCTGGCTTAGCAAGACACTTTAGTGAGCATGCAATGGAGATCTGCCTGAACAGGCAGCCAAGTACTTCTCTAGTAGAAGATACATGTCTAGGAGAAAATACATGTCTAGGGAAATTTTGAGAATGTGGCCTCTACAACCAAGTAACATTCTGCGAACATGATTTGATTTTTATTTGAGACACACCAAGTTCTGCCTGCTTCTCTCTGTCCTCTACCAATCTAAGAAAGGAAAGGGTAAGTAGGGGATTCTGCACAGAAATGAAAAGACAGCACGGAAAGAGAACCCAGGAAGAAAGAAGGTGGCAGCGAGGGCAGTCTACCAACGTGAAGAGATTCAGATGTTACTGCCTGCCAAAACGTTGCTATCACATCCAAGACAAACACCAACCAATGAAAAAACACCAGACCAGGAATAAATACTACAGATCACCGGCCCCTGGACCATTTAAGATTCACTGAAATCTACACTCGATTAGTCTACTTATTGGCTACCACTACGTTCAGGAAGTTCCTGTGACTAGATGGCACATTCTTGGGTACAGAAGATGACCCCTCTGAGTAGGAAATACTCAGACAAGAAATGTACAAGTATTAAATACGTGACAAGAAATATTCCCAAAACAAGGGCTAGCGCTCTCTGCAGAGAGGTACAAATAAAACACGTGATTTGTAGACAGGTGGTGGAAAAAAGAGCATATTCAGCAGAGATGAGCAGACAAAGAAAAATCCACACATTTATGCAAACATGATTTAATTTTTATTTAAGACACACTACGTGAATCAGGTAATCAAAGTAATCAGGCTCATTTTGATATAAGAGTCTGAGGGAGAGAGATCAGGACAAAATTCCAGAACTAGGAAGTTGGCACATTTTCAGGCACTGATCTGGGATTAAAAAAGTTAAAAGTACTTCGGCAGGGGGGAGGGTGGGCAGCTAACGATAAGTAACCTAGAGTGAGCCCAGGGTTAAGAGGGGAGTAGAAAGGCTAAAATCAGATTGATTTGGGCTCTAATGCACTGGTAGCTATAGATAGAACTTTTAAAAACCTGATTATCTTTCACATTATTTGACACCACAAAATTCCTAGCTATATAGAATATCTTGATAAGAGCCTAACTAAAGGAAGAAAAATAAAGGGGGGGGGGGTGTTAAGAGAGGATAAATTAAATAATTTTTTAAGGCCATCCCAACTATTCTAATATCTTTAAAATTCCAATATTTAAAAAAAGGAGAGGATATATCTGGACTAAATCTAGGGAATTTCTTTAGGATAGTACTTATACTAATGATACAATTATCCTTCTTATAGCTACCATTTATCGAGCATTTATACAACTATTTGCAGGTGGCACAAAGCACTTTTTTAATATCATGTCAGTTAATCCTTACAACTATGTGACCATTATCTCCTTTTGCAGTTGAGAAAACTATGGCTAAGTGACAGTTTAGGCATCTTGCCCAAGTCCACACAGGTACTAAGTCACAGGGAAACTGGATTCAAACCGGTTCTACTAATTCCAACACATGACCTCTTAGCTACTGCAATATATTGACCGTTTTTAGCTGGGTCACCTTTAGTAACTATAGTAGCCAGGATCTGGGTTTTTTTAATGCCCTAAGATGACAAAGAAAACATCAAAATTATTCGAGTTATTTTGTTTCTTACTAGAATGGCTAGATTTCCCTACTTTCTAGAACATAAATTCAGTAGTTATAGACCCCAGCATAAACTCAGCGCTTGGCGCCCTCACTTTGCATTCCGTTCCAATTGGCTGAAGAGTGAATACAAATGAAAAGGTTATCTCACCCATTGCTCTCATTTAGTTTTTTGATGAAAAAATAACAGAAGCCATTGGCAGAGTGTATTACAGAGTTCACACTTTCAGATTTTCCTCTGTTACTATAATCAATAGGCTGTTCAACTTTGTTTCCTTAAAATCACTTTTTACATAATAAACTTTTGATTAATTACAGCTGTCAGACAACTATATAAAATAATGTAGATAAATAACAAAACTAGATTTACTGGAAGCTGATGCAAAAACAGTTAAAATGTAGTTATGAATTTCACTAATCTCACCACTTTCAATCACAAAACCTAGATTCATTGGCCACCTACAGACCTACATTTGCTTAAAATTTCCCATCAAAAGGCAAAACATGCAGAAACTTTTTCCACCCTCTTCCCCTGACCTTCAGACCCGCATCTGAGGGTCCCCCCTCATTCTCCTGAAAGCACCCATCACCACGTAAACTGCAAAGCATTGTGTTTAATCGCAGACCACCGGATTCTGACATGGGTTTTAACTCTTTCAAGGATGATCATTTCCGCACAGTGGACCAAACCTGCTCTTCCTTCTTTTCTTTTTTTTTTTTAACCTTGAAACTGCTGACAATATCCCTGGCCATTTCTACAGCACTGTAGAAAGGCCATATCTCAGTCTCTGCTCTTCAAACCCACAGGCTGTTTTGCCCTTAGAGCTCTCACTCTGCATTTCGGTAGGAAATATTTAAGCTTGAACATATAATATTGCCTATATAACATCACAACTTTTTGCAGAGGAAAAGAATTCAATTTCTCCAGCCTCCTCTGCCCCCATGTTCATCCTCAGCTGTGCAGAAAGCAGGGCAAAAATCAGCAAGAATTGTTAGTGTCCCCACTGCACCCGGTGTTTAGACTCTTTTGTTCTTTCTTTCGTATTACTTTTCTTTACCCATCTCTTTTCTTCAAATCTATTCTAAGGACAGAAACATTTTATCAAGACTCAAAAATCAAATCGTTTACCAAACTGTCAAGGAACCAAGTTTGGAAAACACGAAGTTTCTACTTACACAACCCCTTCCAACTAGCTTGCTTCCTTTCTCTTGCTCAGCCGGGGCAGCTCCACAAAGCCACAGCCAGAAACTCAGATATTTATAGTCCCTGCTGTCTACCTCACCCCTCAGCTATAGTCCAAAGTTCAGTGCCCACTCAGGCTGTGACCTGGCTAGCAGAGACAACCTCTGACTGATGATTACAACCAACTTTAAAAAAGTAGCAAGTGCTGGCATGCACAAAATGGGGGTGGGGGTAGTTTTTGCAATTACTGATTTATTCCCTATCCTTTTTAGTCACCCCAGTAGCTAGGATTTAATGGTACAGTCGGGGGCGGGAGGAAGGGCTAAGGGTAAAGAAGGCCTCCAAGTTATGCTCTTTTCCAAACTATAATAGGGAAAAACATTTGCTAAGCCAGCGAGGTAAGCTGTCGTTTTAAAAAAAGAAAAAAATTTATTTTTCTTTTACTTTGTTTGTAGTGGTCAGGTGCTAGCCTAACCCAAATTGTGTGAACTTTGTTAGAAAAGTCACCTGGTGTTTCAAATCTTTCCCATCCCCTGCTGTTACAGACCTGCTTAGATTATTTTGCAGTGGTTAAAACTTGAATCTCTGTGGGATCTCACAGGACTTCTGCTCTTTTCTTTTTCATTTAAGGAAAGGAATAAAATACTTACCTGGCAGGGGAGATACCATGATCACTAAGGAAAGGAATAAGGAAAGAGACCTCCTATCTGAGAGAAGCCAGGCCTCATTTTTCTCATCACAGAAGTCCCACTCTCTGGAAGACCTAGGTATCCCACAGAAGCTTTTAACAATCTATTGTAAATTCTTTACAAATTTAAGTACCATACAAATAAGTTAGCTGTGATAGTAGCTGAATATGGAAAAGGATATGGAAATTTCAAAATGTACAAATAAAATGGAAAATTCCTACCCTTTCAGAAAGGGATACATTCTCTCCACTAACTGCTACAAATGAGCACACGCATGATGGGTAAGGCAAGCAGCAATTTCAAATGACTTCAGTCCTGGGTAGCGATGGTTTTCAAGAAAGCCTCGCTTTCGCTACCGATGCATTTTTGTCCAAACAAACCCCTATTGATTGCTGTGAGCTGAGTACTGCTGTACAAGGTGCAGAAAGTACAAAGAGGCTCTGATGTTATCTTTCCTGTAAAGAAATTATCAAAGTAGAAGCTTGGACTTCCCTGGTGGTCCAGTGGTTAAGATTCCATGCTCCCAATGCAGGGGACACAGGTTCATCCCTGGCTGGGGAACTAAGATTCTGCATGCCGCGTGGCGCTGACAAAAAAATAAAAAAGAATCCTTCCACGCTTGCCTCCATAAAGTGGGTTGGTTCTAAAATCCTCTGCCACTTAAAGCACTATTGAATAAAGCAGCAACTTTCTTTAAAAAAAAAAAAGGAAAAGCTTGACATTTGAAAGCCAAATTCTATTTACTCACACCAAGCAGTAGGTATTAACCTTTTGCGGTCCCAGATCTCTTTGAGAATCTAGTGAAATGCTTAGTTTTTCTGCAGGAAAAAAAAATGCATATATACATACTTGTTTTTTAAAAGAACCGTGTGAAAAAATTTTGTATGGAGCAGATAATCCCCCTATAGTTCATTTTCTTCACAAATGTAAATAGTCACGTTGGGTCTGTCTGCAGCAGGAAACTGAGTATTTCACCATCACCACCTTCCTTTACATGTGGCTTAGCAGCTGCCTCCTGTACCAGAGAATTCCCTGCAAGTGTGCAGCTAGCTCCAAAGCAAAGTGCCTGGGAGTGTGTGTGTCCAGGCCAGTGTATATCTAAAACCCCCAGATGGCAAAAAGAGATGATGGGGAGCTTGCAATGTTTGAAGGGAATCCATGGGTTTCTTTTAATTGAATATAGTGGATTTACAACATTGTGTTAGTTTCAGATGTACAGCAAAATGATTCAGATATATATTTTTTAGATTATTTTCCATGATAGGTTATTACAAGGTATTGAATACAGTTCCCCATTTTTTAAAAAATTTTACCTATTTATTTTTTGGCTGCATTGGGTCTTCGTTGCTGCACGCGGGCTTTCTCTAGCTGCGGCGAGCGGGGGCTACTCTTCGTTGTGGTACACGGGCTTCTCATTGTGGTGGCTTCTCTTGTTGCGGAGCACGGGCTCTAGGCGCGCGGCCTTCGGTAGTTGCAGCATGCGGGCTCAATAGTTGCAGCGAGCGGGCTCAGTAGTTGTGGCGCATTGGCTTAGTTGCTCCCCGGCATGTGGGATCTTCCCGGACAAGGGATCGAACTGGTGTCTCCTGCACTGGCAGGCAGATTCTTAACCACTGCACCACCAGGAAGTCCTACAGTTCCCAGTGTTACACAGTAAATCCTTGTTGCTTATCTACTTATGTACAGTAGTTTGTATCTGTTAATCCCATACTCCTAATTTATCCCTCCCCTTCTTTCCCCTTTGGTAAACATGTTTGTTTTCTATATCTGTGAGTCTGTTTCTGTTTTGTATATAGATTCATTTGTATTATTTTTTATATTCCACATATAAGTGATATCATATAATATTTGTCTTTCTCTGTCTGACTTACTTCACTTAGTATGACAAATGGCAGTATTTCATTCTTTTTTATAGCTAAGTAATATTCCATTGTAAATATATACCACATCTTCCTAAACCAGTCATCTGTTGACGGACACTTAGCTTGCTTCCATGTCTTGGCTATTATAAATAGTGCTGCTATGAACATTGGGGTGTGTGTATATTTTCAAATTAGTTATATTTTCAATATTTTCAAATTTGCCTTTTCTGGATATATGCCCAGGAGTTTATATGCTGGATCATATGGTAACTCTATTTTTAGTTTTTTAAGAAACCTCCATACTGTTTTCCATAGTGGCTGCACCAATCTACATTCCCGCCAACAGTGGAGGAGGGTTTGAAGGGAATCCATTCTTAACAGCCTCTTCTGTGCTGGGCAATCTGGGTCTAGTCAGCATACTTAAGAAAGCAGAGTTTTCAAACAAACCTTTATAGACTATTAAATCAAATTACATTAAGTTGAACAAAATCAAACATTTATTAGGTACTTACGCTAGGCACAATGCTGAGTTCCCTGTTCTTAAGGACCTCAAAATCTAATAGAAGAGACAGACACGTAAGCAGTGAAAACACATTGGAAAGTGTGACAATGTCTAGGATGGCTGTAAGCACAAGGGTCTGCTGGAACCTTGGAAATGAAAAGAGGAGTGTTTTAACCCAGCCTGGAGATAGGGCCAGCAGGATAGGTTAGCACAAGTTCAACAGGCACTTTATCTTAGGTTTCACACTCTACCTCCAAAGCCCCCAGCAAAGCTGATCACAGCGCTGTCTAGAAAAATATTTTGTTTCAATTTTTATGAATGATTAAAATCTCCTGATAGGTTGTTCCAGGCACCACCATACAATGAACCTTAAGATTACTGACTGTATCCTATCAAATTGAACTTTATCCTAATGATCTCATCTCCCACAACTTCCAACCCTGGAGTAAAGAATCTATCTTTCTTAATACTGTCTCATTCTTCCACATCCTTATCATTTTTCCCCAGAAGGTTTATGCATCTATTTAATCCATGTTTTTAATAAGCATTCTCAGGTTCTTAGGGGTCGTGGGTGACTTCCATGGAGAATAGGGCCCTAAGAATCTGTGAGTTCATTATATACTTAAAAGAGAAAAAGACTATGAACTGTGATTTTTGAAATCAGTTTATTAGCTACAGCAGGTGATAATATGACATTGATCCATTAACATTTGTAAAACATTGATGTCTCAAATTATTAAAAAGCATCATTACCATATTAAGGGCCTATATAAAATATTAACCCCCTTAACTTGGTTGTTAGGTGGTGTTCTACATACAAAGGGAAATGAAGACTTTTCCAATATTTTGGGAAATGGACCCTTTGATCTAAATGATTCTTCCTCCCCTTTCATGTACAAGAAGGTGCCCTAGACCTCACCTTATACGTTGTACCCAATATAAGATTGTTTGAGCATGCATGTTTAAAGGTAAGCCATTGAGTATGCAAGGGGTACCCAGGAAAAAAATAAGATGTTTTCAAAGTAAGCAAGCAAACTAAGAACAATGGCCAGAGGAAGGCACGGACCAGGAGCTTGGATTAGATAAGGAGTAATGTGAGCCTTTGAGTTTCATATGAAATATGCTTTGAAGGGAGCTCTTCTTCAAGCTCTCAAGTTTACAGATCTGAGAACTGTTTGATATGTCAAACATGAATGCAATTAAGGGGGTTAACTACATAGAGTGCCAAATTTCATGCGGGACTGAGCACATTCAGAGAGCAACAGACATCAGAAGAATTTTTGTTTGAATTCAGATGTTATTAATTTTTTTTTAATTAAAAAAAAAAACTTGTCTAAACCAGAGCCAGCACCTGCAGCTCCTCACAGGACAGAGAATTGGCACCAAGAGACAAGAAGCAAGGGGGCATCAAATAGCCTCCAGACGACATGTAAGGGAGGAAAAATAATTTCCCTCTGCCCTTCTAGGTTCTTGGCTGAGACACCCCCTGTAGTACAAGATAGAGCAACAAGAGAAAAACAAACAGAGGTTTAATAACATGTGTACCTCCTGTATTCACGGGAGATACTCAGAAAAACTGAGTAACTCCCAGAAACGGCTCAAGTCACCACCTTAAATACCACCTCCAGCTAAAGGCAAAAGAAGGTGTTGGGAGCTAGTTATGGGAGGCTACTGGGGAAAGCACAGTAAACAAGGGTAAGGTTATTACACAGATTTAGGTCATTGTCTTCTCCATTGATAAGTTTCTAGAGATTCGGTTCTCCTCCTCCTCCCTTACAGAGAGGGAGATACCCTTACAGAGAGTTTTCCCTTATAAATGTAAACAGCCCTTACAAAAGGATAACTTCTACTCAGTTTCCAGAGCTTCTCCTGTGTCTGCAGTTTCTCCAAAATACAGCCCAAAGTAATTCTTATGCCAAAGAGGCATAAGAGTAATTCTTATTGCCAATGCAGCTCAAGTGATTATTCATTTCCTCACATATCCTAGACATGGAAAACATATGTCAGCCTGATGAATTCCTTCTCAACACTAATAATGCCTTAGACTAGCTGCTAAAAACCTTTTATGCCCATTTTCCTTAAAACTTAGAGAGCTTTCTGTTGTGCGTCTACCATGCTATCCATTTTGCAAAGAGGCCAGTTTTGTATAGTTGAAACATTTCAACTATACAAAAAGATAATAAATAAAACATTTCAACTGTACAAAAACTGAAATACCTCAGTTAGATGGATATTTCAAGACAACCTACGTTAATTTTCTGGTGGTCTTAATTTGCCACTTCACTTTACATATTACCAAAAAGTCTTCCAGGACTTGTGTTGATGATTTCTCAAATATTAAGAGTTTTATCACAGAATCTTAAAGCAAATATTTTGAATTTTCTGAAAGAATAGTCAAGTAAGTGTAATAATTTCAGACCAGGTAGCTTTGTATAATGCTCATTAAAAATAATTCAACTTTTCAAAGAAGGAAACATGGTCTTAATTTGTATCCCATACTGGTAGAAAAGTATGTATGTGCTGGGTATAAATAATTATAGTCATTCTCTACATACTGTTTCACAACTATTTTTAATTTAATAATATATCATGGACATCTTTCCAAGCCATAGACATCTTTCCATGTCAATGTGTACAAAGTTACCTCATTCTTTTTAAAAATGGCACATTATTTCATTCTATGAATGGTCCATAATAGGTACTCCCTTTTAATGTAGGTTTTGTTTCCAGTTTTCAAAATTTAATTGACCATATTTTTATATGTATCTTTGTGAATGACATATAATTTCTGCTTGAAGTAAAATTGCTGGTGAAAGGGAATGCATATTTCAAATTTTGAATGCTATTACCAAATTGCCCTTCCAAGTATACCAAATTATACTCCCACCCAAAAGTACATGGCAGTACTTATTTCCACTGTCAAATTATTGTTTAATTTGAGTTTATTTAATTATTTGTAAGTTTATTGATTGTGTTAGTTCACTAGGGCTGCCATCACAAAGTACCACACATTGGGCAGCTTAAATAACAGAAATTTATTTCCTCACAGTTCTGGAGGCTAGAAGTCCAAGATCAAGGTGTCAGCAGGGTTGGTTTCATTTGAAGCCTCTCTTCTCGGCTTGTAGATGGCCATTTTCTCTCTGTGTCTTCATATGGTCTTCTTCTATGTGTGCCTCTTTCCTAATCTCCACTTCTTATGAGGACACCAGTCATATCGCACTAGAACCATCCATATGACCTCATTTGACCTTAACTACCTCTTTCAAGGCCCCATCTCCAAATACAGTCACATTCTGAGGTACTGGGGTTAGGACTTCAACATACAAATTTGGGAGAACACAATTCAGCCCCTAGCATTGACCATTTGTACTCTCTTATCTGTGAAATGCCAGTTCATGCCATTTGTCTATTTTACTATTAATCTTTTTAAATTTATTACAAACATTATTTGTATATTAAGGAACGTATTCCTTCTCTATGTTTTTCTTTGCTGTTTTATGTATCAACATACATGAATGCATCTTTTAAATTCTGGTTTATTAGCAATGTAAGGCTAAGTGCAGAAGGGATTTTACTTTTCTCACATCCTTAAATCACCACCTAGAAGCATGACACCTCAATTTCCCTTGGAATTTTCAGACTAGGTTTTGCTACAACTTATTTTCAATGTAATGCTGATAGCGTGGGACCATCCTAGCTGTTAAAGGCCAGCACTCACATTTAGCGCTAAATTCTCCTCCTTTATTGCCCCATTATTAACCCTCTAGTAGTGCTGGTACAAGCAGTCATGTCATTCTACAAAGAAATTTTTTTATAAAGCAGTTGTTTTCGGAACCAGCTGTCTTTGTAGACAGGTAAATAATCATCTATATGGTTGAGTTTGAAGGGCACAAAAATCACTTCCTCTGTGCCTTAAGTCCTCCCAATAAAATCTTCCTTGTCTCCAGAAAGGCCTGGGATAAAGCAAATGGTTCTCAGAGAGGGAAGGGGGCCATTCCCAGTTACTCAGTGCTGCAGCAAGGTCGGCGCCTAAGGAAATGAGGCCCGGAGGGTCAGATGATGAAACTTAGGGCTGAGAACTGTGGAGAATATAAATAGCCAAGTTGGCATCATCACACATTATCTACCATGTGCTTATGGGGTGACGTTTTTCACTGATGAGACATATGGTCCCTGGGCCTGTGGGAACCATCATGTGATGAAGTGAAGAAACTGGGTAGAGAATGTTCCTTCTGGAGGACAGAGAGCAAACAGGAGACATACCCACTCCTAGTTCTCCCTGGAAACTTGGACTTTATCACCCTCTGTTCCAGCTTTCTGATCTGTATAACAGTATCTATGGTTCTTTACCACATTCTAGGAGCCTAGAATCACAAACTGTCAGAGAAGGGAGAGATCACCCCTCTCAAAGATAAACAAGTAAGCAAAGGCCCACCTGACTTCTCTACATGGAGAAGGAAAGTGAGGAAGGCAGAGAACAAGGTGGGAAAAGGGATGTGTTAGCTCCTTGAAACACTATTGGCAATTCATCGGGAATTCACAATTACAGCTGGTGATACACTCACTTTCCCTTCTGAAATGAAACACGGGTTGTATAAATGAGGCATGTTTCAGTTCTAAGGTCTTTCATGTTTATGTAACTCAAATATATACTCAACAAAGCAGCCAATAGTAGGACACACACTTTCCTCAATTTGAGGATTAATGGAAAAATGGCAAAATATTTGTTCTTTTTGAAAAATGACTCCATAATAACTTTTAAAGCAAGTTTTGATCTTTTAGTGCATAGCTTAATCCTGAATGCATACTTGTGCAGGGTTATTTAACCATTAAAGCACATAGTTTAATCTTTGCAAGAAGCATAGAAAGGTGTGAGTGTGCATATGTGCCTGTGTGTGCACGTGTCTGTGTGTGCATGCCCACATGCCCTGGAACCCTGGACACTGGAGTGTGACTCCAGAGTGACAGTAAACAGAAGGCGAGCATGTGAAAGAAGACTGGGAACATAGAATTAACAGTGGTTCTCCTTTAGTATAAGGGTGAGTTTTAGTTCTTCTTTGTGCTTATGTGCTTTTTTCTAAGAAGTCAATAGTAATGATGGCTAAGAAGTCTATAGTAGTGATGGCTAAAAAGTCTACAGTAATGATGGCTAAGAAGTCTACAATAATAGAATGGCTATCATTTATTATGTGCCTGCCACTATCCTAAGTCTTTTCTAGGTAATAGCTCATGTAATCCTCTCAACAGCCTATTACCCTTGCTTTATAGTCGAGAAAACTGAAGCAAGTGGAGGTTAAGTAACTCTCCCCAGATTCAGGTCTGGAAAGCAGAGGAGCTGGGATTCAAACTCAACAGTTCCAGTGTTCAAGAGCTTAACTGCTACAATAAACATGAATTTACTTTTCTTCATAAATATGTACGGATGTATATATGTGTATACATATACGTTTTTTTAAGGCTAGGCACATGCATGCTGAGGCTTGGTACATTTAAATAAATGCATAGCACCTGTAGCTGAATTCCATTCTCTTGTTTGCTGGAGAATAGTCATCATAACTATTTTCCAAAATACTTTAACTGCTAGGTTTTTCAATTGGAGAAAGAAGAATCTTGTACTAGGCAGAAGGAGGCTCTGCAATCCCTCCTACTGTTTGGTTGCCACCTGACTCAGGACAGAAGTGCTCTCAGATTACTACGTGGAGCCTAAAAATCAGATTAATTTCAGAGGAGCACGCTGTGCAGTGATAAAAGTGCAGATCTGAAATCCTCAAACTCCATCCTCACACTGCATACAAGGAACAATTCTGAAACCTCCCTCCTCAGCAGTCTTCTAGGCTCTTCTCAAACATTTCTAGAATGAAGAGCTCACCCCTCCGAGAGCTCACCCCTCCATGTTCTCTCATGGAGCCTCCCACATTGTACGTGAAGTCTCCCCACGTGAACCTGAACTCTCACGGTACAAGCTCTGCACTCAGGAACTGCACAGAAAAGTACATAGTCTAAAGCTGATGAGGTGACCATTTTGCCCAGCTCCCTCCTTCTGAATTCTACCTTTCTCTTTGGGTTCCCAATCCAGTTACCCTGGGAGATAACACAGGTGAAGCTAATATTTGAAAGTAATAAGTTCCAATGGAAAACGCTTCCCTCTATGGTGCTCTGCTGCTGTAATAGTCTGGGGTCATCACATCCTCTTGAATGTTAAGTGTTTAACTAGAGCGGCTGAAAGCTAGTGCTGAGTAACTGTGCCAACAATGTTGCAAAAGTGCAGGAATGGACAAATACTGCCATGAAATGAACCAGGCCTTAGGTATGTAATATACCAGGGTTCCTGTTCTTCAACCCTCTGACCCCAAACCATCAGACCCAGACCCTGGCCTCCGGCTCCTGTATCTTTAAGACCACTGAGGCATCTGAACCTTCAGAACACGGCTGGACCTAACCTTGGCTGCAGCTTCTCAGCGTGTTCCAGCTTCAACCTTGGATTTGCCACAAACTGTGGGTTCTGGCTCTGCTCACATTTGGCATCTCCCAATGTACTGACCCTGGTCATATTCACTGACCTGGATTTTGCCTTCTGGACAAGGTTTTCACTTCTTGCCAACACTTGCCTATTTATGTCATCATTATTTCAATCTCAGGACTGACGAGGCTCATGACCCTGAAGGCTTAACCAGGCAGACGGAATGAAGCCAAACCACTTCTCTCACCTTATCTGCCACTACTCCTGGGTGGGGCTCCCCTACCCAGCCTTACGGCTTCACCTTCTCCTGGTCCTCCCCACTTTGTCAACACCATCCCCCTGCCCCAGAGTCCCTTTCCTGCTACTCCCCAGTTCAGATCCTAGCACAGGGTTAAAAATTCAGGCTCTGGAATCAGATTGCCTGGGTTTGGGTCCAGTTTCTCTACTTATTAACTAGGTGGCCTTGGGCAACTGTGACTTAACTCTCAATACTTAGGTTTTTTCCATGTGTAAAATGAGAATTGTAGCAGCACCAGCTATGGGGGCACCACTAGCTGCCAATCCAACATCCAGATCCTTCCTCCTCCTTCAGCTCTGTCCTTAGGCTGCTCTGTGCTCAGACTTGACAGATAGAAACCAAAAAAAGCCTCCATTTCTCAGCCAATCCTGCCACTGGGGTGTCTGTATGACACAGTTCTAACCAATGAGATGGAGGGCAAGTCTGAAGTCGGCTGGGGATCCCTAGGGAAGTTTTTCTTTCCATTTATTAGCATTCATTGTTTTATCTTTCTGCTGGGATGCCAACGCACAGCCTGCAGTGGATCGGCCCTTTTGTTCCACGGGGATAACCACACCCAGAGCCTGGAGCAAGAAGCTAGAAGGAGCTGGAAACCTGATGATTTCTCAAGCACCCATATCAGCCCAGACTGCCTACTCCTGGACTTCTTATATGTGAGGAAAAATAAGTCTCCACTTGATTATGCCACTATGGCCAGTTTTCTGTTGCCTAACAACCTTGTAAAAAGAACTAATGACACATAGCCTTCTGTCTTTCTTATCAAATGATACAATATTTTAACAAGCTACCCTCACCTCAGGAATTGGACTATGAATGACCTAAGGCTGGGAGAGAAAATGCACTGTCCACAGTGACCTCTTCTTCACGTGCCTAGGCTGGCCTGCATGACCCCCTCCATCCTGGGATCGATGCAGGAATTGGCAGACCAGGAAATCCTTCCCTCCTTAGATCCTTCACAGCACTATTTTGACACCTTCCGCTCTTGGTGTTAAAACCATATTCTGCCTCTACTCCAGCTATTTGTTTATTTTTTGCCACCCTTCCAGATTATGAACTCCTAAGGGCCAAAAGTGTGTCTTACTCAGTTTGTATCCTCTGCAGCCACCATCCCAATACCTGGCACATAAAAGTTCCTCAGTAAGTATCTACTACGTTTCATTAAGCTAAATTGCTTTGAAACTGACCAGTAAAAAGGATCATAAATAATTAGTCAGACACCTGGTTTCCTGTCACTTGTTCGTTGGGTGCAATTTGCTTTCTTTATAGCTCTGCTCACCTAAAGAAGATTTGTTTCCCTCTATTATCCAGAAATGGCTTTTTTTTTTTTTACAGTATGTCAAAAATTCCAGGGAATCCCAAGAAGGGAAGACACCATGTTTGTCGTATCTTGGTCACTGTCCTTACAATGTGTTTTTTGTTCATTCAACAAACAGTTATTGAGTATCCAAGTGCTGACATTGTTCCTATGCACTGGATATACAAGCAAGCAAAAAAGAAAAAGGCAGAAGAAAACCCATTCCTACCCTTATGGAGCTTATAGTCGGATGGCAGAACAAATGTCAAGTGCTCAGTAACAGAGAGTAGAAAACAGGGAAAGGAGCTGGTCCGTAGGTTGGCGAAGGCTTCCCTGAGGAGGTAGCAACTGAGCTGCAGTCCGAATGAGGTGCAGGAGTGGAGCAGAGACAGCTGGAGGGAGACAGAAGAGCAGTGCAAAGACCGTCGACGGGAGGGAGCACGGCTGAGGGAAGGAACTGAATCTGTACAGCCGGAGCAGAGGGTAAGTGATGAAACAGGAGACGCGCACGGGGGGCCAGGCCACGCCAGGCTGTGTAGACCTGCGGGAGTTTGTGTGTAACATGATCAGATTTGGATTTTCAAAGATCACTTTAGTGCACAGTGAATGGAAGGCAGCAAGAGGGGCAGGGTGCAGCCTAGACAGTGCAGAAAAGCTTCTCCAAAGGCCAATCTCTGCCTTTTCCACCATCAGCCCTCTTCTCGCAGGAGCCCAGGGGCTCAACAAGGACCTGGGACGGGCCACTGATCCACTTGGCCAGAAAAGTTTGGAAGTGGAAGATGGGTCAAACTCAACTGAAAATGTTGTAAGGTTATTGCCAGACTCATAGCTACCCTCCTATCTTTCAACGGAGACTTAAAACACGCCTTGCCATCTTGATGACCATAATTACTTACTACGTGTGGTTTGTTGTCTTGAGAAAAGGGAGAGTTGTTTTTCCTAAAGTAATGCAACTTAGGGTCACCATGAAAAGTAAAGAAGTGACTGATAAAAGGAGTCAAGAGGGCTTCCCTGGTGGCGCAGTGGTTGAGAATCTGCCTGCTAATGCAGGGGACACGGGTTCGAGCCCTGGTCTGGGAAGATCCCACATGCCACGGAGCAGCTGGGCCCGTGAGCCACAACTACTGAGCCTGCGCGTCTGGAGCCTGTGCCCCGCAACGGGAGGGGCCGTGATAATGAGAGGCCCGCGCACCGCGATGAAGAGTGGCCCCCGCTTGCCGCAACTAGAGAAAGCCCTTGCACGAACCGAAGACCCAACACAGCCAAAAATAAATAAATAAATAAATAAATAAAAAAGAAAAATAACAAGTGACAAGTGTTGGCAAAGATTTAAAAAAAAAAAAAAAAGAAAAGAAAAAAAAAAGAGTCAAGAGTCTTAGCAAGATTCTGTGTTTGTGTCTGGGAAAGATATTTAAATTAAGGAATCTGTGAGTTGGCGTGACAGCCTGGGGGAAAACAGATATATAACTGACTTTCTGGCAGGTTCTCAGCAGGCTTCTGTCTTTCTGGGTTTCCACTGGCAGAGCCCAGACACAGCCCCTCAGGCCCGAGCCCAGGTAATCATGTGTTTTGATAAAAGTCAACAGAGCATTCCTTGAAGCTGAAGAGTTCAGTCAAAATCTTACTTGCATTTACTCCAAGAAAAGCCTGGAGTTTTCTTTTCTTGATCTTAGTCCAAGGGCGAGGTTTTCCGGAAAGTCTGAGAAGAAATTTACGCCTAGCAGTTAGAGGCCCATAGGGAAAGAAAACAATATGTTCCTTTTTTTCTGAAGAAAAGTCCAGCAAACAGCCTTGCAATCAATTTCTCTGGCACTCCTAAGCCCTTGGAGGATGCACACTGGCCATTTTGTACCTACACACAAAATACCATTTAGTCCAATACTGATACCACAAGAGCTGGGTCTATATACGATGGTAAACGTTGCTTAGCAAAAAAACTGGCTGTATTCCTTCCTTCACTTACATGTTTATAAATAACTGCGCATCAATTAAGTAGGCACACACTGCTAGATATTGGGGATTGCAGTGGTATGTCCAGCATCTTTGATTTCACTAGGGTTCCACCAGGGCAAATGTCTCATGAGTTCTGAGATCTAAGTCCCCACGAGTGAAGGCCTTGTTCTGAGCAATCAGGTTAGAATTCCCATCCTGCAAACTCCTGCAAAATATGTGTTGTGGGTCACAACAATGTGAATATACTTAACAATACTGAACTGTACATTTAAACATGGTTAAAATGGTAAATTTTATATTATATCCAGACAAAACTATAACTCAGAAAGATACATGTGCCCCTATATTCACAGCAGCATTATTTACAATAGCCAAGACATGGGAACAACCTAAATATCCACTGACAGATGAGTGGATAATAGAAGTGGTACATATATACAATGGAATATTACTCAGCCACAAAAAAGAACAAAATAATGCCATTTGAAGCAACATGGATGGACCTAGAGATTATCATACTAAGTGAAGGAAGTCAGAGAGAGAAGGACAAATACCCTATGATATCACTTAAATGTGGAATCTAAAATATGACACAAATGAACTTATCTACAAAACAGAAACACACTCAGACATAGAGAACAGACTTGTGGTTGCCAAAGGCGGGGGTGGTTGGAGTGGGAGTTTAGGGTTAGCAGATTAGTAAGATTTTATATACAGAATGGATAAACAACAAGGTCCTACTGTATAGCACATAGTGAACTATATTCAATATTCTGTGATAAACCATAATGGAAAAAATATAAAAAGGATATATATATATATATATATATATATATATATATATACACACACACATACACACACACATATATATATCTGAATATATATGTGTATATATATATATATCTGAATCACTTTGCTGTACAGCAGAATATTAACACAACATTATAAATCAACTATACTTCAATAAAATAAATTTTAAAAATAAACTTAAATATATACAAAAAATAAATAAATAAAATAGCTGTCCAGTTACCCATCACCCCATCTTATTTTAATCCATGGGACAGCTCACACTATATTTGGATTTTTCTAGGTATTTATTTATGTGTTTGTTTATTATCTGTCTCCCCACTAAAATCAGGGATCATGGCTGTCTTATTTACTTCTGTAGTCTCAGTATCTAGGAAAGTGGCTGGCACATAGCAAACACTCAATAAATATTTGTTCATTAATATTACTAAATTGCATCATTATACAAGGCAACATAGCAAATACATTAAAGGCACATATTTTGAGTCCAAACCAATGTTTGGGTTCCATCCCTTCCACATTGCTATTGGCAAAATGACAATTTAACCTCTTTGTCTGTTTCTACACCCTGAAAACGGGAATAGTAACTACTTCACAAGATTGACATGAGAATTAGATAATGTCTTACCTTTACATGTGTATAATATGTGTTAGCTATTAATATTACAGAAAATTAAAAAGAACAAATGACATATAGCCTAACTATAGCCCCTCCAAATTTACTTCTATTGTTTGCCTAAAGGCTTGCACTCACATATTGTTGTAATTCATATGCACATATGAAAACTAATTTATATTGAGAACTTACTATGTACCAGTTACCATTTTAAGCACTTTATATCTGACTTATTTAATCTCTATTGATCATATGAGAAAGCTACTATTACTATACCCATTTTACAGATGAGAAAAATTGAAGCCTAGAGGGATTGAGTAATTTCCCCAAAGTTATGCAACTAGAAAGTTGGCTCAAACTTGAAAGTTGTGCTCTGTAGACTCTGTTCTTAACCAATATTAGCATGGGCCTCTCCATATTTTGATTAACTTTTTCAAAAACTTAACATTATAAACAGCAAGGTCCTACTGTATAGCACAGGGAATTATATATGTGTGTGTGTGTGTATAACTGAATCACTTTGCTGTACAGAAGAAATTAACACGTAAATCAACTATAGTTCAATAAAATAAATTTTAAAAATAAAAAACATTAGTTCATGCCACTATTTTCATATATCAAAAAAGTCAACATGATTGTCATCTTTTAAAAATAGATTATCCAATTTTGATGACAGAAAGCAGTTTTTTAAACTGTTGGTGGATATAAATTATTTTAGTTGATCTTAAAAAAAATACTGTAAGGTCACTATTATTAGCTTCACTTTATATAGGGACTCCAAGGCAGAAGTTTCAATGATTCTCCTAACATCACACAGCAAGTTTAAGAGCCAAGTCTTCAACATCCAGTTCTAGTACTTTTGGTCCTTTTGTAAGAGCCGCTAACTGTCTACATTAATGGAATATTACATGTTTAATATGGCATATCCTGTTCAGTTTTGAATTAACAACTGGTGGTCGGAATTTGATATTTGGAGTATAAGTATTTCTTACCCCAACTCTAAAAATCCTCTCAACCTAAACCAAGATCATGCAATGGCATTCTACACAATCAAAGTTTTCTCCTTTTGGCTCCTGGATGGACTTAAAAAGTTTGGTCAATTTGAAACCATAATGGCCTTCATAGTGACATGGTGGGAGAAATCCTACAAGGGTAATGGATCAACAAGAAACCCAGAATTATAGTTCAGCCTATAATTTTGTAAAGAGTAAAGAAAGCTAAAAATCCAGGCCAATCACTCAAAATAAAGCCCAATCAATGCCATGAAAATGAAAGAGGAGCAGGACCCAATGTTTGGATCTTTCTGAGGCCTTCTTAAATTAAAGTAACAGTTATTCATTCAGACTTTGGATTTATAAACCTAGCCCGGAGTTGGGTCCCCCAGAAGCCTGTTTTATGGGGTTAAAACTGACTTCCTAGAGGGAAAAGTACCAAGTGCAGCAAGAAAAAATGCCTGTTTAGAGTGGAATTGGGACAGGCAGCTGCTAAGCAGGCCCCAGTGATCCCTTCCTCCCGGATCCCATGTCCTTGTGTAATTACCTTCCCTTGAGTGCTGGTGGGACAGGGATAAAATATGGCAAAAGTGATGGGATGTTACTTCCAATGTTAGGTTACAAAAAGACTCCGGTTTCCATCTTTCTTCCCTCTCTCACTGGCTCGCTGGCTCTGAGGGAAGCCAGCTGATATGCTGCGAGCTTTCCTATGGAAAAGTCCATGTAGCAAGAAACTGGGGGAGACCCTCAGTGCAATGGCCAGCAAAGAAATGAATCCTGCCAACAACTGCATGAGCCAGCTTGGAACGAGATCCTCCCCCCGTTGAACTTTCAGATGAGGCTGCAGCCCCAGCTGTCACTTTGACTGCAACCTTGAGAGAGACCTTGAGGGAGAGGTATTCACATAAGCTGTTCCCAGATTCCTAACTCCAGAAACTAAGAAATAATAAATGTTTGTTACATTAAGTGACCAAGTTTTGGGGTCATTTGTTATATAGCAATATATTTCTAATACAGAAACTTTGCCAAAAGCAAGGGCCCCATTATCTGAGGCTCACTCATTTATTCATTCACTTAGTACCTATTTATTGAGCATTACTAAGATAAAGTCATATTAGGGACAAGAAGAGTTCCTTGTCTTCAAGGAGCTATGTTCTAGACAAGTCTACAGATATCTAAGAAAGGCAGCAATATTGACGGTCCAGTCCAGGAAGGCATTCCCAAAGAAGTGAATTCCCAAAGAGGTTCTTGGCCAGACCTTGCTGGATAGACAGCACTCAACTGGCAGGCAGAGATGGCGATAGGAAAAGCCAGAGAGTGAAGTGGATGGTGGCAGGTAGGAAGCAGGTCTAGACCTCTGAGAGTCTACAAGCTAGTGGAAAAGGCATGAGGAGAAGCCACAGGGGAGAAAGAACAAGGTTCATTCAGGGTTTCCTTTCTGGCCAGTCACCACCAGCATCAGAGACTCTGGAGAAAGAGCCCATCCTCTGCCTGGTCCTAATACTGTATACACAATTTGTTGATCTTGTCAAAGACGGGGGCAGGGAGTGGAATTTCTTCCCTTCAGTTTGTACCATCTCTGAGGTCATTGCTATACTGTTCCATTGTTCCTAAGCTTGAGTGAACCATTCATCACTGCAAACGACTAGGGGAAAACAAAATGCACAAAAGGCATTTTCAGATACAGCAGCCTGAGGATTTATGTCTCATCACTTGGAGGCTACAAATTTAGCTAAAATGATGCATATGTCTCATGAAATGTGGAAGAGAGAAATTTCTGACTCACAAATTCAGACCACTAATAAAGATGATTTAATGATGATTGTTGTAGGAGTTTGAATTCCTATTGTATGACAATTGCACATCTGTATTATCCTCATTAGACCTTTCTTTGGCTCTTTTTGGAGTCTTTGGAAAAGTCTTATAAGGTTTACTCTAAAAATATTATTTCACAAATGAAGTATTTGAGTAGAAGACATAGGATACCCTCAAACTTCGGCTAATGTTGTTTTCATCACTGGTGTTAATTTTTAATTTCTTGAGTTATTTAGGTCAAACATTTCTATCATGGAAGTTGTTACAAGCTGAACTGTGTAACCCCAAAATTCATATGTTGAAGTCCTAACCTCCAGTACCACAGAATGTGGCCGTGTTGGAAGACAGGGCCTTTAAAGGGATAGTTAAAGTAAAACGAGGTGATGTGGGTGACGGGTACTAATTCAGTATGACTGGTGTCCTTATAAGAAGAGGAGATTATGACACATGCACACAGGGAAAAGACCATGTGAAGACACAGGAAGACTGCCATCTGTTAGCCAAAGACAATGACCCTCAGAAGAAACCAACCCTGCCAATACCCTGATCTCAGACTTCTAGCTTCCAGAACTGTGGGAAAATAAATTTCTATTGTTTAAGGCACCCAGCCTGTGCGGTACGTTGTTATGGAAGCCCTAGCAAACTAATAACTAGAAGTCTTTATAGTTTCATGAAAGGAATAAAGAGAATTCTCCCAAAACTTTTTAATCATCCTTTCACAGTAAATATATTTAACTCATCTATAAACTATTCGGTATTGAGTATAAGTTATTTATTTAAAAAAAAAACTTTCTGTTAAGAAAAGATGTTCATTGGAGATAAATTAGAAAATATACATAAGCAAAATGAAGAAAATAAAAATCATTCATCCTTTATCAACCAATATTATGATTTATCACCAATGATTTATCCTTGCAGATATATATAGTAATGGTTCAAAATATTCTGCTGGAGCATGGACTTTTCCCACAGGACTTTGGTCAAGTTTGGGCAAGCTGGAACCTTCATGAGCTTCCATTTTCTCATCTATAAAATGGGGATAATAATAACTGCCTTCCTGGGTTTTTGTCAGTTGTACAATATATAATAAAGTACAGTATATAAGCACTTAACAAAGTGCCTGGCACATAGTAAACAAACAATAAATGGTCTGTATATTTTATATAGCCTGTATTTTACTATAACAAGTCATTCTGCACATGCTATTTTTACAGTCTGGTTTTCTTTTTTTCATGCTTGGTATAGTTTCATTACTAGCTGTTTATGAAGTTCTGTTTCTGGGTATTTAAGCACCCTACATATAAGAATATTGTTTTCTGGTTTCATGGTGTTTTCATTTGAATAGCCTTTCTTCAGGCCTCTTGGTGTAGAGTTTCATGCCACTTTAAGACTCTTGGTCTTTTAGCAGCCTCCTTGCGTTTAGGAAGACTTCCAAAAGCACAGTTGGGGATTGAGAACTCGTTCAAATTTGAGCCGGTGCCAGTGGCAAAGAGAAAACAGAACTGTTCCTGCTGACTCTGCACTGCAGCTGCCAGATGCCTTGGTTAACTTGCAGAAAGGGAAACAAAATGGAATGGCGAAACGAAATGCTTTGGAGACGACACGGTGGTGGCAGAATAGGGGTTTGCTCCGCTGGTGCTCTTAGCAGCGGTTCTAAGGGTCAGGATGCCCCAGGCCCACATGTCTGAGTCAGAGCCAGGCCACCCCATGATGCAGTCAGCCTATAGCCGACAGGAGGGGACTCCAGCCGGACTGCCAAGGGTCCTGGAAGTCACCGCCTCAGTGCCCCTGTACCACCACTACCCCCAAAAGCGACCTCCTTCACCTGAAGCTTTGCTCACTGAGGTTCTTAAAGTGCAAAAACTCAGGACAGTATTTAAACCCAAAGTTCTTAGAATGAATGAGCTTCAAGCCCCTTCCTAAAGCAGGGGAAAGGTAAACAGCTTGAGAGAATACACAGCATGTGTGGGTAAGAAAGATATCAATTCCAAAGCGGAGGCTGGAGGCTGAAGTTAAGTCCTGTTTATCTCCAACTGTGCAAGGGTCAGCGGAAGCTGTGCAGGGGGAGGGGATGGCGCCATAGGTACTCAAGGTCTCTTACAAATACTCTACAGCTATCACGAAGAAAAGACTACATCCTCACCTGTCATCAGGATCTTTCCTAAGGACACGCA
Organism: Balaenoptera musculus; assembly: GCF_009873245.2. NCBI lineage: Eukaryota > Metazoa > Chordata > Mammalia > Artiodactyla > Balaenopteridae > Balaenoptera > Balaenoptera musculus. Next base: position 34,553,690 of record NC_045787.1, read on the forward strand.
GGCCAAGGCTGCTTCCATACAGAAAAGAACTGCTTTTATCCATAAAGTGGCACCTTATGGAACAGCCTTGGGCTCTACGGAACACAGGGAGGGAGGGCGGTGAGCTCCCACCTGTTAGCAGCAGTTCTTTCCTCCAGGAGTTCCATTATCACCTCAATTCAACTCAACAAATATTTGCCAGGCATCCACTGTGAGCAGGACATTGCTCTAAGGTGGGTGGACCAAGTGAAGGCTGCTCCAGGGAGCTGGAGCTTGTTCGTGCAGCAGCTTCGGCACCGGAGGCTGTGAGGAACCCACCCCGCCGTACTCCAAGGTCAGCTGCTGGGCTCCCTGCACTGGAAGGGAAAGGTCACTTTAATACCACCCACTGGGGCTTTCCTGACAACCAGCTTTTCTAAAGACAAAGTGAGACTCTCTCTCATCAAGATAAACAATTTAACACGGATCTTGGAATCACCCTGAGAAACACATGTGACTGTTTATTTCATAAGAGAGCGATTTTGTGGAAGACCATATTCGGGACTGTGTGTCAATGGCAATATATTGCTGCAGCTGGCTATATATATTTTAATGTCTTTTTTTCTGCTGGTTTTTCTACCAGAGTTTGGAAGCACAGAAGGTCACCAACATAAACTTTATGCTATAAAGATACCTCAGTAGAACTCCTAAAATGACACAATTCCCAGAGTCTTGTTTACAACTAAGCAATTCTACCCATTTTTCTGGGATGCCTGAAGACATGGGGTCTTCATTTCTTCATGTGAAAAATGAGCACTGCGCTGGCCAGATGAATCACAAGGCCTCCCAAGCCTACAGTCACCTTCCAAAGGAAGCTGCCACTTGGAGCCCTGTGGAGGAAAATTGCTCCAGGTCATCAGTCCCAACTCTGGCTGCACATTAGAATCACTGGAGAGCTTTTAAAACATGCCACTATCCAGGCTCAACCCCACAGATTCTAATTTCAGGGTTCCGATTAATCCTGGATGGGGTCTTATTTCTAAGTTATCACAGAAGATTCTGTTTTGCAGCCTGGGTTGAGAACCACTGCTTCAGACCATTCCATAAGCTGGAGAGACCAAGCACAACTCCACCTTCCCTCCCCCATATGCAATTAATGGGACCAATGTCGAACTCTTAACCCAAGGACAGCCAAGACCTAAGTTGGCCTGGGTCCTCTGAGGCGGCCTGTGTTGGGATCCCCAAGGCAATCCCCAAATTCAGAGATTTGCTACAGGGACTCATGGGACTCAACACATAGCTGGACTCATGGTTAAGATTCATTACAGTGATGGAGTAAGGATACACAGTCAGATCCTAATGGAAAAAGACAGGCAGAATCTAGAGAAATCCATGCACAGGCTTCCTATGCTCTCTTTCTATGAAGGCACACACTTGAACACATTACTTTCTCCAGCAATGAAGAATGTAGTAATATGTGTGCAATGTTTCTTCCAGGAAAGCCCAGTAGAGACAGAGCATTCAACATGTTTATTGGGGGCTGGTCACATCTGCACTCTCTGCCTAGCATGCATCAAAATTCCAGACTCCCAGAAGGAAAGCAGGTGCTCAGCATAAATATCCTTGTTGGCACAAACAGTCTAGGCACAGAGAACCACCCTTATCAGTTTTGAGAATGGTGGAAACACCCAGATACCAGCCAAAGGCCAATCCTGCAAGCAGGCCCTTCTAAAGAGACCAGTCTCAGGCCTGCTGTGTTAACTCTTTTCTGCACACAGCCCGAAACAAAGATGCTGATTATCAGTTAGATGGGTAAATTCTGTCTCAGGAATTTGACTTGGGAAATAAGAACAGCCTCAGGAAGTTGTTTTGAGAGGAGAAGCGACCACACACAAAGAGAAGCAAAGATAAGAACATGACTGAGTCACATGATGGCAATGCTTCAGTGAAGAGCACAAGCTCCAATGCTGGGGATTCAGCGAGGTAGCTCAGCTATTAGATCTCTGTCGGCTCCTCTGCCTCCCGAATCCTGTTGCTCTTCTTTCCCTGAAACCTGTCACCCCAGCCGTTCCTGGTTTTCCATGAATATTCTGTGGAGCCACTTTATAAGTCTGTCCTCCCTGTATGTAGCTTATCCTCGCGCTAAACCTCCATTGCGCAGCCAGAGTACGTCTTAATATCTTTTAACTAAAAGAGCTCACAAGCTCGCTCATCACACGATACTGACCCAGGACCACCTCAGAGGTAGGCAGAGAAAGAGCAACCAACCACAACCTCAAAAAGAGGAAAAAAGGCATGTGAGTCGTCATCCAGACCAGGCTTCACAAAGCCACAGTTACTCTTAGCCACACACTGCCCTCCACGTCAAGTGGACTTTTGGCTGAATTGGGTGATACCTTTGCAGATATGATTACAAAGTTTTGGTGATGGAGACCATGAAGATTTGGTCTTTGTGGTCCCAGAATACAAAACAACTAATGGAGAATTGTGGAAAAGTTCCCAGCTCTATGAAACTCATCCAGTTATATCTTGGTCTCACTCATTTAATGTTTAGCTGGACATATCTATGGACTTCAAAATCATTTTAAACAGTGAAATAATCACATAAGTATTCAGTTCAGATGCTGTGAAATTCAAACTTTTAGGTTGAAGGATTAAGACCTTCCTCTATGAAAAGAGCGTGAGTTTATTCCTCTCCATTCTACAACCCATTTTTCCAGTGCTAACACTGTCACCATCACATGTTCTTCACAATGGTTGTTGATTCAAATAAATCAGAGAATGTTAGAACTGGAAGAGACATTACCAATCACCTGACATTCAAGCCTCTGGTTTCAGAGATGAGAAGCTATAGGCCCAGCAAGATTTATAGGCTTATCCAAGGTCTCACAGCTGGCTTGAACCAGAGCAGAACTAGAACTCTTAAGCTCCTGACTCCCAGGCTAATTTATTGCCACTCTGGGGTCTTCGCGTTGGTCTTTTCCTGTGCAACAGAATTCAGGCTCCAAAACTGTGGATAACTTCTGACTATTTTTGCAGCTGTTATCTTTCCAAAGTCTATTATCATTCCCAGAAAATATTAACATTCACAAGGCTGTGGATTTGTGATTGTGCAATAAGTAAATAATACATCGTTCTCAAATGTGCTAATCTTTGCAAACCAAGATCACGTGTTTGTAAATAACAGGAAGCTACACTCAAAATATGTACTTTTGAGTCTCTAAGAACAAGTCAGCACAATCTGTTTTCTGCTATAGTTACACTTAAAAGAGAATTTAACCTTCACTCACTCATTTACTTTTAAAACTATGTCACATGACAGTATTCAGTTCAAAAAAGGTAAATGTTACCTGTATAACAACTTTACTCAGACGTTAGGCATCAGTTAATCTCTCAGTGATCAATGAAAAATAACTTAGTTAACCATTATTAGAAACCCAGCTGTTCCAGGACTGGGCGTGGTGGAGGGAGACAAAGCAATACAAACTAAGACACTCTCAGAGCATTTAATGTGCAGAAGACAAAATGCAGAAAGATATTAAAAATGTGCAGAAAAATATTAAAAACAATATGCACTAGATCATACAGTATATCTTACAATAATACCCCAAGAACTCAAGGACGAGAGAGAATAGCAGAGACAGGATGGGTCCAATTAATAGTTTTCTGAATGGGCATTTGTGATTGGACATGGTTAAAATAGAGCATTTTTGCTCCGAGGCATAGTAGAAAAGCAGGACAACTTTGATGTCAATCTGATTTTTATTTCTAATTTTTTCATCCACATAATGAGTATTTATTGAGCACATTTTTATGTGCCTAACACTTTGCTGGCCATTGCAAAGGATCCAACTATGGGAGCATTGCTTAAATTCTCAAGGCCTCAGATTCCTTACCACTGAAATATGAAAAGTGTATCAGATAATATTAGGTCCCTTCTAGTTCTTACTTTCTATGAGTCTAACCTCTCCAAGATGAAGAAGGAATTCCTGATAAGCTCTTACAATCTGTTTGAAACAACAAAATTTGTGTGCATGGAAATAGAAATACACAATACCTGATTTTCAGGGGTTCTAAAGTTTTTTGCCCTCCTAACACACAGGAGAGTTATAACACATTTCTTTCAGTGGCTCAGTCAGTACACTTGGAGAACATGCCCCATAGAGGGGAGAATCAAAATGGCAGTGGAAAACTAAATAGGTCTGAAAAGTTCTCCCAGGGGATCCAGACACGAGCCCCTCTTCTCAGAGGGCCTCTGCCACCTCTTTGCTCAAGTAAGAATCATTGGATTAAATGTTCAAATGAATGGAATAGTTCTGATGAAATGTGCTGAAATGATACAGAATAAAAACTTTCTTCTTTCACTCAAGATAAATTCAAATACCTACTGTGTTCCAGTCATTGTGCTAGGTACTACAGATTAAAAGTAAAGAAGCAAACCAGAGACCCAGCCCTTAAGGGACTTAGAGCATGGTAGCCTAGGCCAACTACAGGACACTACAGGCTACAAATATCAGAAAACCTGACAGGCTTAAACACTAAGGACTGTAATTGGATGATGTAGCTGGAATCCTAAAAGTAAGGCAGGCATCACAGTTGGCTTCATCTAGTGATTCCAATTAGTTGGTTTCAAGGAACCTTGGCTTCAAGTCCCAGCTCCTCACTTACTAGCAACATGACTCCGGCGAGTTGTTCAGTTTCTCTAAATCTCAAGTTCAACATCTGTAGAATAGGAATAATAATTGTTCCTACCTCACAGCGTTGTTATGAGGATTAAATGGGACAATGGTAATGAAGCACTTAGCCTGATGCCTAGAAAAACGCAAAGGCTCAATACAGTTATTAGCACTATCATCATAATTAAAGTGGCTGACTATGTGCAAAAGTGAGATTTAAAAAAAAAAAAAATACAGAATTTTACAACCCACAGCTAAGCTTGTGAAAAAAGACAAAAAGTTGGTTGAAAAGTGATTTGGGAAGGATAATTTGCAGAACGTAGCAGAAGCCCTTTCAGAGAAAGGAAGATAAAAGGATGGTAACTGGAGGTTGATCTCAGGATGGAGATAGAACTTGTTATTTTGGAAGTAAAGAAACCTGGGTATTTTTATAGTCTGCGAGGTGAGATCTAGTAGAGGTGAAGAAGCTGAAAATACTAGAGAAAAAGAGAATATTGCAAATTGCAGAGGAGATAGACACCAAACACAGGTGTAGCGATTTGCCTTGAGCAGATGATATGATGACAATTTTTAAATTATTCCATTTTATTAAACGCTTACTATGTCAGGCACCAGCCTGAGTACTACGCATGTTATCTTATTTTAGCCTCACAACAACCTTAAGAAGTAGATACTTTTTATCTCCATTGAGCTCCTCTGTTCAAATCTAAAACTGAGGTTTGGAAATTGTTAAATAACACCTAGTAAAAATGGAACACAAACATGAACTTGACTTTCACACCAAAACCTGTGTCTTGATACCTAAGTTAAACTGAGGTAAAGAAATGAGAAGAGGTGCATATATTAAAACATCTGTAGCTTGGGGATAGCAATTAGTGGGAGTCTGTACTGGATAGAATCCGTATTCTCCAGGAAGTATACAAAATTAACTATTGAGATAGAGGAGTTCAGACAATGTCTAGAAGTCACAAAGGAAGGAACAGAATGACTGGGGGAGAGGCAATAGTCAATAAGAATTTTCCAGAATCAATGAAAGACTTAAATGTTCAGATTTAAGAATCACAATGAATACTAAGCTAAACAAGTAAAAATTAAGCCACACTTAGATTCACCCCGGTAAGACTGCAGAACACCATTGATAATAAGAAAATTTTAGTATTCAGAACAACAAAAAAAAACAGATTACCTACAAAGTAACAATTAGACTAAAGCAGACTTCTCAACAGGAAAAAACAAAGACCACAAAATAACAGAAAGTGCTGAGGAAAAATATCTGCTAATATCATTCAAGAGGAGAGATAAAATAAAGTTTGAGTGTGTGTGTTTTCAAACAGTCCCTGAAAGAACTACTAAAGAATGTACTTTAGAAAGAGGAAATTTAACAGAAAAGGAATGAGTGGAGAGCAAAAACCAGTATGGATCAAAGAACTTGGTAAATATTGATACTTTGGTAAATATTCATTCACTGTTTGAAATAACAACAATAATAATGACTACTGAAGAGAGGAATTTAAATGAAGTAAAACTAAGATACTTAAAAAATAGAAGAAGGGGAAGGTGATTTAAATTAAAGAATTCTAAAGTCATTATTTTGTTCAGAAATAGTGTAGACATATCAATTTCTGACTTTTTAGAGTATGTTTCTTTTTAATGTTAAGAGTAACTGTTATCAAATTACAATCTCTAATTTTAAAGGGAGAGAACTTCAAAATCATGGTTTTAGAGTGAACATAGGAATGGGCGTGACTAACTGTAGGTGTAATTAATTTCTATAGAGAAAAGGATCTAAAGGAAATAGGACAAAATGTTAGTATTTGTAAGTATCTATTATTTTCTGTATTTTTGAAATATTTTGCAATTAATTTTTTTTAAAAAAGAAGAAGCTTCTGGTGCTTTTAATTGACAGGTTTTGCTTGATCACATATCAAGCCACAATCGCTGAATCTTCACTAAATGAAGAAGCTGAACCAGCGAAGCTCATATTTGTCTAGCTAGGGCCTCACCATGTGCAGAAGCAGAAGTAGATGATATGTTCTTTTCTGTTTCTGTAAGCAAAGTATCCCTGTGAGGCATCTGGACTTTGAGCTCGTGAGTCAGGCTCATAGTTACAGCCTGTCTCACCAGGTCACAGTGACCTTTGTGATTATCACTTAGATGCTTCTGGAAGGATAATCTTAGTAGTCTTTCAAAGTCCTTTCCAAGTCTCTGTCAGTCTATGTTTATCATTTTCATGGTCTAATTGGGCAGTTTTCATAAATTGATACAAAGTGTCTTCTGCATGAGCACAGTCAAGCTTTACAGCTGTTGTAAAGAGAGTATCACTCTAACTCTGTCTGGCTAGAGTTGGTTGGTTGGTTTGTTTTAATGGGATATGAGTCCTTTAATAGCAGTCTAATCCCTTCAATTTACAAAAAAGTGAGGGCCAGAGAAATCAGTCTTCTTGCCCAGTATCTTACAACTAATAAATGAGAAAGCTGAAAATCAAATTTTGGACCCATCACTATCATCATTCTCTAAGATAATGCCTACATTCCTAAGCTGTTACAGGAAGAAGTATGTTATCTGTGAAGATCCTGAAAGTATCGATCACGAAGACATCATGATTTATAGCCACCGGATTTAACCCCAGTGGAACAGCAAAGTGCAGTGCCTCTGGCATTCGAGGCCACAACCCCGGGCTATTCATGTCTAGCCTGTGCCTGTCCAATGCAGCCAGGCTCCTGGGATCTTCAGAGATAAGTCCTCCCGCGTGACTCCAAGTTGTGAAACCAAGTTGTGAAGAGTTTGAGGAAGACACGTTTGCTGACAACACAACCTTAACAACAGCCAAAATGTTGCTAACACGGTTAGACACACCTCACTGGAATGATCAAAACTGCCCAGGTCACCTGCTGTTGGGTTAAAGAACCACAACCCTGGAGAGGACTCTGAGAAGTCACAAAGGACACCTAGATCTAACTACAGCACTTTTCAAACTTTAATGTGCACATGAATCATGCAGGTATCTTATGAAAATACAGATTCTGATTGAGTGGGCTGGGGTACGGCCTGATATTCTGCATTTCTAGCAAACTTCCAGGTGGTACCCATACTGCTGGTCCCACGGATACCCTTCAAGTAGCCAGGCTTTTCCCCGTGCACAGAATTCTCACAGGGTCTGTGATGAGGAGACCGTGCTTCTCGAAGGCAGGACTTGGGCAGCCAGGGAGGGCTGGAAGCAGGTGGATTGTGTGAGCGGTATGCACAAAACTAGTCATGTGCCGCGAGAGTTACGGGGGTGAACACATGACCGTGAATGATTAATGAACCTGAAGGAGACATTTCCTGAAGGCTTCTGGGAGAGAAACGTTTCCTTTTTTTGAGAGAGGTTTTGAAAGTGGCTCTTGATGGTTCATTCACCTTCCAGCCAAGATGGCCAGTACCCTCCTGCTGGAAACTACTAAAACACAGGGTAAAAATACATGAAACAATGGTTTTCAGACATTGGACATCAGGTTGTGCAGGACAGTAATCCCTGGGAAAGGGGAAAAACCGAAAAAAATAAAACAGAGTGTCAGTGAGCTGTGGAACAACTTCAAGCAACCTAATTTTATGTTATTGGATTAACTGGGGTGGGGTGGTGATAGAAGAAAATATTGGAATAGATAATGGTTGAAATTTTTCCAAAGTTGATTTAAAAAAACAGAAACTCAAGATTTAAGAATCTCAATGAGTCCCAAGCACAAGAAAAAAGAAGAAAAGAAAGGAAAGAAAGAAAGAGAGGAAGACCAGATCATTAAAGATAATTTATCAGTGGTGGAAATCTGTAAAATATTTTCCCTTAAAAGAAGTCTTTATGTTAACCAGTTTTGAAGAACCTGTTTTAAATGAATTGCTGTTCTCCTTTAAGTCAGTACTGCAATGATGATAGTTTGATTTCTGTTTCTGCAGAACTCAAAACTAGCTTGGATATGTGAACAGATCTCATTGTTCTGCTAATGTATTATTCATCTTGGTCACATGTTCAGGCCAGACCAGGCTCAAAAGGCAGCCACAAAGTCTGTGCCCATGAAATTATCTGTTTCACCACAGCTACAAATCCTATATTCCTTTCATGTATGTATTTAGGGGCTAGATTTCCATTCCATCCTTCATTTAGATATACTGAAGGCTGGCATGGTCTATAGGACCTCCTGCAAACTATTGTGAGTGAAAATATGATGATGATTTTTTCTTACTTAATTGTTCCAAGTTTCATATACCCTTCATGTCTGGAATGTCCTCTCAAGCACTGCTTCCTCCCCCTCTCACAATTTCACAATACACACCACTTATTGTCCAAGAGCACAAGGAGCGTCCAAGAATCAAATGATGAAAGAGGGAGAGAGAGAGCTGGACACTGTCATCAGCCCCCTAGCACCACTGTCACTCCCGGCCCTGCTCCAGCTAATGACTGCTTGTCCCTGCTCTGGGTTATAGTTCCAAGGTTTCAGCTCTTCCACCCTCTGAGGCTTAGCCATTTTTTCTGCAAAGGCTTGAAATCATGCCAGAGTGAATGTGTCATCTAGGAGGGGTTCCTGCCTTCAACACACTCTGCCCTGAAACCAGCCTTTACCCAAAATCCTTAGACCCCCTGCACTGAGTCTTGAATCCCTTGTCCTCCTGGTAAGGTCTGCTTTAGGGTCCATGCTGTCCTTCCCTGTCAGCAGACTCCAGTTCAGCCTAAAGGTTTCTCTAATCTACCTTTAGCAGGTCCAGGGCATTCCCATTTCTTCCTCATAGGAAGGCCTGATCTCTTTATGTAATTGGTCTCCCCTTCTCCGGAACTCTGCATACCAAGCCAAGGGCTTGTATAAGGACTTGTATCATCAGATACAAAAGGTTCTGTCCCCTTTCTCAGGATATCAGCTCATTTGAGTTTCATCTTTGATAATTAAGAGAAGGCCGCTCATCCTTCTCTTAAGGAGGACTTCATGCATAAAAGTGAAACAAATGTCAATGCTTAGGTGATTTTTTTATCTCTTTCTATAAATATGGAATTTGCTCACACGATATTTTAGAATTCTGCTTCAGCCCCTCACCCTATTATTCAGAATCTCCACCATACTAAGAAAGCTGAAAGAATTCCAAAGGACATATATCTATAGGTGGAAAAGAATTGCACTGCTTTTGTTTGCCTATTTTAATACCAATGATCATTTTTAGACATCAAGACCTTCTAACAGATTCTAATTCCAAGGAATCCCAAGCTCCCTATAAGTCCGCCCGGCTCCTATCTTGCCTATCTTAACATAAATGAGTCCTCTCCTACCGACTTGGGTGCACAAGAATTTCCTTTCTTCCCTGCTCCCAGGCCAGGGCCTCTCTACCAGGGAGTTGTCTCCACTTGTGCCACAAAGGGTAAGCTCAGATGCTCATAGTTTGGAACTCTTCCCTTGCCCTTCCTGGGTGTGACTGAGGAACAAAAACTAGGAAGGAGACATCCCAGAGAGTGGATGTTTCTCATTTAGATCTAAAAAATCTCTATCCCAATAAACAAGCCCTTCACAAATGACCAATCAGAAAAACTGTCAGTACCTCTAGCATCTAGCCATTGCCTAGCACATAGCAGGCACCTGTTCAATACTGAATAAATAAATGAACAAATCTATGCCTTTCCATGTGTCTCTGACTGCAGCAAATATCATGAATTTCAATCACTTAATATATTATACTTCTATATTCGCACTTTAACAGGAATCTCCCAAAATCTTAAGGCAAAAGAAATTATTATTGCTCCGAAACACCATGGTTACTCTAATAATAGGATTCCAATATTGGTTATTTTTGCTGTCTGAGCATCATTAACACTAGCTTCTACAACAAACAACCCTAAAATTTCATCAAAGCCACAGCTGTTTTATTTCTAGTCCACTCACATTCTGATGTTGATTGGGTGGCTCTCCCAGGTGGATTTCTTCTAAGCTTTAACTCAGGGATCCAGGCTCCTTCCATCTGTGGCTCTGCCTCCTGGAAAGGAAAAAGAGTAGAAGATCTAGGAAACGTTAGTGGCTGTATCACTTCTACTAATATTCTATTGTCCAGAACTAGTCCTGTGGTCCCAGCTAGATGCAAGAGCCTCTGGTGGGAAACGTGATTTTCTTGTTTGCTCAGGAATTGAATGTATACAGTTTGGTGAACACATTGCACTACCTTTGCCATAGGGGCTAAAGGAGAATTTCATGTTGGGGGGCCAGGACCTCACTAACATTGTAACCTTTACCCTATTTCTCCTATGCCTTTCTCTTCGGTGCAATTCATCATGCATATCCCCTCAGTCAGTCACTTAGAATATAAAAGCTTTCACTATGATCTGAAAAATTATAGTAAACACACTATACAAGTAGGGTTGTTCCATGTAAACAGTTTGGTTTCAAAGTCCATGAGTGTGTTGCTTATGAGACAAAAATTGTCTAGAGATTCAGCAAATATTTGCTATTGATGGTGAAAGTGACAGCAATGATTTCCTCTGCCTGATCTCTGGCCTTAACCCTTTCCATCTCAAAACTCTCCCTACAAAGTCCTGCTACTCTTCCCAGTTTCACTCTGTTCAGTTCCCGGTTCTACTGGGGGAAGTAAAGTCATTTCTACAGCCTCAGGTCAAGCCAAAATGAGTCTTCTCAAGTCACGATTTTTGGTGCTAATCCTAACCTTCTATAGCTATTCCCTCACTGTCTACTGCTATTCATTGTATGTACTTCTCTCTGCATCTAGGTAACTTCTTTCTTACCTATCATCCTCTACAGATCTGTGGGCCTAAGTACCACCTCTGTGTGGTGTGATCAACAGCATACATTGAAGCAAGGGCCCCTTATCACTACATCCTCAATGCTTACTATGGTCTCCTAATCAGCTGTTGTCACTGACCTTCTCACCAGCTTCCAGAAAGGAGAGGATTCTATTGACAAATTCTTCTTCTCCACTTCCCGGTTAGCTGTTTGTACCCAGGATCCCCCTCACCCTCCAGCCAGTGATCAAAGGGCCTCGGGGAAATCAAAAGGGCTTAGCAGCAGAAGGAGCCCTGATTTCTTTCGGCATTTGCTGAGAACCTACTGTTGTCTACACAGTTCTAAGAGCTTTCAATGGATTGTCTCAAGGAATCCTCAGAATGCCTAAGGACTATTATGACTCCCCTTTTACAGAAAGTTACGCAACTTGCCCAAGGCACACGCTAATGGTGGAGCAACGTCATGGTGTGGATGTGTGTGGAGAGAAACAGGAAGACGAGGAGGGTATTCCCTCCTCTGTGCTAACGGTGGGACTACCATGTGAAGAAAATCTGGGCGGGAAGATGCTAGTGCCCTGCTTCTCCCCCTCCTCCCCCTCCCCCAGCTGCTGCACCCAGAGCCAGGGGCTCCCAGCCTTCCTCCCTCTCTGGCAGGCCCAGCTGCAGTTTCAAATGGCTCACTTTTCAAGTCTCAGTACCTAAATGGGTCAACTCCATTCAAAGGGGAAAAGAGAAGGAAGCTGTGTTTTGGCATTTAATCCCAAAAGCATTCTTCCAGCCAGTTTTTCCATTAATAAAACCGGCCCTTTAAACGTCCAGTTTTCAGAAAACTTGTAGCATTTACACAGTCACGGAAAGACAATCAGCAAGCCTGATACTCTCAGCGCACCGCCTCTGACTACTTGATAAGGAACCTCAGGAGACTAACTGCAGACGGGTTCACTGAACTCTTTCCTCGGGAACACGGAGCACCTCGTTCCTGTCATGTCCCTGGTGACAAGGAGGAGCCACGGCTCTCCTCACACGGAGCAGCCGGGATGCAAGCTGAGCAGAGCCTTCGTCTGCCCCGAGAACCCACGCTGTCACCCTTCACGCTCCTGGCCGTGCTGGCTCAGCTGCTGAACAGCGCGTACACTGTTGCCACATCCTGGGGCTCCTTTCCCCTCCTCCCTCCCAGCTGGATCACTTCTCTATTGTGCACCTTTAAAAAGCACAGTCAGGTGAACAGAAACACAGCAGCTTCTGAGAACAAAGTCAGACTAGAACAGTCTATGTTCCAAACTGAACTTCCTGATCTTTTTGTCTTACTTGCTGTTCAGAAAGGAACTCGCAAACGCCATCCCTGTCCGGTTTTGCTTTGCAAAGGGAGCCAACAAAGTTCATTGAAACCTCCCCACCTTCCCAGGGTCTCAGGTACGGAGGGATGTTGCCAAAATAGGTGTCAGCTCCCTTTTCCTTAAAGAACTGACACTTAGAGAGGGTCAGTTAACCACCTTCCTATCGCAACAAAATGACTTAGTTTCAAATTCTTACAAAAATCACATCAGAATCATGGACTCTCGGAGTCTTTTTTGGACGCTTTGGCCACATGTTTGCTGGCATTTAAAAAAATCAACAAATCCTTTCTGACGAAAAACAATTCTTTTCATCCCTCTCTTTGAGAATTTATTTCAATTTTTCCTAACAATCCCAGTGGAGTTTTTTTTTTTTTTTACTTTTTATCTTCTATTGGAGTGTATCCGATTAACAATGTTGTGATAGTTTCAGGTGCACAGCAAAGCGACTCAGCCGTACATATCCATGTATCCATTCTCCCCCAGACTCCCCTCCCATCCAGGCTGCCACATAACATTGAGCAGAGCTCCCTGTGCTGTACAGTAGGTCCTTGTTGGTTATCCTTTTTAAACATAGCAATTGAAACCAGTGGAGCTTCAATTTGAGAATGAGCAACAATATTTAGGATGAAACTTCTGGTCCACTCTTGCTGGGCAGCTGCTCCCACAGGGGGTCAGGGAGCTGGCAGATCCCCTGGGCTTCTTGGGATCTGCCTTCTGACAGTCACTGCAGGACAGGGGCAGCCGGTGCTTGGGTGGGGTGACAGGAGCCCTACCTCACCCAGCTCCACACCTACTCCCATCATGATGGAGACGCACTGAGATGAGAAGGGAATCATCTAATGCAGGAGGGAATCCATACAACCACACAGTTTATCTTCGTTTTCAGCGTTCAAAATCTCCTACCACACCACACACACGCCCACCCCATGTGTGCCAAACCCACTGAGCTGAGGCTTAGGTTCCACGATTTAAGTAGCAGATGTCATGCACTATCTTGCTTCGTGGTTTATCACGTATTGCACAGTTGCAGCTGCTCTGCCCCCTCTGAGCCGACAGGACGTCATGAGCTGCTGTGGCACATGGGTGGGGTGCAGTGGGGGGATTTACTACTATGTTACGGAGGACACCTTTTAATGCTATTAGTACAACAGTTTTTACTGACAAGGAGACCAGGTTGCTGAGTATCTAAGGATCACTGTCTGCATCTCCCTGAGAGGACCCAGTCAGGAAAAAAAAAAAAAGACAAGAACGGTATCGCATATCAACATCAGGTTTTGGTTCAGAGGCTACTGTTGCGTAGAAGCCATATTATGTGTAAGGATTCCCACTTCTAGACTCTTTCTGAGCTGTCGTTTGATCTTCATCTAGACCGTGATTCTAAGCCAGCACTAGTCTTCATCACGCTCCCCTGGAGTTACTGACTTGCGTTCTAGAACGGGGCTGCGGCTCGCCTGTTTCGTATCTGCAGCACATTGCCCACGCAGGGCACACCACAGGGCACTGTCACAGGTGTCCTCCGTCCGCCCCGCCCTGCTCTGTGCCTGCATCAGGAGGGGTTCCTTGCCTCCAGCTTCTGGATGGATTCCACCCGTGGAGCGCATTGGCAGGAAACTGGAGGGAGGGAGGTTGCAGCGATCAGAGCCCCTTCCCACCAGGCTTCAGTCTGGCAGCAGCTACCTCCCTCTGCTGAAGCCACAATGGCCACGGGCAGCCTTTCCTTTGGCTGCGGCTCTCACTAGCTCTCAGCGATGATTACTCCCTCCCTTTGCCCTGCAGGCCCAGGATAAAGGCTCCCTCTGCTGCTCGTCTTAGCCAGCATAGGGGGTCTGGGTGGACCTACCCACACAGTATTTGCCAAATCGGGAGTCACTGCGTTCTCACACGCTAAGTGCATGTGAAGAAATTGCTAGAAGTAGTTCTCAAACAGTGCTCCCAAAGTTCACTGGAAACGGGGGCTCGAAGAAGTCCCTGCTCTTAATTCCTTTTTATTTATTTTACATGGTGGATTTCCAAGTATGATTATAATTGCACCTAACTTTTAAATTAAAAAAAATATATATTGAAAACCACAGATGCGTTATGGAATGTAAGTGGTTTGACATCAGAGTCCTCATCTATCTTGTTCACTGAGAACCCCCAAAGTCTGGAGGAGGGTGGGCACAGAGTAGGCTTTTGATAAATATCTGTTGAAAAAAAAGACATAAATGAACAATCTGTTAACCCACTGAATCCTCACAATAGCTGTATGTGAAAGATGAGGTGGGTATTTTCTCCCACACTTTCCTAGGAGGAAACTCAGCTTCAGAGACTTGACCAAAGGCAAGGTCGCCTGTGCCCACCATGAGTTTGGTCTCGGTGGTTTATTAAGAATAAATATGCCTGTGCATGGGGGCTGTGATGTGTTCACACCCTTTCTCCCAACCATATTAAAAGGTGCCCAGAAATGAACAAACAGCAAAGATGACAGAAAATTCGAGTATTTCGTGCAGTGGAAGATTAACAAATCTGAAGTTAGTAACTTGGTATAAAATAAAAAGTCTTTCATCTGACGTGAGGGCACCCTCCTGGTCACCCTCCTCACCCCCTTCACTAGGTCTGGGACACTGGTCCCCTAATTGCAGTGCTGGGACCTCTTTTACCAGATCCTATTGGTCTGATGGATTTCTTCTTTTCCCCCGTACCCTTTCTTCTACCCTCAGATTCCCAAATATTTAAGATCCAGAATCTACCCTCAGAATGTCCACCCCCTACCTCAGTGAGAACTGCTGAGCCAGCCACCTAAGCCCCTAGACTCTGAAGAGCTTCTGTTTCCCCCAGGGCATCACCCTTCCTTTTCCCGTGCTTCCTCTTCCTCAGGCCGCAGAGCAGAAAGAGGAGCCCAGGGGTCAGAGCTGAACACGGGAGGTGGAGGGGCACAGGTCTCAGTCTGCAGCAGTAAGAGACCAGGAGTCAGTCCAGGGACGGCAATCTTGGTGAGCAGACCATCAAGCTATTACTTTAAGACGCCTCAGGGCCTGGGCCACCTGCCTCAGATATAAACCAAAAGATAACTGAGTGGGGGTGGAGAGGTCCCAGCACGCCTGGGTCTATCATCTCCTCCCCGCCTGGGAAGCTCACCAGCTCTCCTTAAGCCCAGGACTCACTTTACTCACCCCTGGAGCAGGTGGATGCCCACGTGGTGTGTGATTTCAGAGGAATCGGAAAAGCCTCTCAGCCAGAAACCCCACCGACTCGAGGTTCCTTGTGGGTTAATCACCTTCCTTTACGAAGTCCATTATTAAAGAGGAGAAAGAAGTTAACAGGCAACCACATGGTGCCGTACTAACAAGAGTGCAGACAGAGGTAGGCTTTGAATCTGCTGGAAAATTGGGCCTTTGGGTCCTTGCTCAGGAAGAAAGAGGAAAAGAAAGAGTGTCTGTCAAATTAGCAATCACATATGCTGACATTCCACCTAAAAACAGTCACAGGGAAACCAAAAATATTCTCGAGCTACTCCATGATTTGAGGCCTTCCCCTGTTCACCCCACAGAGGAAAACAAAACACAACCAACACAGCAGGCTGACTGGGATGACTTATTTCATCATGTTGTTTCCTTCCTAATGGCTGGTTGATACCCACCCACCGAACTGGGGCACGTGGGAGATGGGACAAGAGGTCAGTGTGAAATATGAGTATGAACACGCCTCCCAGTTCATTTGGGACAATAATGACCTCAGATATTCTATGAGAGGGTCCCGTTGTATACTATATCTGATCAGAATGTGTGTTTTAACTTTTAGCTAAGAGAGCAAGGTCATGATAAATAGCCTTGGGAAGGCAATGTTTTTCTTTCCATCAGGAAAACCGGTTTGCCTTTTACTAGCTGGGTAACTGGGCAACTCAAACTCTGAGCAACAGTTTTCTCATAAGCAAATGGGGTAATGCTAGTTGACTCACAGCGTGGTGAGGAATAAATCAAGTTAGATAACGTACCTAAGGCTGCTATTAAAATGCCTGGGACTTAGACCTTCAACAGATGGTAGCTTTGAAATGGAGGGTAATTATCAGTTAATTATCATTAAACCTGTAACCTGCCTTCACTGACCAAGCTCGCTTTAATTGACACTACAAAAAACTTGCAAAAAACTCCAAGTGTCACATAGCCTAAACAATAAGATGTTTGTTTGCCCAAGCTGTTTTTCAGGAACTTGGAATCAACTGTGTCCGATTTGACCTCGAGCCAGTTAGGACTGGTTAAGACCACCAACCCTCCAACTGGGCATTCACGAGCCTCCGTTCCATGACCTTTTGACATCAGAGGGCCCAAAACTCACCCTCAGAAGGTGCTAACACCACCATTCTCTGAACATGTAGCCCATGAGAAAAGCCTGTAGCTTAGTTGCACCTGCACAGGACAATGATTACCTCACCTTTTCTTATTTCCAACCACCTTCCCTCACACTCGCCACGCCTCAGCTTTATCCCATAAATATCCCAAGCTCCTCGCCTTCAGGGAGGCGGATTTGAGATTTGTTTTCCCGTTTTCCCACTTGGCTGTCTCATGAATAAACTCTTTCTCTGCTGCAAACCTCAGCATCTCAGTGTTTGGCTTGTTGCACATCGGGCAAATGAACCTAGTTTGGTAACAGCTTTTATTGTTACTTGGGTGTTCAGAGAGCAACCTGTAGGCATGGGACACAGGCTTTGGGAAAAAGTTCTTCTGGGTGAGTTATATGGATGGATGCAGAAAGATTAGGTACAAGACTTCCTGGTGGTACAGTGGTTAAGAATCTGCCTGCCAATGCAGGGGACACGGGTTCGAGTCCTAGTCCGGGAAGATCCCACATGCCGTGGAGCAACTAAGCCTGTGCGCCACAACTACTGAGCCTGTGCTCTAGAGCCCGTGAGCCACAGTTACTGAGCCCGCGTGCCACAACTACTGGAGCCCGCGTGCCACAACTTCTGAAGCCCGCGTGCCTAGAGCCCGTGCTACGCAACAAGAGAAGCCACCGTGATGAGAAGCCCATGCACTGCAACAAAGAGTGGCCCCCGCTCGTTGCAACTAGAGAAAGCCCACGCCCAGCAACAAAGACCCAGCTCAGCCAAAATAAAAATAAATTAATTAAAAAAAAAAAAAAGAAAGCATAGGTACAGGTAAGCCCCTTGCACTGCCAGGAGCGCTGGGAAGAGCGGGAAGAGGACCTTGTTAGCACAGGAACATGAGGTTCCAGGTAGCAGAAGGCTCTGGCTCCCAACGGCAAGCAGGGGAATCCATTTGGGTGGAGCCCAGGTGCCAATCAGTTCCTTGCTTCCCCACCTACACCCTGCCCCCAGCATTGTCGATTCCCACATGAGGGGTACAGAGGCCTCTGGGGACCTCAGGTCAAGGCCAGGTGCACTAAAGGGGAGGAGAAGGACATGGGGAGGGAGTGCCCTGAGGGCTCGGAACAGGGCCTCCGGCTCTCACTCCACCAACCAGCGCCCAGAGGACAACGGTCCCCGGAGATTCGCTCCGACTCGTCCGCAGCCCGTATCGGGCACGCATCACTCGTCTACACGAGCAGGTTATCCGAGCAGGAGAACCTGCAGGAGAACCTGGTCAGCCTTCCCCCCGCTACTTAACCCTCCCCCTGCCCAGGAGCTTACTGATGCAATGCCTCCTTCCTCCCGGTGTCTAGACTTGGGGGACACCAGAACCTTGGCACAGCAGGGGCCTGAGATGTGGCTGAACCCCTCACCTCGTAGAGAAGGACGCTGGTGTTCTAAGGGTTAGGACACTTGCCCAGTCACACACCTCAGTGACGGCACAGCCTGGGTCGAAGGCAGTATCTCAATCGACTCTGAATTATGCTGCGTGCGGGTACTTGTCCTGCAGCCCCCCGAGAAATGTGATCATTCTCACAGTGTCCTGCAGGGGACACACTTCAAAGTCTGGAGTCACATCCAGGCTCTAATCGCTGAATGATCTTAGACAAGCCACTGAACCTCACAGAACCTCAGCCTCATCCATAAATTAACATAATAATCTGCACTGGTTTCCTTGAGGATTAAATGAGACAGTATCTAACATAGCGAGCGCCTGCGCGCAACACCAGAGATACTCAGTGCTGCTTACTACTATCATTAATTAAGCTGTGATCAGTCACTGAACTTCAGATTCCTGGGGAAAGCTAGAGGATCAGGAATCTGGGGAAAGAAGGCTCTTCTGAGAAGGAGAAAGCAAAGGCCGGTTAGCTTCACGTCTTTGGTCATTCTGAGGCCCGCTAAACTCAAGATCCTGCAGGGGAACTGGGTCCAAGGCCAGAGAACAGAGAGCTCAAAACTTTAAGTTTCTCTTGGCTGTTTTATCACATTCTTTCTCAAGCATTTGACCTTGTAACATAGGGAACTCAGGGTCAGTAGGAAGAGCACCGAAAGTGACCGGCACGGTGCAGCAGAGCTGTCCTTGGGATGGAAGCAGAATCCCTGGGACAGCGGCATCCTCACTGGGATGATGTGTCTAATAATCCTCCTACAATGACTTCAAACTTAAAAAAAAAAAAAAATGAGAGACAAGAGGAAGAAAATTAACCCTGAAAATTATTCAATATCAAATTACAGCAACTGATTCTTTGTCAACAGCCATAGAGCTAAGAAAACAAAACAAAAGCTGCTGAAACAAGATGGCGTCTGCCCCACTGACGAGTTTTATGCTGGAATTCCAGCTGCTGCCCTATTGACCAAGATACATTCACACGTTTTTTGAATTATTGTTGTCCTAAATTTAACTACCCAAAATGCAAAAAAAAAATCTTTCTTATGGATATTTTTTAAAGGGAGGATTGGAAGGAAAAAAAACTCAAATTTTAAGGACCAAAGCCAACTACTTAAAAATCTGAGTGTTTGATCTAGAGAAAGATAACCTGGCTTCACTCTAAAAATTGTGTTTCCCACTTAGAGAAGTTTCTTTAGTGTTTGTTGTAAAGCTGGGTTGGTGGTGCTGAATTCTCTTAGCTTTTGCTTGTCTGAATAGCTTTTGACTTCTCCATCGAATCTGAGTGAGATCCTTGCTGGGTAGAGTAATCTTGGTTGTAGGTTTTTCTCTTTCATCACTTTAAGTATATCCTGCCACTCCCTTCTGGCCTGCAGAGTTTGTGCTTTGCTATGACCTAGAGGGGTGGGATAGTGAGGATGGGAGGGAGGCTCAAGAGGGAAGGGATATGGGGACAGGTGTATGCATATGGCTGAATCGCTTTGTTGTGCAACATAAACTAACGCAGTATTGTGACGCAATTATACTCCAATAAATATTAAAAAAATAAAAATAAATAAAAATTGTGAATTCAACGTTTAGCCCTTTCAATGAGAAAGAAAAGATCAGAAAAGGAAGGGAGCACGTTTGTTCTAATATTTAGCTCTTCTCAAGGTATAACCCACATCTGGAATCATTAGATGTCAAAAATGAGAAAGCGCTTTGTAGACATGGGCTTAGCAAACCATGTCCTTGGTCCATTCCTGCTCCTAAGTACAAACAGTGTGAGTGTGTGTGTGTGTTGAGAGAGAAAGAAGCTGAGGACTGCATTCAGGGCTCTTCTGATGTCTTACTTCCCTCTACTGGAGAGAGGCCCGAATATGTGTGCGGTGTGTACATGGCGGGGCTGGAGGTGCGGGTGGGAGCGTGGGAAGATGGGGGAAGGCAGAGTGTAAAAGTGGAAAGACTAAAACTTCTCTGTCTCAGGCTTGAAGTAAAGCTTCCTTATGATCTGCTGCTGGCTTATGATCAGGCCCCAGCATAGGCAGGAGCAGCAGACAGGCCAACTCTGACCTCACAAAGGGGAACTTCAGTCTAAAAATGCTAATCAAACACTTTCTCTGCAGAATCCGCTGGTAAAGAGTCACCTCCAGCATGGACTCAACTATGAACTCATCTCCACATGGTCAGGGCCCTCTCTCTGAGACTATTTTATGATCTTAGGTTACAAGATAGTCAGGCATTGGAAGGCTGATAATTTTGAATTACCAGGGCCCTAGCCTTGATTGGCACCAAATGACCCAGAGAGACTTCCAAGAAATAGAAAAGTGATCTAAACCAGTGATCCTTAATCTGGGGTCTTCAGATACTAAAGACTCCTTGAAAGTAGTAAAAAAAAAAGTCTGAGAAATTTCTTTAAGACTGTACTTCCAAAAAAACTGTATCTTTGGATTCCATATATATGTGTTAGCATACAGTATTTGTTTTTCTCTTTCAGACTTACTTTACTCTGTATGACAGACTCTAGGGGCAGGGCAGGAATAAAGACGCAGACATAGAGAACAGACTTGAGGACGCAGGGAGGGGGAAGGGTAAGCTGGGACGAAGTGAGAGAGTGGCGTGGACATATATACACTACCAAATGTAAAATAGAGAGCTAGTGGGAAGCAGCCACATAGCACAGGGAGATCAGCTTGATGCTTTGTGACCACCTAGAGGGGTGGGATAGGGAGGGGATATGGGGATATATGTGTACATATAGCTGATTCACTCTGTTATACAGCAGGAACTGACACAACATTATAAAGCAATTATACTCCAATAAAGATGTAAAAAAAACACACAAACAAATAAATTTTGATCAGCCATGCAAAAAAAAAAAAAAGTATCTTTGGGACTTCCCTGGTGGTCCAGCGGTACAACTCCGCACTCCCAATGCAGGGGGCCCAGGTTCGACCCCTAGTCAAGGATCTAGATCCCGCATGCTGCAACTAAAAGATCCCGCACACCACAACAAGGATCCCGCATGTGGCAATGAAGATCCCTCGTGCAGCAACTAAGACCCGGCACAGTCAAATAAATAAATAAATTTTAAAAATAAAAAAACTGTATCTTCCCTTGCCTACTCTAATGCTACACTTACTAGACTCCCAAGGTTGTTTTGCTTTTAGCTAAAATTATGTGAATTCATTTCAGTAATACAGGTACTAACAGTGACTCACCATGTAATCCAATATTTAAAAAATCCAAGCAGAAATTAGAGGGGTTCCTTACATGATAGAAGTATTTCTCACTTCACCAAAATATTCAGTGCTTAAAAATTAGCGTTTTTATATGCATTTCACCTTAACCTTTCAATATACATTGAGTCACAGTAAATTTATAATTATAGTTCTACCAAGTCCCTTGGGAATTGTATTTTCAGTTTAGTTCTGACACAAATATTTTAACTGACAGCTGTTCTGGGAGACTGGCTAGCATCCTTTCTGAATGTTGAGAATTTTAATGAGGATAAAATCTAAATCTGAAACTATCCCATCTCTGCATGAGTAAATGGACATCCTCCTCCTCCTCCATTTTTATAGTGATTTTTAAAAATATTTTACATACAAAAATCTGTGCATAATTAATGTGTACAATTTGCGTTTAGAGATAAGCATAGTGACTTTAAACAGTGATAACGTGTTGATGAACTCAGAATTTTTTCATGTAGATTTCTATTGCATAAAGTAAGGTATAGCCATAATTTGTAAAGACATGTACAAAGAGGACAAAGGGCATTGATGGAACAGATGTCTTCCCTCCCCTTCTCCCATATGCCCAGGGTAATTGAGATTTGTTTTAAAGTCACTCCCCAAGCAATTGGATTCTACATAAAGTTGTAAGCGTCGGTACATGGTCAGCCCAGGAGACGTCAGATTGTTCTTTGTACTTTGTTGACACATCAGCAAGCTGGAAATTGTCCTGAGTAGTAGCTTTGGCATGTTCTACGTCTGGGCCAATGAGGACCGCAGCCAGGGTAAACCCTTCTTGTTTAAATGGCGGCATCTCATTCCCTAATGACCTTGCCTGCCAAAGGAGCTAGAGGCCTTAATTTCTCAAGAGAGAAGATGCTACATATGGAGGATCTAAGCTACTTTCTTTTTTTCGGAGGAAAACCTTTGTGAATTTTGAAACTTATAGCTTAGAAAACTCCTATCTGGGAAGCAATGTTTTCTATTAGCATCTATTACGCAGCCTGTTGTAATATGTTAAGTAAAGGAAATAAGGAAATGATGGTTCTTAATCCAAAAGCATAATAAGACAAAGAATGTATACAATGTCCCACATATTTCATAGAATAGCAAAGAATCCTTGGTCTTTTCTGGGACTTCACAGTTAATTCAACAGGATGATTGCTATATAATTATAAAATCCTGCTGATTTATTTAGCATTCTCTTTAAATCAGACCTTGAGTTAAGCACTTGGTGCAAGGAGTTTATCTGAGAGGTGATGCCAGAAAGCAGGAACCAGTGATCTGGGAGAGTGAGACAGAGAAGGAGGGAGAGTTCAGGTAAGGTAAGGGTGCATTATCTGTCTCCCTGTCTCTGTCTCTCTGTCTCTCTCCCCTTCTCTTTTCTCTCTCCTCTTTTAGATCACTCTGCAACCGATGGCCATGTGAGTGAGCTTGGAAGAGGAGTCTCCAATCCCAGTCAAGTCTTCGAGAGCTGCAGCTCCAGATGCAGCTTGACTGCAACCTCATGACAGACCCTGGGCCAGAACTACCCAGCTAAGCCACTCAGTTTCCTGAGATTCAGACACTGTGTGAGATAATAAATTTGTTGTTTTAAGCTGCTAAATTCTGGGGTAATTTGTATTGCAGCAATAGATAACTAATACAGTGTTAGTATTAAGTAGAATATTAAGTGGTAATCAAATATCAGATTTTCAAAGAATACTTGATGACATGAAAAAGTGATGAGTATATATTAGGTGGAAGCAGCAGGAAGCAGAACTTGTGTAGTATAGTGTGCAGTGTGCTGCATAAATGTTGTTCTTGTCTGATTAGCCCATGTCCATCCCCTCCTTCTTCCACTAACAGAATTTCCCTTTCTCATAGGAAAACAACTCCATGTGTTTCAAGTGGTGCTGACTCCAACCCACATAGGCCAAACAAGTGAATCAGACCAAATTTAAGTTCCTCATTCCCTTGACACCTGGACTTTTTCTTCCTAGAGTCGTTAAGGGAGAGAAGGGCCTTAACTTCCAAAAAAATTAAAGATGGCAAAGGTAGCAGATGCCCTGGATTGAGTAGTTCTCCAAGTCAGAACCAACCTTAGAATTTTCAGTTAGGGGCCAGTAAACTCTTTTTGCTTAACTGGGATTGGGGTTTTAATATACAATATTAGCCCAAATTTTTATAAAAATAAATAAAATTACTTGCAAACAGAGAAAGTGGTAGAATCTACAAAATCAATGAACTTGCTGCACCAGAATTTCTAAAACACAGATTCTCAGGCTTCACACTTGGGAACTTCGACTCAGTAGTTCTGGATTAGAGACCAGAAGTGTGGATTCTTAACAAGCTCTCCATATAATAATGATCAACAAACAGCAGTGGAAACAACTGAGCCTACAGGAGTAGATTATAAGTGAATATTTCTTTTCCTCTACACGTATTGTCCAATTTTATAACGAACAAGTATTATTTGTGTAATGAGTACATTTCTTAAAAGGACAACTGTAACTTAATAATGTTTAATTTTTGACCTGAAACTTTTATTGTGAGGAATCAAATACCCCACTGGTTAGTAGATCAGCAGAAATAAAATACTCAGACATGTATTCATTGTGATAGTAAACATTTTCTTGTCTCTGATAAAGAGTACGGTCCAGCTATTGGGGCAAAGTATACAGCAGAAGGGAGAGAGAACCCAGCTCCCCAGGGCCTTTCTTATCTCTCAAAAAGTGGATGAGGGTCACACCAGATCAGAGGAGTCTTGAATCTCCTCACACTCAGGCTTCTATTTCCTGCTAATGCCAGAAGCACATCATTAATATCCTAACTCCAGCCCCTTCCCTACAAGACAAAGAAACTTCCCCATGGCTGTCACACAGACTTACTATCCGTCCTGGTCAGATTTCTTCTTTTTAAGAACCCACAAGAGTTCTGCTGCTACCCAAGGGACTTCTTGCTAAGGGACGACAAAGGCAGCAGACCTATCCAACGCCCATCTCCACCATGTTTAAATCTGTGCTTTGTCTACATGTTGATTTTAAAAATTGAGAACAAATAAGGAACACTTATATTGTTATGTCTACGTAATATTGATCACTACAGGGCCAAGCAATGTCCTGAAATTGCAATTCCTTCTCTCACGTCCAAATGATCCCGAAGTTTAGATCTAATGGCTTCTCCCTTCTTACAGGCTATTCATTCCTCAAAATCATCAGCATTTTTGTTTGTTTGTTTGCTTCAAATTTGGACCTTGGCTTTAGGATGTAGATTCCTCCCCCCCCCAAAGTTTCTAAATACTCTCTTGGTTGATCCAGAGTTCCAGTCTCCCTTATATCCCACATATTCTGCCTACATGCTTCTCATATCCATTTCCTTCTAGGACATCCTCAAGTAACTTCTCCAGAAATAGTGTATAAGGAAAATGTCTGAGCCACTGAATGTCTGAAAAGTCTTCGTTTTTGTTGACAATGATTCATATTTTGTCTGGCTATAAAAGTATAACTTTGAAATCATTTTACCACTAGTTTTCTCTTGAATAGGAGGACTGAGTAAAAGCTCTGTGTATATATAGCAGAGTTTATCCATTAACAAGATTTTAGAAGGAAGGATGAAAAACATAACTGATTACTCAGCCATAAAAAGGAATGAAATCGGGTCATTTGTAGAGATGTGGATGGACCTAGAGCCTGTCATGCAAAGTGAAGTAAGTCAGAGAAAGACAAATATCGTATATTAACGCATATATGTGGAATCTAGAAAAATGGCACAGATGAACCGGTTTGCAAGGCAGAAATAAAGACACAGAGGTAGAGAACAAATGTATGGACACCAAAGGGGGAAAGCAGGGCAGGGGGATGAATTGGGAGATGAGATTGACATATATACACTACTGATACTATGTATAAAATAGATAACTCATGAGAACCTACTGTATAGCACAAGGAACCCTACTCAATGCTCTGTGGTGACCTAAATGAGAATGAAATCCAAAAAAGAGGGGATATATGTATACATATAGCTGATTCACTTTGCTGTACAGTAGAAACTAACACAATATTGTAAAGCAACTATACTCCAATAAAAATTTTTAAAAAAGAAAAAGAAGAAGAAAAACATAACTGAAAAGCATTGATACATATGTTAGTAGCCCCCAGTTTTCCTTGCATGCTCAAATTCTTTAGGGGAAAAACCTCCCAGTTTTTATTCAGGACGTATTACAGCTACCTACTCTCAAATGGAGACATAAGAGAGGGAGTGGGAAGTCAGTGCGCACAGGCTTTTATAGGCAGACTTTTAAGTAAACACTGTGCTTCAGCACCCCCTTCTCTACTTGCTAACAAGGTCACAACTTTTGGGGGTTTGCCATGGCAGAAAACTCCCTCTATCACTGCATTTTCCCACCTTGAGTTGCAAATTCCTCCTCATCTTTCCCAACTTGCAATAGTAATTGAAATATCTCATCTATTGATACCTCCATCCCATTATCTTTACTTTTTTCTTTTTTTTACATATGCTTGTTGCTTATCTATTTTTTTAAATTTATTTATTTATTTATTTATGGCTGCATTGCGTCTTCATTGCTGGGCACGGGCTTTCTCTAGTTGCGGCGAGCGGGGGCTACTCTTCGTTGTGGTGCACGGGTTTCTCATTGCGGCAGCTTCTCTTGTTGCGGAGCACGGGCTCTAGACATGTGGGCTTCACTAGTTGTGGCACGTGGGCTCAGTAGTTGTGGCTCACGGGCTCTAGAGTGCAGACTCAGTAGTTGTGGTGCACGGGCTTAGTTGCTCCACAGCATGTGGGATCTTCCCGGACCAGGGCTTGAACCCGTGTCACCTGCATTGGCAGGTGGATTCTTAACAACTACACCACCAGGGAAGTCCCTTTACTTTTATTTATTTGATTTTCTAAATTATTTGTTGGCTATTAGTTTAATGAAGCAATGAAAAGAGACAAACATATATCCTCAGTTTGCCATCTTGAATAAGAATCTGCCTCCTTTAGGAAGAGCTTTTAAGGTTGGCAAGAAATGGAGCAACTACTGTATAGGCTCTAGTGACACATCTTTTAATCAAGGGCAAAACTCACATGATTTAGAGTAAAGATGAGACATCCCTTTTAAGATGAAGATGGAGATGAAGACCAGGGATTAGCTAATATCTAGGCTCATACATATCTACTCAAGAGGTATTAGACAGTTCCAGCTATCCTGGTCTATCTGAGAGCCTGGGGCCTCCCAATTCCAGCTTGGATGACCAACCAGCCATCACACAGACCTCTTTGACTCCTTTAAGAAGGAAGAGGGGGAGTTTAAGATATTTGAGGATTTTCTCTACAGTTTATAAATTATTTCTATTAAAGAATAAACATTATCAGCTTAAAAAAGACTGTTATAACTATAAGATGTTTTAGATAAGCTTCATGGAAATCACAAAGGGAAAACCTGTAGTATTTAAACAAAAGATAGAGAAAGGAATGAAAGCATACCACCAGAAAAAAAAAATCATCAAATCACAAAGGAAGACAGCAAGAGAGGAGGAAAGGAACAAAAGAACTATCAAATAGTCAGAAAATAATTAATAAAATGGCAATAGTAAGTCTTACCTATCAACAATTACTTTAAATGCAAATGGATTAAATTCTCCAACCAAAAGAATAGAATGGTTGAATGGATTTTAAAAACAAGATCCAACTATATGTGCCTATAAGGGACTGACTTTAGCTTTAAGGACACACATAGGCTGAAAGCAAAGAAATGGATAGATATTCTACACAAATGGTAACCAGAAGAGAGGAGGGGTGGCTATACTTATAGCAGACAAAATAGACTTTAAGTCAAAAACTGTCACAGGAGACAAAGAAGGTCATTATATAATGATAAAGGGGTCAATTCATCAAGAGGGAATAACAATCGTAACTGTATATGTACCCAACATAGGAGCACCTAAATGTATGAAGCAAATATTAACAGAAATGAAGAGAGAAATACACAGCAATACAATAATAGTAAGGAACTTCAATACCCCAATTTCAACAATGGATAGATCATCCGGACAGAGAATCAATAAGGCAACAGTGGACTTGAACAACACTACAGACCAAATGGACCTGACAGACACATAAAGAACATTTTACCCAACAGCAGCAGAATACACATTCTTCTCAAGTGCAACATAGTACATTCTCCAAGCTAGATCATATGTGTTAGGCCACAAAACAAGTGTTAACAAATTTAAGATTGAAATCATATCAAGTATCTTCTCTCACCACCATCCTGAGAAACTAGAAATCAATCACAGGAGGAAAATTGGAAAATTCACAAATTTGTGAAAATTAAACAACATACTCCTGAACAACATATGGATCAAAGAAGACATCAAAAGGAAAGTAAAAAAATATCTTGAGACAAACAAAAATGGAAGCACAACATATGAAAACTCATGGAATGCAGCAAAAGCAGTTCTAAAAGACAAGTTTATAGCAATGGAAAACAGAATGAAGGTTCCTCAAAAAATTAAAAATAGAACTATTATATGATCCAGCAATCCCACTTCTAGGTATTTATGTAAAGAAATTCAGATTAGGATATTGAAGAGACACATACACTCCCATGTTCACTGCAGCATTATTCCAAATAACCAAGATATGGATATAAGCTAAATGTCCATCAACAGATGAATAAAGAAAATGTGGTATATATTACACATATGTGGAACATTATTCAGCCTTAAAAAAAAAAAAAGAAATCCTGCCATCTGTGACAACATGGATGGACATGGAGGACATTATGTTAAGTGAAACAAGCCAGACACAGGAAGACAAATGCTCTATGATCTCACTTACTTGTGGAATCCAAAATAGTCAAATTCATAGAAGCAGAGAGTAAAATGGTGGTTGCCGGGGGGGGGGGGGGGGGGGCAGGGAATGAGGAGGTGATGGTCAAAGGGTACAGAGTTCCAGTTATATGACATAAATAAGTTCTTGAGACCTACTAAACAGCATAGTACCTACAGCTAACAATACTATATGGTATGCTTAAAACTTGCTAAGAAGGTAAATCTTAAACTATTCTCACCCCCCCAAAATAATGATGATGATGATAATAATAATAATAATAATAAAGAAGGCAAGAGAAAACTTTGGGAAGTGATACATATGTTTATAGACTTGACGGTGATGGTTCCACAGATGTACACTTATCCCCAAACACATCAAGTTGTATATATTAAATATGTTTGGATTTTTACATGTTAATCATACCTTAATAAAAAATGTTAATACATAAATAGGTAATAAACAAGAGTTTTTGGGGATTTATCTGTAATGGTTACTGGATCGTCTGAAACAAAGGGGATAAGTCTAGCCCTGAGGAAGGAGGGTGCAGGGGTTACATTCCTAAATGAAGTTTTAAAGAGACCTCTGTCTTCAAAAGTCCACCCACTGTTCCCTACTTCTGTGAGCATGTCCAGATTTTAATAATTCTTAACTCGGCATTCTATTCAGTTAAATCACTCTGGATAAAACCAAATGAAGTCCTACTGACTTTGTTTTAGAAAGAAAACTATAACCCCACAAACTGATCTGGGAATAATTCTAGAACTCTAGATAGGAAGCATTTAAGTGTAATTTGTCCTGATGAGATTATCACATCTTAGAGTTGAATTTCCCTCTCATTTTGATGCCTAAGTTTAATCTTCTTTGGCTGTAATACTGAATGGTAAACATTAAACACTGTTCACTCATTCAGTATTTTCAGATCACATATACCGAGTGATAATTGCTGATTTTATGCATATGTATTTTATATTCACAAATCAGAGGAAGCTACTTCATGGCTCCATTGTTAGGCAAATTAGTGAAGTATTAGAAGAACATTCCCTTTTTCTAAAATTTTCTTTAATATTTTAATTTGAAAGTAAAGTTTAAAGTTATATATGGAAAATAAAACAAAAAATTCTAAAATACGACATCTGAACTATAAATGGATGCTGCAGATTTTATAGAAAATGCGGATTATAACATTTACATTGTAGGGTTGTTGTAACCTTTAGAATAATTATAGACATAAACATGCTTCTTCAATCGTAAAGTGTGACACAAATGGAGAACATTATTGTTAACTGCACAGTGATTGGGCTTCTATGGAAGGAAGATTTTTGTAACTGACTGCGGTGTACCAAGCATCGCTGGGTTCAGATGGAGGTAAGGAAGCTAGGGAGAGGCTGAGCAGAGAGGCAGCACCCCTAGTTTTGGAGATGAAACCCATTTACCCCTCACTTTTCCCTGGTCTACTCACCTTTGCAAGTAAAACTCATCAAACTCAAAGCCAATGGGATGGGAAACCACAATCAGGTATCAGAAGGGCTTCCACTGGTTTAATCCATTTCTTGGAGGGGTCAGTCAGGAGCCTTCAACAGATTGTTCTCACAAAGGCCAGTTAAGGCTGTGGGCAATGTAAGGACAAAAGCAAATTAAAAATAAGAGGCTTACAATGAGGTATCACCTCACACTGGTCAAAATGGCCATCATCAAAAAATCTACAAACAGTAAATGCTGGAGAGGGTGAGGAGAAAAGGGAATCCTCCTACACTGTTGGTGGGAATGTAAATTGATACAGCCACTATGGAGAACAGTATGGAGGTTCCTTAAAAAACTAAAACTAGAACTACCATATGACCCAGCAATTCCACTACTGGGCATATACCCTGAGAAAACCATAATTCAAAAAGAGTCATGTACCACAATGTTCATTGCAGCTCTATTTACAATAGCCAGGTCATGGAAGCAACCTAAGTGTCCATCAACAGATGAATGGATAAAGAAGGTGTGGCACATATATATACAATGGAATATTACTCAGCCATAAAAAAGAATGAAAATGCCATTTGCAGCAATATGGATGGACCTAAGTGAAGTAAGTCAGACAAAGACAAATATATGATATCATTTACAGGTGAAATCTTAAAAAGTGATACAAATTAACTTATTTACAAAGCAGAAATAGACTCACAGATATAGAAAACAAACCTACAGTTACCAAAGGGGGTGGAGAGGAGATAAATCAGGAGATTGGGATTAACATATACACACTACTACATATAAAAATAGGTAGGGCTTCCCTGGTGGCACAGTGGTTGAGAATCTGCCTGCCAATGCAGGGGACACGGGTTCGAGCACTGGTCTGGGAAGATCCCACGTGCCGCAGAGCAACTAGGCCCGTGAGCCACAATTACTGAGCCTGTGCGTCTGGAGCCTGTGCTCCGCAACAAGGGAGGCTGCAACAGTGAGAGGCCCACGCACCGCGATGAAGAGTGGCCCCCGCTCGCCGCAACTAGAGAAAGCCCTCGCACAGAAACGAAGACCCAACACAGCCATAAACAATAAATAAAATAAATTTTAAAAAAAAATAGGTAAATGACAAGGACCTACTGTATAGCACAGGGAACTACACTCAATATCTTGTAATAGCCTATAATGGAAAAGAATCTAAAAAAGAATATATATGTGTGTGAGTGTGTGTATATATATATATATATATAAACTGAATCACTTTGCTGTACACTTGAAACCAACACGACACTGTAAATTAACTATACTTCAATAAAAAATAATAATAACAGGAAGCTTAATTCTCCCAGTTGAAAAGAAGGGAAGAGACATCTTCTCCTTCCCTTCTCTTAGAACATTTACTTTAGAAAACTTATCATTGTAAGTTCTTTCTCTGTCTCTTTGTAATGTGTACAAATTTTTAAAAGCTAAAGAAGCCTCTTGTCAGTTTTCCAACCCAGGAATGTCTTTTTCAAGGACCTCTTGGAAATGGAAACATCAAGGAAGATAGGGCCCCAGTCCCTGTGAGAGGCGAGGAGCCCAACTTGAGTGGGTGCCTTGCTTTAAATTGTAAAACTTCATGTCATAAAGTTTGTTGCTCCTTTAGGTAAAGCCAGTTAGCTAACACAGATGGTCATCCCAATTACCAGGTAAATTTAGGATGAACTGTGTGTGGCAAATGGTGTTAATTCCTTTCTGAGGACTAGTGTTATTTTTTTTTAATTTAACATCTTTATTGGAGTATAATTGCTTTACAATGTTGGGTTAGTTTCTGCTGTATAACAAAGTGAATCAGGACTAGTTATTGTTTATCTAGAAAACATTTATGTAACAGGTTGTATCCACTTGACTATATAAGAGGGTAAGATTTCCTTCTGTCTTTGCAGTCTCTTAGTGGATTGCCTGGGATGCTCACTGAATTCTGGTTTAATGCTTATTCAATAATAAAACTGTTTTCTTTCTCTTCTACCTTTGTGGAGAGGTCTTCTAGCTTGAGAGAAGATTTTGTTTTTAATTGCATTTCCTCAACAGCAATTACGTCTGTACACGTGAGCAGTAATTACTTAGCCTGCCTCAGAGAATCACATAACACAAGATAGCCATTACTATGAACTGCTGAGGCAGAATTTGATCTGGAGAGAATTCAAATGGTGGCATGAGTCTCACAGAGCCACATAAACAAGCTGTAAATGTTATCATGTAGCCATCATGTTATATGATTGTGTTTTCCTCTATCAGATTTCTGTGAAACTTAAGGATAAGGGGCAGGAGATTAAAATGTTTCAGTTAAATGTGCTGTGGACAATTCATGAAGACCAGAGGGCAGGAGGTTTTTTTTTAAAGTTACAAATTCTGGGTTGTTCAAGGGGATGGGTTAAATTATAAAAGAACATATTTATTTTAGAAACATTTTGAAAATAGAAAAGTATCTACTACTCATGGAAAACTGTTGTTAACATTTAGATGCATATCTTTTCAGTCTTTTCTCCGTGCATAGTTTTGAGTTTGTTTTTGTTTTGTTGTATAGTTGTCATCAGACTGTGTATACAAGTGTATACCTTGCTCTTCATTATTCTTAACTAAACATTGACATGGGTCTTCTTTCATGTTTCCAAAACTTCATTGTACCTGCTTGAAAATCAACTGAGTGAATGTAGTAATAATTTATTTAACCATTCCCCCATTGGGAACACTCGAGTTATTTTTAATTCTGGTATTTTTCAATACCAGAAATTAAACTGGAAAGAAAATCTGCATGCAGAAAGCGAAATCTTAGAATATATTTACAGAAGTCAGGTGCTTTCACCAGCAATTTTCATTCTTTTCTAGTAAAAGGAATGAGTTTACTATGTTTCTTGTAGTCACGATTTACTCATAAGGGAATGATCATGCATTTCTTGGGTATTGTTCTCCGGGTTCACAAAGCTGGTTCTTCACAAATTTGACTTAACTAGAGTGACACCTGGCGTTTTGATTTGATTTAACAATTCATTCCAGGGAAATCTTAAAATTTGCTGTCTCCAGTGCATGTCAGCAAAGCCCTAAAGCAGCCTCTCCAACCCTCCAGTGCATGCAAATCACGTGGGAATCCTGATAAAATGCAAATTCTAATTCAGTAGGTCCAAGTGTCTAACCACCTGCCAAGTGATGCCTGTGTTGGCGGTCCTGGCTCTAAAGAGGACCTGCTACCTTGGCTGTGCATACTGGGATCACCGGGGAGGATTAGGAATTTTTAAAGCTCCCCTGGATGATTCTAATGTGCAGCCAAGGTTGAGAACCACAGCTCTACTCACACTGCAACCGCAAAATGTATACATCACAGAGCTCCAGCCTGATAAGCAAGCGAGACTTTAGATACTATCTTGTCCTCCCCCAAATTTCATTTGGTAGGTGAAGAAACTTAGCCCAAAGATGATAACACGCTTGATCAAGGTCATACCATGGTTTTAGTTTAGTACAATTTCCACTAAAACATAAGATAACTGGGATATTCTATTCTCATCCGTATGCTTTAATCACACTCTCTAATGGGATTCTTATGGCTAGTACCTCAGCTGAGGTCAGTCCATGTTAATTTACTTTTCTTGTGGAATGGAGATGTAGAGGGTGTGCTTGAGACTCTCCTCCTTCACAAACAGGGCAGAGAAGGTAAAGAGAGAGAGAGAATAACTCCAGTAGATCCTCCCTTGTTAACCCCATCTTGAGAAGGAAGCACGTGGATGTGTCCTTTGCCCTTGAACTCTCCCCTAGAACACAACCCCACTGCCTGTAATAGTCCATAGATCTCAAAAACAACATATCAGCTGCTTAGACTCAGTTTCACCAATAACTGGGGCGGGGGGGGGGGGGGTGGAAATAACACATGTGCAGCTCCTGAAGGCTGCATGATCAGGCCACCCAATTAGAAGTTCACAGTGAAACTTCAGGACAAAATGGGGATCTGAAGACCAGCCCAATCTGCCCATTGGAGCTGTTATGCTGGACCCAGTCAGTGGGCTCCATTGCTTCTATCTAAGCTAAGTTCTCAGGCAAAAGTCAGTCCCTTCTGAGTGCCCCTGCTGGGAGCAGGGAGCAAGCTCTGTCCTCCAAGCCCTGTATCTTTGTTCTTAAAAATGAATTCTGAAAGCAGAACCATTCTGCAATATCTCTCAATGTTAGCAAGTGAAGGTGCCTCCTTAGGCCCTTCACCCCCCTCCAAGTGCTGCTTCATTTCTCAGCTCAATAGAGTTGTCTATACCTGTATCTTCATTTCTTTACTTCTCATTGTGGTTTCAACCCACACTGATTAAGTGTTCACCCCTACCACTTCCCTGAACTTGATCTTGTCCAGAAACCAGTGGTCTCGGTCTTAATTGACCTATTGAAGCATTGCTGAAGCAGATAATCACCCTCCTTCTCTTGAAAACTCTTCAGACATGACCCCTCATCCTTCTTCCAACATCTCAGGGCTCAGTCTTCAACTCTCTTATGTATATACTTTTCTCCCCTTGGATGGTCTCACTCACATCCAGGACTTTAAATACATCTAGAGACTCAAGAATCTCAAATCCACATCTTTATCCCCGGTCTTTCCCCTAAATTCCCAGACCATGTCTCTAGCTGTCTATGTTTGGTGAGCTCCTCACCCTCATCAGCCCCTCCCTCCAGCCTTCCTCATTTCAATAAACATTCCCCTGGTTTGTCAGACTCAAAATATAGGAGACTCTTTTTCTCTTTCCGCCCACATCCAATTCATCAAATTGGATTCAAACTTTCAAACCCATCACCTTTCACCACTTCCACTGCCACCATCTAGACCAAAGCAACCACCACTATCCACCTACATCACCGCAATAGTCCTACCCCTGGACTCCCTGATTCCTTTCTCACTGCTCAGTGGTCAGGTCTCCAGAGAGCAGCCAGAATGCTCTTCCTAAAACATAAATCAGATCTGTCTCACCCCTGCTTCGATGGCCTCTCATAATACTTTAAATAAACCCCAAACACCGTATCACATCCCGTAAGGTCTAACACAGCTGGCTCTTGCCTATTTCTCCAGCTGCAACTCCTTTCATTCTCCGCCTCATTCCCTTCAGTTTGGCCAAACTATCCTGCTTGCTTTTCCTAGAATGAGCCAAGCTGACTCTTGTGTTGGTTGGCCTTTCTGTCTGGAACATCCTTCTCCCTAGACATTCACAGGATTCATAGTCTCCCACGGTCCCAATCTGCTCAAATGTCCCCTTCCCAAAGAGACTGTCCCTAGCTCCTCTCTTAAATCACCACCCCCTCTGTCTCCTTACTCTCCATCCCACTTACATGTTTTTATATTCCTTCTTACATATATAATATGTCAGGAAAAGTATTTATTTATTGCTCTTTCTCCCTTGCTAGAATGCAAGCTCCATGAGGGCACAGAGATATTGAATTATGAAATTCTATATGCCCAGCGCCTAGAACTGGGCCTGGCACCTAGTATGTGCTCAATAAGTGTTTGTGAGGTGAATGAATGTATGGAGGGCAGGTGACTGACTGGAAGACTGTCAGCAGGTGAAGGTGGGGACTTGGAAGGTAGGTCCCACGAGAAATGAACTCCCAGGCGACAAGTCTCCATCTCAGGAACTGACCTCCCCCTCTGATTTTCAGACATATTAAGTCCTTTTACTGAAATTTCACTTGGGGATTTCCAGTGACACGTGCATTAAACCAGTCTCTGAATAACCGCTGAAAGCCAAGATTTCACATACCCTTTTCAGAGAAAAACAGGAAGTAGAAGAAGCAGTCAGGCGACCAGCTCCAGTAGCAAAGGGCATGCAGGAAAGGGGACCTGGTATGTTTCAATTTGAGTTCATCCAAGGATTTAACAAAGCAAAGAAATCTGCACCGGAAACTAGCAACAGATCACAAAGAGAAAACAAAAGCCCACTCACCACAGAGGGATTGTCCCAGAGAGTAATAAATAAAAACAAACCCAAGTTTAATTTTTTTAAATTTTGGTTTAAATTTTTTAACTTACATTAATATTTTAAGTAGTAAGGCTGACGACTTTGGGCATCCACGTTATATGCTGTTGTATGTTATCCACGTGGGGGTAAGTCAGATTGTTACTGAGCAAAATATGAGGGCACAGAATGGTGTCTCTGCTGCTGAACAGTCACAGGTGACATGCTGGCTGCTGTCAATGAGGATGCAAGAGACAGGCCTGCCGTCAGAGAGTCTCTGCACAGCCAAGGTGTGAACTAACCCGAATGGAGACCAGACCGTTATGAGGCACTGACGTGACTCCCGATGCTGGATCAGACGCCTCACCTCCATCTCCAGTGACCCCTCCTCACCACGTCCCCTGCCTCTCCCTGCCAGGAACCTCTGCCTTCTGATGTAATATCTAGCCCGTATCTTCCTTCCAGTTACCCTGACCCTGACTTCTTCAATGCCCTGATTCCCCGCACAAAGGCACAAAAGTCTCTTTGCTGATTTTCCTAATAAGATATCTCTTCCATAAAGTAATGAATACCTCCTGGTCTAGATCTGGGCTGCCCAATATAGTAACCACTAGCCACATGTGGCTATTTAAATCTGACTTAAAGTTAAATAGAGTTTAAAGCATGGTTCCTCTCGGGGAGTTCCCTGGCAGACCAGTGGTCAGGACTCAGCACTTTCACTGAGGTGGCCCAGGTTCAATCCCTGGTCGGGGAACTAAGATCTCACTAGCTGCGCGGCACGGCCAAAAAATAATATAAAAATTTTTTTAAAATCTATAGTTCCTCTGTCACACTTCCCACATTTCAAGTGCTCACTCTCCATGTGCGGCTGGTGGCTATTGTCCTGCACAGACACAGAATGTCTCCACCATCTCAGAAAATTCCATTAGACAGCCCTGGTCCGGATTAAGTGGCAGGAAATGTATGGAGTAAAAAGGACAAAAAATAATAAATTGAAATGTTATTCTGCTACAGAGAGGGATTAAAAAGAACTGAAGGCATTATCCTGAAGAATGCCAGAATTTAAGGAGTAGACCAGAAACCCAACATTAGTGAATGACAAAGGATAGCTAGTGGGGCAGAAAGAAAAGCATGACAATGTGATATCACAGACACTAGGGAAAGAAGACATTTCCAGAAAGAGAGAGAGTGCTCAATAGTTCCAATGCTGTTGAGAAGTCAAGCAAGATAATGATTGAAAAGTAGACGTTGGATACAGTGACTAGGAAAGGATTTTGGTGGCACTGGAAATAGAACTTTCTGAGAGGTTTGGGGTGGGGGGGGTGTAAGCCAGACTGCAATGGGTAGAAACGTGACTAGGAAAGGGAGAAAAAAGATGAGGGCAAACATAGACAACTATTTTAAAAAACTGGTTATGAATTACAGGAGAAATGGGAAAATTAGAGGGTGATATGAGGTCCAGGGTAATTTTTTAAGGAAAGAATGTATGTTACAAGCTAATGGGAGAACTCTGCTTCTAAGCAGAGCATGGTAAATCTTGCAGGCCACTGTTTCCACCGTAAGAATCGGAAAAAGCTGGAAATATAAAAATATTTGCAGGGGGGCTTCCCTGGTGGCGCAGTGGTTGAGAATCTGCCTGCCAATGCAGGGCACATGGGTTCGAGCCCTGGTCTGGGAAGATCCCACGTGCCGCGGAGCAACTAGGCCCGTGAGCCACAATTACTGAGCCTGCGCGTCTGGAGCCTGTGCTCCGCAACAAGAGAGGCCGTGACAATGAGAGGCCCATGCACCGCGATGAAGAGTGGCCCCCGCTTGCCGCAACTAGAGAAAGCCCTCGCACAGAAACGAAGACCCAACACAGCCAAAAATAAATAAATAAATAAATAAATTAATTAATTAAAATATTTGCAGGGGATTCACAGAGCTGTAGAATCGAAGAAAACTACATGAGCTAAAATTCCAGGGAAAAAAGAAGTGTTCTGAGATGAGCTTACAAGTGCCGGCCACAACCCTCAAAACACACACACAAACACACACACACACTCACACCCCACAGGGAAATTTATCAATTCCAGGTGGAGCAAACAGACTCAATCTTGGCTCAGGCCAAGGGCCTCTGCAGGGAAAATAGGAGGGCTAAAATGACAAATGGAAATTTTGATGTGCCTCAAATACATAGGCTTTTCTTTCGAGATGACAGCTGCCAAGTTCTGGGGCTGAATGAGAGGCTGGGGAGTTGGCCAGAAAGCTTCTAAAAGGCAGAATGACTCATGGCATTTAGGCAACAAGACCCATGAGCAGGGAAGACCATTCTCAAGCCCATGGCTACTCCCTCCCCCAAGACATCTGACAGGAGCTGCACGGAGCAGGGGCGAGAGCCTCTGAAGAGCAGAGCTGGGTCTCCCTCAGTCTTCAGGGCTGCAAATGGAGCCGAGCATGGCTCTTAAGGTAAAGGACAGAATGGCCTCTCCTGAGAAAGTGGGACACAGACAGACTGCAACCCAGCTTCAATTTTCCTCAGACCCTGATAAGCCCTCATTCCCTCTGCCTAAGAGGGGAGAAGGGGAACCCTCTGTGGTGGAGGTTCTACTGACCTTTATTTTTTCCGTGCTGTTTGGCACACAATCAACTGGTATGTAACAAGGCAAGAAAATATCTATAATTAAGTGGAAAAAAACAGATAATAGAACTAAACCCACAGATGACCTAGATATTGATGTTAATAGAGAAAAGGAAAACAGTAAAATCAATATATATCATATTAAATAAATAAGTCCAGTTTGTTTTCATCCCTAGTGTAATCACTAAAAATATATAAATAACGTATGTAATAACCAATATACAATATAATATGTAACCAATAATCTGTAATAACCAAAATATAATATAATATATAGCCAACAAGTCAATAAAGAAAATAATGGAAAAATTAAAATATTTGGATATTCCAAAGGAAGAAATGAAGAGAAATGGAACATAAAACTTATGGGCCAAATAGAAAACAAACAGTAAGCTGGTAGATATAAACCCAATTATATCAAATTATGTCAGTTCATCACCAAGGCCTGAATATTTTATGTGCTATATACGCCTGTGGCTTCTTCTCTACTCCCACCACCACTGCCCAAATTCAAATCTGCATAACCAGTCACCTAGACTATTTCGATAAGCCCCTAACAATTGTCCATGCTTCTCCTATGGCCTCTTCCAATACACCCTCCTTAGAAACACCACCATAACTTTTCTGATGTGAACGTGACCATGTCCCCCTTCTGCTTAAAATGTTTCCGTGGTTCCCATCAACTAAAGGAAGACATCACAAATTGAAGATTCCCTGAATATTCTGCCTTTCTGGAAAAAATAAAAGGGTCCAAGAATACTTGTGTTGAATTATTCAGTGACAACAATTTCCCAAAGAATTGTGCTTTTAGAGCAGGGGGTTTCCAGTTTGCTCTTCCCCATTAGCCCCCATTTCCTGCCTGGCTCCGGAGCCAAATATCAGTTGCTTTTTAGCATCACCCTCATACAGTTTTTTAGGGCCTATGAATGAGGGGAGAAATATTGCTCTGGATTTCTGTTCCCAATAAAAGTGATAAAAAGAGAGACAGGGCAATGTGTTTTGAGAACAAAGGGAAGAGAACCTATTCCTTCAAAGACCCCTTCCTGCAGGTGTAATGTGTAAACTGTCAGCCTGCTTTCCTCCTTGGAAACATTGTCTGCCTGCCCCTATGGGCACGGCTCCTTAACACAGCACACAAGGCTCTTAGCAATTGGACTTCCACCTCAGTCCCCATCTTTGTCCTCTGCCACTCCCAGCCTGGGTCCTATGCTCCCTAAAATGATGAACTTATCATAGGAGGTCACCTACCCACCCATGTTGCTCTATTACTTTGTGCCTTTCCCATGCTGTTCTCCTTAATTAAATGATAATCAATTCATATGTCATCTGCTCCGAGAATCTTCCTTGAGTGTTCTCCCTGAAGCTGGGTCCTTCTCCATCTTCCCCAACATCTATTTAACATCTTTGTCTTTATATTTAGCAGAATATACTGTAATCGCCTTTGTGTTTTCTTCCCTACTGGTTTATGAGTGCCTTGATATCTGTCTTGTCTTTGTAGCTCCAAGGCCCAGCATGGGAAGGACACAATCTTCTAATAAGTATTGTTGAAATAACATGAAAAGAAATCATTTGTACTCAAAATGTTTTGTCCCTGTCTCATCCCACCACAAAACCTGAAGATTTTAAAAGTAGATACTGTCTTAATAACACTTTACTAATTAGTATACTTTTAACTGGAAACATTTTCCAAAGTTTTCTTATACCAGTTATCTCGTAACGTACACTTGCTATGTATCCACCGTCCTTACTCAGGGCATTAGGAATCCGGCCTGGTCCAATGGCTCCACCTGGTGGCAACATCGAGGAACTGTTCGACTGCCTTGAAAGCAGCCACAGAACTGAGGAATGTTACTTGATTTAACTCTTGCCTTCCTCTTCTAGGAAATCATGATCAGCTGCCTTGAAGAAGAATCTGTGGCAAGTTGGACCTGAACCTCTCCTTACAGGCAAAGAGTGAGGACATTTTTGTTCCCAAGGAAGAAAAGGGAATCCCCATATTGTGGTTTGGGAGCTGGATATACTGGGAAGGTATGAGTGGATCTTAAGTGGGAAAAAGTTTAAGACACAAACTTAAGCATTTTCTTAGATGCCCTCAACTACCCTCCTTTCTCCTTCTTGGTTGCCATACCACTTTGGGTCTTGGGTGAAGCACCAGCCCACCAAGTATGGAATCTAACATCCTGAAAAGCCTGGAAGATTGGGATGAAACAACCCCAGTGGAAGAGAGTTAGCTTCCTGAAAGGGAAAATTTGACCAATGAGAAATGGAGACATCATTCTTTCTGCGGCAGACCATCCACGGTGTTGTTTCTCCCCACAGTCCAGCCGGAGAAGTCCTAAGCCAAGTCCCCCAACCTGCTGGGTCATCTGCTGTGTGTCTTCCCCACTCCTGGTGAAGGCAGAGGCAGCAATAACATCCCATCACCTTGCTCCTGTCTTCCCTTTCCTCTCTTTCTTTCTTCCCTCATAATCACCAGAGCTTGCACAACCCAAATGAACTGTCGGCATCTTAATTCTTGCTTCAGCCTCTACTTTCTAGGGAACCCAGGTTAAGACAGTCAGGGTGTTTCTTAACTCTCTGTATCCCTCTCTTTAAATCTGTAACAGCTTTTTTCTCTTTTACGTTGATATTTACTAAAGAAATTCCATTATACTTTCCTGTGAAATAGTCCACATTCTTCATTTGACTAATTGCATTCCCAGGGTGCCACTTTCTAAATCAGTAGTTAGATCTGAAGTTGGATTCAACTCAGGTTTGAGTTTGAGTTTTTTGGCAAGACTGCCTAATAAATGGTGCTGCATACACCCATTGTATTACTTCAGGAGGTACATGTTGTCCGGTTGTCCCCTTTGGGTAAAGTTAAAATTGATTATAGCGCTTTCAGGCCAACCCATTTATTCCAAAGTTCCCCATCAGACTTTCACCTAATGGCTTTAGGAGCTGTTGATTGATATTGTCTAGATCCGTTATTGAAAATTACAAAATGACAATATTGTAATTTTAACATTCCACCTTTACTAGTTGGACTTCTTATAAAAGAAGGAACACTTCCTTATCAACTATATGTTTACCCTGAAATTTGGCTTGTGAAGAAAAATCAGGATAAACATTTATTTACCAGTTTCCTAATAATTATTTGGTGTGTTTAAAAACTTCCAATTTTGTGCAATGAGTTATTTTGTAATATCATTATGAATTTTCACATATTCAATATGTTTCAACCCATTGGCAGGTAGATAAAGAGGAATCAGCGGGGGATATTGAATTGAAGAGCCATCAGAAAGGTCAGAAAAGTAAACAGCTGGGTCAAATGCTACAGAGAGGCCAAGTCAGATGAGAACTTGAGGGTTTCCCTGGTGGCGCAGTGGTTGAGAATCTGCCTGCCAATGCAGGGGACACGGGTTGGAGCCCTGGTCTGGGAAGATCCCACATGCCACGGAGCAACTGGGCCCGTGAGCCACAACTACTGAGCCTGCAGGTCTGGAGCTTGTGCTCCGCAACAAGAGAGGCCGCAACAGTGAGAGGCCCATGCACTGCGATGAAGAGTGGCTCCCACTTGCCGCAACTAGAGAAAGCCCTCGCACAGAAACGAAGACCCAACACAGCCTAAATAAATAAATAAATAAATAAATAAATAAATAAATAAATAAATAAATAAATAAATAAATAAATAAATAGCGTTCCCCTTAAAAAAAAAAAAAGATGAGAACTTGGAGTTGGTAATCATGAATTTATAGGTTGGTAATCATGAATTGAAAGTTAGGTCAGTGAGCATGGTGGTGTGTTTTTCTTCAGGCATTTTTGGCTGTGAAGGTACAGGCATGATTAGAGAGATGAACTTAACCAGAGTCGTGGTTTCACCAAGTAAAAGATGGTAAAGGGGCAAAGATGTTGAGGGTTTACGCAAGAGTGCACATATAATAATTAAACATGGAATTTAAGTTGGGTAAAGAGAAGACATGAGGGGAGAAAGTAAAAAGGTGTAGAATTAAGAAATTAAAGGCCCTTGTGGGGTCGAAACTGTAGGAGTTCAGGTACTTGAGAAAAACGAGCTGGAAAAACAGAAGGAGATTGCCAGAGGGTGAGATGTTTAAAAGTGAGAGTATGGAAGTGTTGAAGTTATCCAGAGTCTTAGAAACAGTCAAAGGTATGCCTGATGCACAATTATGAGAGAAGAGGACGTCAAGGAACAGACCAGGCAGATTGGTTTCCAGTTGCTGCTGTGACCACAATCTATGCCACAAATATATCACCTCCAAAAGTTTCCTCTCACTCCCTTATTTTTTGCATGTGACAAGGACACAAAGTAAGATCTCGCTTAGCAAAATTTTAAGTATAAACCAGTATTGTTAACTACAAGCACGAGGGAAGACCGGAAGCAGGGATGAGAGAGCAAGGAAAGCGGAAGACACGGGGGCTTCTCGGGGTCACCCTGAGCTTTGCGTTTTAGTCTAAAACCACTCCCTTCCCCATCAGGGCATTCTAGTTCCTTCTTTCTTTCTCTCTCCCCAGCACCTCTTTTACAGCCGCATCTTTTGAAATCCTCCTTCATATACACTCTTAGCTCCAAAGACTCCAGCCAAAGGCGCATCAAGGTTTTGTGGAGCAGAAAGCTTATATAACGGGGGGTGGGGGGCTGGGGGGGGGTCCTTTAAGAAAGGGGGGAAAAAAATCTCAATTTTGCAAATTTTACACTCCCTGAAAGCTAAAGTATCATTAGCTTCAAGGTGAACCTTCCTCACACTCCAGCCTATGAATGTTAAAGGATCTGAATGTTCCTTTCCCGCAGCATCCTTTTCGGGAGAGGATGGAAAACGCCAAGGAGGGCGATCCGAGAAAGGAACCTGCACTGGAACAGAATAAAGGAGACGGTGGGGGAGGAAGAAGGTGAATATTCCGACCTCTCGCAGAGCTTAATTTCTGCCGAAAGCCGCCCCCACGAGGAGCTGCCCCTTTCTAGAGAAGCTTCTGCCCTCCGCTTCACCCGCTCACCCTAGCTCAGGCCCGCCGGTGCTCCGACGCTCGCTGTCCACTAGGTGGCCCCTCGTGGCCGCCAATCCCCGGCGACTTTCGGGAATAGCGCGGAGCCCACCCCGTCCCCACCCTCGCCCCCCGCACCCTGAGCCAGCGCAGCCCCCGGGCGGCCCCAGAGCGACAGGAACCCTCGCTCTCTTCCTGCGGCGCTGCTGATGCTTCCGTGGGCCCCTGGAGGAGAGAGGCCAGCGGCTCCAGCCATCTGGGTGGGTGGTAAACGGAAGCCGAGGGAGCGGGCACGGACGAAGAGCGGGAGAAACCAGGAGACGCGCTGCGCTGGGGCGCCGAGTGCGCAGGGGCCGGAGCGGCGGAGACCCAGCCCGCTCCGCGACCCGCGCACCCTGAGCGTGGCCCGGCCACCTCCCGGTTCCAGCTGCTCGTGGCTACAGCCCTCCGAGAGTAGGAACTTTTCCGGCCCTTATAGGCCTCTTAGCGTCGGGCCTCCCACCGACCCCGAGGCTTCCTGCTCCGGTTCCGGGCAGCCCACCCCGCGCCCCCGACCCCCGCCCTGCATGCCTTCCCCGCCACCCCGGGAGCGTGGAGGGTGCCATCCGCCTCCCAGTTACCCGCTGCGGATCCCGGTCTCCCCCCTGTACCCACCGAGAACTCGTGGAGCCTGGGGAAGAGACTGCACCTCATCTTTCCGAGGCCGGCGGGGAGAAGGCATCACCCCAACAACCAAGATGCAGAGG
Source organism: Balaenoptera musculus (assembly GCF_009873245.2). Taxonomy (NCBI): domain Eukaryota; kingdom Metazoa; phylum Chordata; class Mammalia; order Artiodactyla; family Balaenopteridae; genus Balaenoptera; species Balaenoptera musculus. The sequence goes on from NC_045787.1 coordinate 34,597,924, forward strand.
CGAAAGGAGGCAGCGGCACAGGCCGGCGCAGGAGCAGCCGCCGGGGCCCCACGCCCACCCCCTCTCCAGCGCGGAAGGCACGGTTACAGCAACACAGCCTTAGATTAAGGGTTGGACTCCTTGGTCGGTTCGCTAACGAAAGAATCATTATTGAATGTGCCTGAGTCCCTACAGGTGGTATCATTTAATCCTCACTAGGAAGAAATTTATTATCCACGTATATCAAGTAAGAAAACCTGCTAGGAGAGGTTAGATTATTTTAATGTACCCAAAGTCCTACAGCTGGTGAGAGGCAAAGTTGGAATTTGCAGGTCTATTTCCAGAAGTTATTTGTTATATTTAATGCATATTAATCCCTGTGGTAACCCTTTTTAGTATTACAAAAATAATATGTACTCATTGTGAAAAATATGGAAAATGAAAACAGACTAAAGAAAAAAGTAAATGACCTATAATTTCAACAGGTACTAACACCACTGTTGGTTGACATTTTCATATATTTGTCTCATATATATGAATGTTTGAGGAAATGCATGTAATACATACATATTTAAAAATTAAGCTCATTCTCTATATTTTGTAACATTAGCACTTAACATTAAAGGGTCAGTTTTGATATTTTTCTAGGAATTTTTTATTTCAAATCTACTGACAGTAAATTTATTTCAAATTTAAAAACAGTTGAGACAGACACAAATTCAGTATTCTTTAAAATGTTGGTAAGAATAGTCAATGAAAACTGCTCAGTAAGCTAAAGGATTAAAAGAAGCAAGTAAATATGGTAAATTGGCTTCCAGCAAGCTATTTAGCAGATTCATTGTTTAATGATTTGCCTTTCATTATGCAGATTGAGCTAGAGGAAAAGAATAAGTAGAAGATGGATAGTTTTAAATGAGTGTTTTTCAGCTATATAAAGGGGTACTGTAGACAAATCTCGGACAGTGTAACCCACATTTTGATTTTTAATTTTCTACTTTTGGTTTTCCCTATGAAAGCAACTCCAGGAATTGCAACTAGTAAGAATGATTCCATAATGGAATGGCCCAATTACCCCCTCAATTCCATCAATTCTGGCATTTTTAAATCAATGTCACCAAAGAGCAATGTCAACACCCACCATGACAGCCCACAAAAACAGTGGAGTAAGTCCAAGGAGAATTCAGGGCTGTGGCTGAAGGGGATCACCCAGCTTGGGGTAATAAGGCAGTGCCCACTGGCCCAGAAGATTCCTGGGCTAGGGCTAATGACGCCTGAGGCTCTGCCTCCTCAACTGCAGAATTCCAAGCCTGGTTTCTACAAGAAAAGCACAGCTGTGCTATAGCTTTGTCTCCAGGCCTAAAGAAGCAGTGTGTCTGGGCTAAGAGATAAAATGAAGTTTGTTCCAGGCCTCTTAAAGTGTCAGAAATCAAAAAAGGGCAGAATGGTGGGAAATTGGACCATCCTAGATGATATTTTTCAAAGTTGAATTGACTGTAGTATGGGTTGGAGGAGAAGCAGAGTTGGAAATAACTTCAGTAGAGGGCCTGGTAAAGAAAGGTCATTTGGGGGCAGTTATTCACAGCTTCTAATCATGCTACAAAGTCTGCTCCAGACTATTCATGGTGTCTACTTCTCATGGCATCTCTTCCAGGTGGCACTTGTCTGATTTTCTGCACGAAGTTCAGCTCACAGTACTACTTAACGCTGGGGCAAGAGTGGAATTCAAGTCTCCAAGCAGCCTTATTCTAGGAAGAGGGAGCAACCTGGTACTTAGGTTGGGCAGTGGGGAGAGGGTAAGACAAAGGCAGGTGGAAAAACACTAACCCCTCTCTCTCTAAGATGGACTTACATCTACCTATTTTCATTTTCTACTTTTGAACATCCCAATAAAAGGGCACAGATTTTTTTTTTTTTAAGTGCAAGTGAGCAAAATTACAAGATCCTGAGCTCTGGGATTCAAACTATCTGAGTGCAAGTATGGATCCCGGATCTTCCTCAACTTATGATGGGATTCCATTCTGAGAAACCCATTGCAAGTTGAAAATACTGTAAGTCAAAAATGCACTTAATACATCTCACCTACCAAACATCATAGCCTAGCCCAGCCTACTTTAAATGTGCTCAAAACACTTACATTGACCTACAGTTGAGCAAAATCATATAACACAAAGCCTATTTTATAATAAAGTGTTGAACAGCTGGTGCAATCTATTGAATGCTGTACTGAAAGTGAAAAACTATGGTTGTAAGTGCATTGGTTGTTCACCCGCGTGATCGCATGACTCGGAGCTGTGCTGCCACTGCCCAGCATCATGAGGGTATCGTGTGGCATATTGCTGTCCCAGGAAAAGATCAAAATTCGGAATCTGAAGTGTGATTTCTAAAGCATGTGTATCGCTTTTGCACCTTTATAAAGTCAAAAAATTGTGTCATACCATCGTAAGTCTGAACCTGCCTTAGGGCTTCCCTGGTGGCGCAGTGGTTGAGAATCTGCCTGCCAATGCAGGGGACACGGGTTCGAGCCCTGGTCTGGGAGGATCCCACATGCCGCGGAGCAGCTGGGCCCGTGAGCCACAACTGCTGAGCCTGCGCGTCTGGAGCCTGTGCTCCGCAACAAGAGAGGCCGCGATAGTGAGAGGCCCGCGCACCGCGATGAAGAGTGGCCCCCGCTCGCCGCAACTGGAGAAAGCCCTCGCACAGAACCGAAGACCCAACACAGCCAAAAAAAAAAAAAAAAAAAAATGAACCTGCCTCAGAGAGTTAACAGGTAAATTGCTTTCCAAAATGCCAGCTACAAAGAAAGTGCTCAATAAGTATCTCTTATTATTTCTTAAGATAGAAACTTAGCATCAATGAAGAATAAATGCCCCCCCAAAAAGAGTAGCTGTTAAAGAGTTTTAGTGTGTTCCCGCTGTGAAAGGATAATTTTGACTTTTTAAATCAAATATACCGTGAAATTACTTTATAATTATGTTGATAGTTAATTTCTAATCCTCTGCTTTCAGAAACATTGATGGAAACAAATATAGTTTTCCTCCATTTTGCGTATAGATTGATCACGCCTTTTTTCTAATGGACTAATTCTGTCCATTAAACATAGTCAAATTCAATTAACAGTCAGAGAGATTAACAGACATACAGTATCTACTTTATCCTGGGCGCCCAAAAATTGAGTGCAGCCTGATTCCCATCCTCCTTACACTCCCAGGCTAGTTGGAGAGCCAGACAAGAAACACCAGGACCCCATAGGGTTGACTTAAAGACCAAAAAGACCATACTGAATGCTCATGAAATCTTCTATAATGGCTCATATTTTATGATGTGTACTGAGGATGAAATAATAAAAGGTGTTTTTCAACCTAAGAATTTAGAAGAAGGAATCCAAGAAGGCACTTTAGACCCCCACAAAGTGGCAGCAATTAGAAGCTTAGGCAACAGGAGAGGGAGTGGCCCAAGATGGTGCAGTAGGAAGACCCTGAACTCACCTCCTCCCATGGACACACCAACATATCTACTTACAGAGCTGCTATCTATGAGAACAACCTGAAGGCTAATAGAAAAAACTTTTCCAACTAAAGATATAAAGAAGGAACCACAATGAGATGGATAGGAGGCGCAGAGACAAGGTATAGTCAGGACCCACACCTCTGGGTCAGCAACCCACAAATGAGAGGATAATTACAATCATAAAGTCCTTCCCCAAGGAGTGAGGGGACCAAGCCCCACATCAGGCTCCCCAGCCCAGAGGGTCTGCACTAACAAGTCCCCCAGAAGGTCTAGGTTTGAAAACCAGTGGGGCTTACATTCAGGAGAACCGGATGGCTAAAGAAAGAGATTCTGCTCTTAATGGGCGCACACAAAATCTCACAGGCTCCAAGTCCCCATGTAGAGGCAGTAATTTGAAAGGTGCCTGGGTCAGACCCAGTTGGTGATCTTGAAGAGCCTCCCGGAGAGCCAGGAGGCAACAGGGACTACCCCCGTGGATGGAGATGCTGGTGGCAACCATTCTGGGGAGCTCCACCAGTGCTGGCAAGCACCATTTGGAATCCTCCCTCTAGCCTATTAGCAATATAGTCTTTGACATCAGTCTTAGCAATATGTTTTTGGATCTACTCAGGCAAGGGAAATAAAAGCAAGATTAAACAAATGGAACTATATTAAACCAAAAAGCTTCTGCAAAGTGAAGGAAACTATCAACAAAATGAAAAGGCCACCTATGAATGGGAGAAGTTATTTGCAAATGATATATCTGACAAGGGGTTAATATCCAAAAATATACAAAGAACTCATACCACTCAACATCCAAAAAACAATCCAATTTAAAAATGGGCAGAGGGCCTGAATAGACTTTTTTCCAAAGATATATAAATGGCCAACAGACACATGAAAAAATGCTCTACATCACTAATCACCAAGGAAATGCAAATCAAAACCACAGTGAGATACCACTCACACCTGTCAGAATGGCAATCATCAAAAAGACAAGAAATAAGTGTTGACAAGGATGTGGAAAAAAAGGGAACCCTTGTGCACTGTTGGTGAGATTGTATATTAGTGCAACCACCGTAGAGAACAGTATGGAGGTTCCTCAAAAAAATTAAAAATAGTTACCATCTGATCCAGCAATTTCACTTCTGGGCATTTACCTGAAGAAAACAAAAGATATAACAAAAGATATAAGCAAAAAAACCCAAAAGATATAAGCAAACCAATGTTCATTGCAGTATGATTTAAAATAGCCAAGATATGGAAGCAACCTAAGTGTTCACTGATAAACAGATAAAGATGATGTGATATACATATATACATATGGAATATTACTCGGTGATTAAAAAATGAAATCTTGCCATTTTCAACAACACGGATGGATCCAGAGGGTGTTATGCTAAGTCAGAAAGAGAAGGACAAATACTGCATGATCTCACTTATATGTGGAATTTAAAAAGACAAAACATAAACAAAACAAAACCAGACTCAGCCTCATAGATACAGAGAACAAACAGGTGTTTTCCAGAGGGGAGATGAGGGAGCGAAATAGGTGAAGGGGATTGAGGTACAAACCTCCAGTTATAAAATAAATAAACCATGGGTATGTGATATAAGCATAAAGAATATGGTAAGTAATGTTGCAATAACTTTGTATGGGGTCAGATGGTTACTAGACTTATTGTGATGATCATTTCAAAATATATGCAAATGTCACATCACTATGTAGTACACCTGAAACTAACATAATATTATACATCAACTATATATCAATAAAAATAAAATACAAGTATCTTTAAACATGTAAGAAATCAGAGAAACCATTTGTTGCCAATTAAATTAGAAAAAAATTGTAAATACTACTATGCAGTGCTGCCCAAACCTGAGCTGAGGTAAGCATTATTACATACTACTGAGGTTATAAATTAATAGAACCTTTCTGGAGAACAATTTGGAAATATGTATCAAGAGCTCTAAAGAATGTTCACACCCAGTAATTTCAATAAATTGTAAGAAATAATTTGAAATGTGGAAAAATCATTGTACAAACATTTCTCAAAGTTTGCTGTGATTAAGAAACAATGACCTGGAGATTATCATACTAAGTGAAGTAAGTCAGACAGAGAAAGACAAATATCATATGATATTGCTTATATGTGGAATCAAAAAAAAAAAAGATACAAATGAACTTATTTACAAAACAGAAACAGACTCACAGACTTAGAGAACAAATTTATGGTTACCAGGGGAAAAGGGTGGCGGGGAGGGATAGATTGGGAGTTTGGGATTGACATGTACACACTGCTATACTTAAAATAGATAACCAGGACTTCCTTGGTGGTCCAGTGGTTAAGACTCCTCGCTTCAACTGCAGAGGATGCGGGTTCATTCCCTGGGAGGGGAAGTTCCACAGGCCGCATGATGTGGCCAAAAAAAAAAAAAAGATTAGATAACCAACAAGGACCTACTGTATAGCACGAGGAACTCTGCTCAATATTCTCTAATAACCTAAATGGGAAAAGAATTTGAAAAAGAATAGATACACGTATATGTATAACTGAATCACTTTGCTGTACACCTGAAACTAACACAACACTGTTAATCAACTATACTCCAATATAAAATAAAAATTCTTGAACTAAAAAAAGAAACAACCTATAAGTCCAGCATTAGGGAAAATGATTAAATAATTTTATAATCCATAAAATAATATATTATGCAGCCATTAAAATATTTGAAACAACAAAATACAATGTGTAACCCTGGATTGGATCCTGGATTAAATATATATATATAATACATATTATATATAGAGAGAGAAAATATATATATACACATATATATTTAGAGAGAGAGAGAGAGAGAATGAATTGGGGATTAAAAAAAGAAGCTTAGGCAATAGCAGCAGATTGTAGATACAAAGGAAATGGGAACAACAGGCTATTCACACAGCTGAGCTGAGGCTGGGGATGAGATATTTGTGATAAAACAGTTCTGCTGGGGCAGGAGGGGATCACAGAGACCCATGTACAGCAAAATGTAGTCTTGATGACCCAGCCATAGAGATCCTCTCTCCCGAGTAGGTGTGGATACCAAAGGACTGGGTGTATCCCAATGCTGGTATATCACTCATCTGAATTCAAGTCCAGGAAGAACCGGGGGGAGCGGGGGTCAGAAAGGGATGGCTATAAACAGAACAAGGTGGCATATCTATCAAATGGTTCAAGGAATACAGAAGAGGAGCATTAAGAGGAGGAGAAGATGATGAAGAAAGAAGCTAAAAGGGATCATTTATAAAAAAGGGAAGACAGGCTAGGCCTGGAAGGGAAACCATGCCTAGCCCCAACTCTAGCCAGTTTCTATTTGCCTAAAGACCATTTTCCTTTGGGGCAATGATTTTCAAACTTAGTGGCCATATAAATCACTTTAGGATCTTGTTTAAATGCAGACTGTGATCCAGTAGATCTGGGACCAAAGATTCTGCATTTCTAATGAGCTCCAGGTGATGGTAATGCTGTTTGTCCTCAACTTTGGCTGCACATTAGAACCACCTGTGCAGTTTTAAAGACGACACCAGTGCTCAGTCCTCACACTAACAATGATTGAATCTTGGAGCATGGTGCCCAGGCATCAATGTTTTTAAAAGCTCCCCAGATGATTCTAGCCCCAGCTAGAGCTGAGAAACACCACTCTAAGGAAATAGAGTGATTCCTGAGTCTCAGTACTTCCTGTAGAAATGTTCACCAACCTCCTTTCTCTTTCTTTACCATTTGTATCTATGCTAGTTCTCCCAGAAGCCCCTCCATCTCCCCCCAAGATTAACCTCTCTCCCTCTGTCCTCAAGCCATCAAGGTTGGAAACGGGCTGGGAGCCAAGACAGCTGCAGTGCCTTACTGCCTCCTCCACCCCAGGCCTCCCCAACTTCAATGGTTTTAATTAAGCCCCCACCACCTGTCAGGATGACCAGGGATGGGTGCCCAGCATCGACCTCAGCTCCCAATTTGCTCTTGCATCTCAGGTCACTCTCCCATCTGCTCCTTGATGGAGGATAATAAGTGCCACAGGTAAGTTCCCAATCACTTGAGCTCCAGTCCTAATAACCTGATCTTATTCCAGTTCTTCACCTAATTCCTAAGTTCCTTCCAGGATTTGATTTGATGCTCAAAGAGTGAGATAATGAATGAGCAACAAAGTGGTGTAGTATATACCAAGGATCTAGGGAACTTCATCTTCTGCTCCCAATGGAGCCACCAGAAAAAAACATTGAGAAAGCATCCTGGTCCCTTTCCAGTAAGTCCAGATGAATTACAAGGGATGGTGGTTGACAAAAGAGTAAGCTACCAAAGGCCGGAACCGGACTTCCCTCATGGTGCAGTGGTTCAGAATCCACCTGCCAGTGCAGGGGACACGGGTTCGAGCCTTGGTTTATAGGGCTTGGTTTTAAACATCGTTGCTTTTTAGTGTTATGATTATTATGACAAAAACACAATGTATTCAGGAAAAGAGTAAACACTGAATTTGCATAAAATTTCCAAGTACAACACTTTCTAAGTTTTGACAGATTTGACAGTTATCTAGTATCAGTAAAGTTATAACTCATTCTTGTTGGTAGAGGAAAAAAAACTTTTCATTGAAAAAAAACTGAATTCACTATGCAAGAATTCTATTTAAGCCACAAAGTGTATTACAAGACCATGGTTCTTGATGTTTCATAACATTACAGAATTAGCCATGGTGACATTCATGGTTCAGAATGTATCCATCCCTACCCTGGCAAGATCTGGGGGCTGGGGCCCAACCAAGCCTTGTTATTTACCAGGATTGATTGCCCTCAACATCATCTCTCCAGGAAGCTAACTTTTTAAAAGAACAAATAAGTCTACACTTGCACAAGCTTCCAAAGACTGGAGAAAGGGAACATTTCCCAACTCGTTTTGTAAGGCCAGAATAACTTTGATACAAAAAACTGAAAAGGATATTGCAAAAAAGGAAAACCACTAGCCAATTTCATTTATGAAAAATAATGCAAATATTTTAAACAAAATATCAGGAAATTGAAACCAGCCATATATACGTTGTATATATATACACACTGACATATATATACATACATATATATATGTAATATCAAGACCAAATTGGGTGTATCTTAGGAACAGATTGACCAATATAACTCAAATTGACCATATAACATGCATTAAAAGAATAAAAGAAAAAATCTCAACAGATACGGAAAACTCACGTGACAAAAATTCAATATCCATTCATGCTCATTTTTTTTTTTTATCCACTCATAAGGATCTTTCCATCTGCCTCTGGATTCAACCTCTAAGTCAATCTGTCCAACAAGAATCAAACGATTTTAATTTGTATGTAAAATATCACAGACTAGCAGTCCCACAGTAATTCTCAAAAACAAAAAGGTAACTGTCCTCACGTTTAGAGCCAGGGGAAGAGGAGAGGAAAGAGGAGAGAGATACTGTGGTACTTGTCGCCTGAGGTGTCCCCTTCTCTAGGAGCGGACTCTGGCTTCAGCTGGCTCGGAATCACGCGGGCAGTCCGGCCGCTGCTCAGCAGGAGGCAAACGACAGCTCTCAGGAGCCGTGGTTCTCGGCTGAGCAGCAAGGCGCCATCCGCGTCCCAGCCGGCGACCGAGGATCGGACGACCGCATCCTCCTCTGCGTCCCCGGGGCCTCTTACAAGGAGCTGGTTCCCAAACTCTCAGAACCCAGTCTTGTAGAGTGCTTCTCAGCTCTAATGTGAACACGAATCACCTGCCAGTGACTTTAAAACGAGCTGCGGATTCAGTACATCTCCCAGGTGATGCCCGCGCTCCTTCTGCTGAGCGCACTTTGAGCAGCAAGGCAGACTACAAATCCCAGCTTACATCCGGCCCAATAGGAGGACAAGGCGGGAAGCGGGGGGGAAAAGCCTTTTCTGTTTTCCATTAACCAATCAGGCCCTCCTGCTGGCTGTTGCAGCAGCACTGACTTACCTGTGCAAAGGAGAGAAGGAAAGGTCCGCCTCAGGAGGTATGAATGGACGTGTTTTGAGTGTGGCAGTTGGGCATGGGGAGGTGGATAATATCTAGGTATAAACAAAGTTCTGCACTGTGTCTGCTATGAATCGGTCACAAATACTCATCTTCCAGACTGTGGTCCAGAGACAGCAGTCAGACTGCAGTTTCAAATTTCTGAATGACTCTGAGGTTTTGATGATGTTGGAAAATAAAGAGTTATTTTAGGCAGTGAAAACCATTTTTAAATCTCATGCCTTTACATTTTAGGTTCAATGATCTCTAAAGTGATTAATAATAGATTTTATGAATTATCACTATCTCCTACCCCAGCCATGTTTTAAGTATTTTCTCTATTTTCTAAAACATTTTTTCACAAACCTCAAAATAACTATAAACAATGGGAGATCAAAAGAGTCTTTATCTTTTCACATCTATTGGTAGGAAACCAGAAGACTAGAATCCATTTATCCAAATGCTGTCAATTATGAATCAAAATTAAGTAGCTTTATTTCTGAGAGGGAATGCCTTTTCTCCTGTTCCACCCTCTGCCTTTATTTTTCCCCCTCTAGTTTTCTCACTCTAAATCAATAAGAAAGGTGGGAAGGAAGAGGAGGAAATTTCAGTTTTCCATCACAAATTATGTCCTTTACCAATAAGATGTAGTGAGAACTCCCTTATGGAATCCCGAAAGATGGGGGAAGGATTGTAGCCAAAGGAGAAGCCAGGCTGTCTCTCTCCATATATCTATCTATCTGTCTATCTATCTATCTATCTCTATATATATATATCATGTAGATAGAAGCTAAACATCTCTGACTATAATTTGTAGATTTTGGTTTGGGAAAATTTTTAATACTTTAAAAATTGTTTATAATTATGTAAAATAATTCTTAAAATTGAAACCAAAATGAATAAAAAAGATCCTAAATGTGTAACAAGTTGGCATCATAACCACACAAAGCAGAACTGTTTCAAGTGACTTTAAAAGACAGTGATGTTACAATTTCTCTCTAGTGGGATAGACCTAAGATTTGAAAAACTGCCCCCAAATTATAATGATTTGGGTTATCACATTATTGGTGTTGGAATTGTTAGAATAATTGACAAGGCTGTGTGTGCATTGTGTTTGTGTTGTCGGAAGTGATTGGATGATAGGAGGGGAGAGAACAGGGAGGAAACTTGTTTCATCTGGAGGAAGTGTCTCTGGTTCAAACTTCTTTCTGTGCTCCCATTCTTTTTTTTTTTAAGATGTACAACATAATGATTTAATATACTGTATATGTTGTGAAATGATTACCATAATCAAGTTAACACATCCTTCACCTCACAAAGTCGTGTGTGTGTGTTGAAAACAGTTTAGATCTACTCTCTTTATGTTCCCCATTACTCCCCTAGGTTTAAGCTTTTTCCTTTAATAGCTACTAGCCGCTTGCTCATTTTTAATGTGAATGTCTTTTGTTTCTTATCATTACCTAATAATGCTGCGCAGTTGGGTCACTAGTCTTATTTTAAGCAAACTTAAATTTGAAATGCAAGCTAATACTTGCAAATACATGTCAGGGCTTAACGTGAAAGGCAAACGATGAGCGCTAAGGACTTGCATTTTCCCATCTAACTGAGTTTTTTGTTCTCCTCCTTAACATCTAAACGAATAAATCAACGAAATTACTTACTTTAGGGCTGGGGGGTAAATTTTCATTGAAAAACATTCCCTCACAGTCTATAAAACCTGTACGGACAAATCTTGTTCGTTATTATTGACCAAATGCGGGTGATTTAAATTCCGAAAACTTTTAAAATACGTAGAAAATGAAGGGCCCCGAAAGGAAATGGCCCCGGCCCTTAAGCCCTCGGATCGCTGTGTACCCCAGGCTCACGACCTCGCTCAGCTCTGCACCCGACTTCCAGCCTGCTCCGAGCGTTCCCCACGAGGGGAAATCCCGCAGCGCCTGATGCGGTTCAGGCTGGAGCCCTGAGGCTGCAGAATTCTGCACCTGCCTCAGGCAGGAGAGGGGAAACGGGCCTCAGTTGTCTTTGTATGTGTAGCTCTTTTCATAAAACCTGGCAAAAGGCAGGATCTCAATTAAGGCTTGTTAAATTAAGGATTATGCAAAGTTTATAACACTGGAAAGTAAACTTTAGTCATGGAAGGTGCTAAGTGGAAGATGGCTATACTTGTTACAGTTTTACTGTGGGTCCCTATAAGAATGTAAAAATCTATCTAGGGATATTTTTTAAAGCCATTTGTTCTTCATTGGGATCATCCTTCTATCATAATAGTATTGATCAAATAATAATGATTATACCTTTACTAAGGTTATTAATTATATTGTGTCAGAAGCTATCACCTTACCTATATAATTTTATGAAATCATCAAAACTATTTTTTATGTATTTTTTTTTTAATTTTTTTTTTATTTTTATTTATTTATTTATGGCTGTGTTGGGTCTTCGTTTCTGTGCGAGGGCTTCCTCCAATTGTGGCAAGCGAGGGCCACTCTTCATCGCGGTGCGCGGGCCTCTCACTATCGCGGCCTCTCTTGTTGCAGAGCACAGGCTCCAGACGCGCAGGCTCAGTAATTGTGGCTCACGGGCCCAGTTGCTCCGCGGCATGTGGGATCTTCCCAGACCAGGGCTCGAACCCGTGTCCCCTGCATTGGCAGGCAGACTCTCAACCACTGCGCCACCAGGGAAGCCCTTTTTATGTATTTTTAAAAATTCTTTGGCCAAACCGCGCAGCCTGTGGGATCTTAGTTCCCCAAACCCACGCCCTCTGCGTTGGAAGCGTGGAGTCTTAACCACTGCACTACCAGAGAAGCCCTAAATAACTTATTTAATTCTTAATGGAAGGGCTTATAAGAAAGGAAAACTAAATTTTTAAGATGAAATATTGAGAATTTGGGGGTTTTGTTTTACATTTCCCTTTTTCTCATCTAAAAATCATGGACAGGGCCTTCCCTGGTGGCAGAGTGGTTGAAAATCCACCTGCCAGTGCAGGGGACACGGGTTCGAGCCCTGGTCCAGGAAGATCCCACATGCAGCACAGCAATTAAGCCTGTGCGCCACAACTACTGGGCCTGCGCTCTAGAGCCTGCGAGCCACAACTACTGAGCCTGTGCACCACAACTACTGCAGAGCGCGTGCCTAGAGCCAGTGCTCCACAACAAGAGAAACCACCGCAATGAGAAGCTTGCGCACTGCTACCAGGGGTAGCCCCCGCTCGCGGCAACCAGAGAAAAGCACACGCACAGCAACGAAGACCCAACACAGCCAAAAATAAAATTAATTAATTAAAAAAAAAAAAACTAACCACCCCATATTTTGGGGCCACTCGCCTTCAAAAATAAATAAATAAATAAATAAAATGAAAAATGTCAAACCAATATTCTCAAAATATCCTGAAAACAGGGGAAAAAAAACTTTGAATACTTGAATATTTTCTGAGGAAAATCTAGATTCATTCTATCAAGGTCATTAAAAGGTAAAGAGACTGCAACAAGCTTTAAAAAGTATAAAGTTGAATGTTTTGTCACTGTTGTTTCTTTTTCTGGTGTTTAGCAACAGAAATAGAATGCACTTAGTAGTTTAAGCAGAAAAGGATTTATTAGGAGATAAAGATAACTTAAAATCCAATAGAAAGGTGAACAGAGATTTTAGACTGAACATCGGAGAATAACTCTCAGAAGCACACTGCAAGCTGATGCACAAAGAGAGACTCTGCCAGAAATCAGAAAATACTGCATCTGTGGCCACCAACCCACAGCTGCTCTCTGAGCAGCCCCTGGCAAATGTTAGAATTTGGGGTCATTCCAAGTGTTTGTGTGGAATGTGCGCATCAAGTAATCCTCATGCACTATTGTTAGAGGGTAAATGCTGCATTCATTCTAAAGAACAACCTGGCAAAAGTCAGTAAAATTAGGTTTATGCATTTTCCATGGCACAATTCTGCTCATGGGTACATATCCTAGAGAAATTTTCTCACAGGTCCTATAAGGGACTATTATACATGGTGATGGTGACTAAGTGGCCATCTGGGCACCCACTGGGGATGACGGCAGATAGGTAAAGTGGCAGAGACACATCAGAGGCTAACATGCCAGACTTGGAAGCAGCAGATCAAATGTCCATGTAAAGATCTTGGATCTTTAAAGATCTTGAATTTGCAACTGAGTGGGAAATAATAAGTAAAATCACATGTATAACCTAATACTTTTTACATGAATTGAAAATATAAGCACACAAAGGAATAAATAACATATTACAAGACTGACACAAGAAGAGACTTTTTAAATAAAATATTCATGGGAAGAATTGCAGTGGAAGAAGGGAAAGCATATAAGGGGAATAAATAAGAATACACACAATTACATAAAAGAGGATAGGGACCAGCAAAAAACACTCTTGAAAATGTGACATCTCAACCCAGTGGCCCTTTAGATTTGAAATTCATAACAATTTTGAATGTTCCTTTGATTGAGGTAATCTAGTGTAGAGAAGAATAGAAAAATTACAATTCTAAGTAGTCATGAGAGTTTCCTTTTCCCAACCTAACATGATTCCTTTGCTAATTCCCCTGCCTGATACATATGCTTTAGGACCTAGGTTCTCAGTCCAGTGACAGCATGAACTAGCAGCTTTGTGATCTTGAATTACGATCTAACCTCATGGAATCTATTCTCTACAATCAGGCAATGCCTTTCTGATATGTGAAGAAAATTAGCGAGAGTAATTTGTCTAGGCTTGTCTGAAACATGGAGCGGCTTTCTATAGCCTATGGAAATTGTCAATAACTGGACACTTCTCCTCACCCCACTGCTCTACCTCTGCCTGCCAAAACCCACGGAATTTCAGTAGTGACTTCCAGAAGTGAGCTGATCCCTTCTGCTTTATTTTCCTCACTAAGAAAACGGAGTATAATTATGGAACCCACCGTATCAATGTTTAATGGCCACACTCCCTTAGGCAGACACCTAACACAATGTAAACTCAAAAATGTTAACTAGAATTTTATTCTAATTGCTCCCTTCTAGAAATTTTGGGGAGTAAGATTTTCACCAGCACTAGTTCTGTGGCTCTTGAAAGTTTATACTTTCTCCCTGTGAGTTATTTCCTCAACCCTTTGCTCCTCACCTCTTCACTTTCTAAGATACCACACCACCCTTTCCATCATTTCCTGTTGCGAGATTTTCTGGGCCGCCTTCACTGGAGCTGAGGCTGTAACTTACTCAGGCCTTTCCATGGAACATTGAAAAAGCATTGTCTGTGTCCATTTGTTGGACCACAGGCTGATATTCTTATTATTTCAGTCAATTCTGAGTCCTTCAGTTGGGGTTAGCCTGTGAAACATAAATTATACCACCTGAGAAATTGGGGTATGTTGCAGACGCTGCTGTGCCTTTACTTAAATACTTCAATTTTTTTGTTTGATCTTTATTTCTAAGAAGTGCACATAAAGAAGAGAAATTGTTGAAGATAAAAGATTGCCAGAAATTCTATCTTTACTTTTAACTCTACCATTTGTTTCTTTTTTCCAAGCTAATAACTAATCACTGGGAGAGAGGAGATGAAAAGTGAATGCATAGTCCCTGAATGTACTTAGAGAGGACAGTATTCTACAATCCTCCTGGCCAATAACACAGAGACTGCAGTACAATTTCTTAGCAGTAGTTCTAAAGTCCAATATAATCTACAATATAATCTTACAATCTACTCTTTGTAGATCACAGTTTGGCCCCCAAACTATGTGATATCAAAACAGATCTGATCTTAGGTGAATGTAGATTATGCTCTTTCTTTACTCCAATTAGCATGAATACTCATTCTTTCCACACCATGAGTATCAATGACATGCTACAGAATGCTACCCCACACCAGGATGGTCACAGCTATATTATCTCAAGATATGCACCTTCTAATCTGTCTAAAGTCCTCTATATTCTGAATCTTAAAGTACATCTACCCTAGTATTTCGTAAAAGATATTGAGGACTTGTATTTTTCCTAGTTACATATTAATATGAAATCATGATATACACATTATTATGTAACTAACTCTCTCCTCTTAATATCCTGGCCAATTTTTTAAATGACTACGTAATGAAATTCTCTCTTTCAACAACTACATATACCCTTTTTGGTGGGTGTAAAAATATTCTATTTCAAATTTCCTATATTAGACATTTCCTTGTTTTTACTTTTTGGCTCAAATAATCTCTATCCTATGGAGTATTTTTTTGGTGGAATACAGTGTTAGAAGTGAAATTTTTATGTTGTATAACGTTCTGTGCATAATAAACTTAACTTATATAATTTAATGTTCTTCAAAATACAGCAGCCATAATTTCCTACTTGAATTATATGTCTAGTGCCCTACTCTCAATAGTAGTGGTTATAACCAACTTAAAATATCTATGCTAGGCAAACTATGTATATCCCAGTTTTTTCCACTTCTTTGATTTTGGGGAATTTGAGCGTAGTTTTTTAATTTCTTCATAGGTGCTTTTGCAGCATTAATGGTATTATCTATCACCCTTGAGAATTCTGTTGCAACTACATTTTCTTCCTTTGGACTCAACTTTAAAGTGACTTCATAGCCAGCCTCTAAGATGACCAACAATGATCCCTGCCTCCTGGTATTCACAGCCTTGTGCAGTCCCCTCCCACATTGTTCCAGGGTTGGTCTGTGTGATCCATAGAATATGGTAGAAATGATAATGTCTCTCCTGAGGTTGGGTTACAAAAGATGCTACTGGTTCCATTTTGATCACTCTACCCTGCTATCTCCTCCCTCTTAGATCATCCCCCCTGGAGGCAGCCAGCTGCCACATCATGAATAGCTCTGTGGGGAGGCCCTTGTGTTAAGCAATTGAGACCTCTTGTCAAGAAGGAGCTTGGAAGGTGATCCTCCAGCCCAAGGCAAAGCTTCAGACTGCACCTTCATGAGGAACTCTGAGCAAGACCACCCAGCTAAGCTATTCCAGATTCCTGATTCTCAGAAACCGTGAGATAATAAATATTTTTGGTAAGCTGCTAAATTTTGGAGTCGTTTGTTACAAAGCAAGAGATAACTAATTGAATTAGTGGATTTTAAATGTAATTATGTGTCTCCATATATAATTTATATTGAGTGTATGAATGCATTTTAATGTATTTAATGGTACGCTGACACATGTCTCTTTCTGTTTAAGTTTTCACTAATGATTATAATTTTAAGATTAATCAATGTAGCTATATATATAAAACTTGTTTATTTCATCTAACTGCTGCAGAATGTTTTATAGAATGAATACACAGCATTTTACATACACATCTTGGATGCCTCCAACTCCCCTTTATCACAAAAAAATGCTGAGATAAACACCATTATGTGTGTACTTTAGGGACCTGTATGAGATGTTTTCTGGGATATAGATGCTGGAGGGGGTTTAGAGGGACAAAGAACAAAAGCCTACATAACTTCCACAAATACTGCCATATTGCTTTTCAGAATTAATATTAACACCAGGCCTCTTGAGAGGTCAGTTCACAGCAAATCCTCACCAGCTCTTTGAATAATCTACATTTCTAATTTTTGCCCTTTTGATGCTTTCATAGTTTTAATTAATATTTACCTTACATATAATGATTTTCAGACTCCATGTAAGGTTTAGACATTCTGTGTTGATCAAATATGGATTGCCTATTGCTACCTTCTTTCACATTTTTCCTCTGGGTTGCCTGCTTTATCATTTTGATTTGCAGAGCTGACATTGCTTGTACATAGATATTCAGTACTTCTGAATTTTTAGACTTTGATATTATGGTCTTCCAGTCTGTAATCTAATGAATAGAAATTTTTCTTGTTTCCATGTACTATCCTTCCTTACAACCATTTTTGGTAGTGTACTATGTCAATATTTTCAGGACATATAACAATTACATATTAGAGTACCCAGATACCTCTTCATTCCTGCCCTGCTATTATTGTCATATACTTTGCATCTTGTTGGTTGTTGATACTGAGCATCTGCAGACGAACGCCATTGCTGGATCTCAACTGTAGTGACTTCTTCTGTGTGTACCCACACCACAGACTAGCTGTGCCTCCCCTCTGCCTTGGATTTCAGCTTTGACTAGGTTCAAACAAACTCAGACTAGGTTCTGAGTTGGCCTCATCCTCCATCCACCAAGGCAGAGCTCTTCTGTTCTGAGTATCTTTGTCCGAATCGTCACCTCAGCTGCGAGTGTCCTAAATTGCCCTCACAAAACTTTCAACTAGCTAGAGTTTTCAGTCATCTGCCATCTTTACTGTCCTGTTGTTTGATTTTTTCTGTTCTGTTACTTATCATTTATTGTTTCTACTATGGTCTTTTCCCCCCTGAAGTTAACAATAAAAATCTGGCTTTCAAAAAACAAATACAGATCAATGAACAAGATAGAAATCCCAGAAATAAACCCAGGCACCTATGGTCAATCAATCTATGACAAAGGAGGCCAAAATATACAATGGGAAAAGACAGTCTCTTCAATAAATGGTGCTGGGAAAACTGGACAGCTATATGTAAAAGATGAAATTAGAACAATTCTCTAACACCATACACAAAAATAAACTCAAAATGGACTAAAGACCTAAATTTAAGACCAGATACTAATAAACTCTTAAAGGAAACATAGGCAGAACACTCTTTGACATAAATCGCAGCAATAATCTTTTTTGGATCCACCTCCTAGAGTAATGAAAATAAAACAAAAATAAACAAATGGGACCTAATTAAACTTAAAAGCTTTTGCACAGCAAAGGGAACCATAAACAAAACAAAAAGACAATTCACAGAATGGGAGAATATATTTGCAAACGAAGCGGCCGACAAGGGATTAATCTCCAAAACATAAAAACAGCTCATGCAGTTCAATATCAAAAACAAAACAAAGAAGCAACCCAATCAAAAAATGGACAGATCTAAATAGACATTTCTCCAAAGAAGACATACAGATGGCCAAAAAACACATGAAAAGATGCTCAATATCGCTAATTATTAGAGAAATGCAAATCAAAACTGCATTGAGTATCACCTCACATTGGTCAGAATGGCCATCATCAAAAAGTCTACAAACAGGGCTTCCCTGGTGGCGCAGTGGTTGAGAATCCGCCTGCCAATGCAGGGAAGACGGGTTCGAGGCCTGGTCTGGGAAGATCCCACATGCCGCAGAGCAACTAGGCCCGTGAGCCACAATTACTGAGCCTGCGCGTCTGGAGCCTGTGCCCCGCAACAAGAGAGGCCACGACAGTGATGAAAGGCCCGTGTACCGCGGATGAAGAGTGGTCCACGCTTGCCGCAACTGGAGAAAGCCCTCTCAACAGAGACAAAGACCCAACACAGCCCAAAAAATAAATAAATAAATAAATAAATATTACATTTAAAAAAAAAAGTCTACAAACAATAAATGCTGGAGAGGGTGTGGAGAAAAGGGAACCTTCCTACACTGTTGGTGGGAATGTAAATTGGTACAGCCACTATGGAGAACAGTATGGAGGTTCCTTAAAAAACTAAAAATAGAACTACCATATGACCCAGCAATCCCACTCCTGGGCATATGTAAAGAGAAAACCATACTTTGAAAATATACATGCACCCCTATGTTCATTGCAACACTGTTTACACTAGCCAAGACATGGAAGCAACCTAAATGTCCATCAACAGACGAATGGATAAGGAAGATGTATATATATATATATATATACAATGGAATACTACTCAACCATAAAAATGAATGAAATAATGCTATTTGCAACAACAAGGATGGACCTAGAGATTATCATACTAAGTGAAGTAAGTCAGAGAAAGACAGATATCATATGATATCACTTATATGTGAAATCTAAAAAAATGATACCAATGAACTTCTTTACAAAACAGAAACAGACTCACAGACTTCAAAAACAAACTTATGGTTACCAAAGGGGAAAGCCTGGAGGGGAGGGATAAATTAGGAGTTTGGGATTACCGTATGCACACTACTATACATAAAATTGATATTCAACAAGGACCTACTGTATAGGACAGGGAACAAAAAAAATCTGGCTTTGAAGGGAGGCATCACATTTAGAATGTTTCTTTCTGGTCATCAAATCAGCTATGGCAATGCTCATGGACTTGGCTGTATTCTTTTTTTTTAATTAATTTATTTATTTATTTATTTATTTTTGGCTGTGTTGGGTATTCGTTGCTGCGCGCGGGCTTTCTCTAGTTGTGGCGAGCGGGAGCTACTCTTCCATGTGGTGCTTGGGCTTCTCATTGTGGTGGCTTCTCTTGTTGCAGAGCACGGGCTCTAGGTGTGCAGGCTTCAGTAGTTGTGGCGCGCTGGCTCAGTAGTTGTGGCTCGCGGGCTCTAGAGTGCAGGCTCAGTAGTCGTGTCGCAGGGCTTAGTTGCTCCGCAGCATGTAGGGTCTTCCAGGACCAGGGCTCAAACCCGTGTCCCCTGCATCGGCAGACGGATTCTTAACCACTTCGCCACCAGGGAAGTCCCTTTGCTGTATTCTTGAATGGTCTCTTGACTGCCTTTTTGCTCTCTCATTAAGATGTAAGGACTGAAAACTGTAGCCAGGTTTTCATCTTTTTGTGTGTGGCTCCAATCACAGCACCCGGTACAGGGAAGAACATCAAAATGTGCTTCCCAAGTCTTAGGAATGACTATAACTTATCACAGTAAAATAAATTCCTAGTCAAGGAAATCTACAATGTATCTACTTATACTTCTCTCAACAGGTTGAAAAGGATGCATTACAGTGCAATACACCATAGATATGATATGTCTAGGAAAAAATCCATTTAGAAGGAAAAAACTCCCCTCAAAAGGCAGTGTTTAACATTTATTCTCATTAAGACTGGAATTGTATCCATGATGATATCGTTAATATGATAATGATAATAATTGGGCAAATAAATTTCTGCCAGGTAATCCTATTTACTTTTATTATTGAATACATTCATGAAAGCTGCCTTGTAATGCCTTCCATTTCAAAGATGACAAAAGGAGGCCTAGAGAGAGGAGAATCTGCTGAGAGTCACTCATTCAGAGGGGTGGAACTGCCCTTCCACCCAAGCAGTCGATTTCTGGGGCTTCTTGCCATGACACTGGTCTGAACACAGTCTTAATTCCTTTGAATTGAGCAATTTACCAGGAGAAGACAACATTAGGAGACTGAAAGTTCAAGTTTAGAATTGGGTCACCACGCTTGCCCTTCTTTCACTTGGAAAATCCGCCTTTGGCATTCTGCCCCCTTCTCCGCCACACGCTTCCCTCTCCCCGAAAGCATTCTTCTGCTTGGAGACCTGGGTTTCGGTTTCTGTTCCAAGAAAGCAATTTGGAGCTTTCTACACCCCAGTGTCCGCCCAAACATTTTCCCCCTCCAGTGTGCTAATACTTTTCCTTTTCAACCGTAATCTGTAGCTTGAAGAGATATGACCATGAATAATTTTATCCAAGATGACTGGTTTTTGTATTAATATTATCAGGTCTTCTGATGCAATTATTTTGTAAGATTAATGTCACCACCCAAACTCCTCCTATCTCGCCAGGAGGCCGGAAGAGCATAAAAACTCGCGGGCTGGGGGCTTCCGAATCCCAGACACTCGGTATCGCCTGGTGTGAGACCCACGCGATGGCGCAGCCCTTTCCCGGCTGTGAGCGCCGGGGCCCCAGACGCCGCCAGCCCCGAGCTCAGCCGACTCTGCGCCCTGGACGCTCCCTTTCTACCCCGCCCCGTGCGAGCTCTCCTGGGACGGCCCAGACTTCGACTGGGAAATGCTTTCCAGTCCCTGCGGCGGGCTTCTGCGCAAACGGACACTTTGCTGGAGGCCGAAGCCCTCGCGACGGGACGCAGAGCCACCTGCCCCGGACCAGACGCCCGCGACCCACCTGGACCCAGAGGCGCCCCAGGAGAGGCGGCCGCCGCCCCCGCAGCCTCCCTCGGCGGGTGGCACCGCTTCCCGGACGGACGAGCGGAGCCAGAGAACGCTGACGGCGGGGACCCTATGGAGCGTCGCCCGGCTCCTGCCTCCGGGAGCCGCCGCACGTCCCAAGGCTGGTGGCAGCGGATCCGACACGCAGTGGCCGGGAAGACCCAGGGCTGCCAGGAGCCCCGAGATTTGCGCTGAGTCCCTCATCTCCGCGGACAAATTATGTTACAGCATCGTCTCTGCCTTTGCTCCACAAGGATGGAAGCCCTTTGTCTTCAGAGTCCTTTCCTCTAATTTCCCTTTCGCTAGTCAGTAAAGATGACGAAAAACGATGTCACAGTCTGTTATTCCTCCCGTGAGTCCCTGGTTTGTCTATTTGGGAAGACGAGGCTCGCAGGCAGCGGTGGCCGCTGCCGGTTCCCAGGGGGGAACCTAGGTCACCCGGCTTTGCTGGGCGCCGGCGGATGCTGGGGTAGCCTGTGCACACGGAGCCGGGGATGGTGGAGCGTGGCCTCTCGTGTGACTCC
This sequence comes from Balaenoptera musculus, assembly GCF_009873245.2. Lineage (NCBI taxonomy): Eukaryota > Metazoa > Chordata > Mammalia > Artiodactyla > Balaenopteridae > Balaenoptera > Balaenoptera musculus. Next base: position 34,619,873 of record NC_045787.1, read on the forward strand.
CGGATACACGCTGGGCCTCCAAGAACAGCAGAGGGGCCGCCCGCAGCCCTGAGGACTCCACTCGCCCGGGAAGCGTCCCTCCTCCGTGGCCCTGGCCCTTTTTGGCCCTGAGTCCCTCTCAGGGCCCTCCAGGCATCTGCAGGCGGCTCTGGCGCCGCCTCCACCGCATTCCCCCCACCCCTCCCCGAACTTGCCCAGAAGTTCAGGCTTCCTCAGGCGCTAACCAAATCCCAGCAAGTGTCCCTTACCCCTCCGACCCTCCGCAGCCCCCTTGCCCAGTGCCTGCCAGCGACTGGCCGAGCTGACCTGCTGTGAGATTGCTGGCGTGGAAGCCAAGGGGATAACGACCCTGGACTAGCGGCTGGGGAGACCAGCCACCGTGCCTTGATAGGATGGGCTGAGCGCCCTCGGATTCGGGAGGGGCGTGATCGCTGCAGTCCCCACTCCAACCCAGTGACTTTGCTTAGGTGTGCCTCCCAAGCAGAGAGGCGTTTTCTAGTGAATGGAAACGACCAGGAATGGGCCTCTCTCCACAGGGACCTTCCTCCCCTCCCATCCCCTTTCTTTAACTCAATCAGCAAAACCACTCAGAAATTTCATAGCGCCTTGCAGAAAGATGCAGTTTTCTCCTTAATCTCGCGAGGCTCCGAGGCAATTTGCAAGGCAAATGAGTGTCTATGCCCACCTATCTGCGCAAGGGTTTCCGAAGTCCATTACGGGACAGACTCTATGAAAGGCACACTCAGAACGGGGCTCAATCACTCGCCCCTTTGCTTAGACCCGCTACGCGTCTGGCCTGGGAGGAGGCTGAAGCCATGGAGACGCACGCGTACTACACCTGGGAAGAGCTGTCCCGGAGGAGGGCGCATCCAGAGCCCCACGTGCCACCGGGCCTCAACCGAGAACAGGCCTGGGCCTGGGCTCTGGATAACTTCCCTGCGCTGAGCCGCCCCTCCTGCCGAAGCCCCCCGGTTCTGCGAGGACGCGCACTACTGTGCATGTGGGCTGCCGCGGCGCGCTTGCCCCGGACACGCAGACGGTCCCCAGGTGGAGAGCGGCCACAAACGCTGGCGAGACCCACAAGTCCAGGAGCCAACGGCTAATCCGGGGTGGAGCGGCAGTCCCGTCAAGAAGAGGCCGAAGCCACACACCGCAGGGCACAATCGGGCCTGAACAGCCAGGAGATGCCCGCAGCAGCGGAGGCCGACAGACACGCGGCCAGATGGCCTCCAGGAGCCCAGGACGATCCCCGTCCCCAATCCCGAAGCTGCGGAAACCCTGTGGAGGCTTGAAACCCTGCGGAACTCGGCAAGGAAAGGAGTCGCAGCCTTCTGTCCGGCCCACGGCGCCCCTTCAACCCATGCCCTGGCCTGGAGCCTGAGTCACCCCAGTGGAGGCCTCCTTCTGCCTGGCTGGGCTTCTCCCCTGGGCCCCACCTCGCTCTGGGATGAGCCTGGAGGACTCTGTGGGGCAGACCAGTCCTAATTTGTCCCTCCTTTCCTGGATTACTGACAGCTTTCTCAATTAGAAATCTCTCTTCAGGGAATCCATACTATCTTAAGGAGCTTTCTCTCGTACTCAGAGTCGTCATGCTTCTTATGTATTCCAATTGTGCACAGTGATTAAAGCCTGTTTCCTTATTTTCTGCCTGTGGAATTGACTTGGGTGTGTGTAGTCAGGACTGGAAGTGGTACAGGTGGGCCTCTCCTGAAAGGAGAGCTGGGACCCAGGTCAGGGCTCATTAACATCAACGAAATGCAAAGTGAAACCATGACATAACTGTGACTACCTTAGTGACCTATATTAAACTTTTTCATTTTATCCAATGTTGGTAAAGTAGTAACTCCACAACACAGCTTTTGGGAATGAATCTGAAAGGATCTTTGGAAAGGCAATACTGTATGCAGATACACATCAAGCATTTCAATATGTATACTCTTTGGCCCAGAATTACACTTCTTACAAGCAAGGAATTATACTTTAAAAAACAAATGTGCTTTTCAGTAAAGGATTGGAAAAAAATAAATTATGATATATCTGCAGGAAACCCTCTCCCATTTTAACAACTGCTCCCCACTTCCCCATCCATATGTCTGCAGGAGTAGGCAAGTTAAGGCTTAACCTTTCTGCTAACTGGGTGTTGGTTGATGGTCTAGGTCTTGGCATCTTACCCAAGCCAAGTCAGAAGTCCCTACCACGGAATGTGCAACTGGGACTTAGACTTTGATCTGAATATGTACTCCAGGTGCCAATTTCCCTCCCAATTTCTTGTTATCTTTCTCAAGTCTACGTGTAAAGGGATTTTCTCATGTCTCTTCCTGGATCATTCACACAGCCATTACATCACAGTCCTCACTGTGGTCCACTCCACTATTCCCAGCTCCTGTATAAGAAAACTTTGCATCATTGCTTCTCTCCCCCTGGATGCCAGGACACGGTCACCCTAATAGCACACTGCTTGCTGTCTGTGCACTGGTACCAAAAAAGGGTTACTCTGTTTCAGTATGCGTTTCCTCTACTGCCCATTCTTTAATCCCACCAAGTATCATCACACAAGGTTGAACAGCTGTATCGATTTTTACAGAAGGATGGAGGTAACTGAAGGAAATTACACATCAAGAGAGAGAAAATTAAACTAAATATTGATTTCTTTTTAAAGTTATCATTACTGAAAGTACCCTATGACTCACTATAGAAAATGAACCTCTTTAGAATGCATCCACTTACAGGGCACAATTACAGTTCAAAATAGAATCAGAATATCTACTGACCTCGCACACTAAAAAGTGCCAACCAGGTTTCCCAGACTCTCCAGATCATACTGCTCCCTTAAATCACGTGGGCCCACAGCTATCACCTACTTGTGTTACTAGGGCTGAAAGACATAACCGGTTCCTCCTTAAGGAGCCTACAGTTTGTTTCACTTCTTTCTCAAAAGCATAAAGATTATCAATAAACAGGCAGTCAATAGGCAAGGCATCCTCACCCCCAAACTGGAATCTTAACCCCCAAGAAAAGGAACCCACTTTTTGAACCATATACTTAGGATCTCTGGGAATATTTGCCTCACACTAAGACTGTCCCTGACTCTCTCACCAGAAGGCAATCCCTGCCTACAAATGTCCTTGTTAACTCTTCTCACAGATCTATCTATATTCTTTCATGACACCCTTTTCCCTAACAATAGACCAAAACTTATTTTTGGTATAGGTGGGAAAAGAAATGGACTTATTTTATTCTAATGTCCATCTATACATTATTTCACATCCACTTCAATGATTATTTGTGGAATCTATAAAATACTCTTTCTGCCTTCCCTTCTTGAAATCACCTCATTCCTGTCTTGAGAAAATAGCTACCTGGTAGATATCTTGCTATTTCACGTGCCCAGTATTGAAGGGTTAGTTTGCTTCATGCTGGCTTACAGGGTCAGTGGAACTTTCCCATTCTTGATGCTCAGAAAGGTCATCTATGAATGAAACTTTAAAAAACAGGTAGGACATAGTACTTGACATACCATTTTCTGCAAAAATTGAAAGGGAAAAAATAAAAAAGAATGGGAACTCTTACAGATTAAAAGAGATATTAAGACATCCCAACTACATGTAATAATGGGTAGACATTGTCTGAAATCAGGTGATCCCCACTTCATTGGTGACTGATATTGACCATCCACAGTCTGACCACATTGCTGGTTCTCACTGTAGTGGCTTCTTGCTATGCATCTATGACACAGGCTAGCTGTCCCTAACCTCTCTGGGAGAAATTACACACAGGTTCAAACAACTCTCTGGGAAGGTTCTACACCACCAGAGCTAAATAGCTCCATGTCTTTAAAGGAATAGTGTTGTTGTCCCTCCCTTAAACCTGGCCAGCAGAGCTTTCTGTCTTTATTAGATTCTCCCAAGTCAGCTGCAAAAATTCCATGTTGCTCCAATAAACCCCTTCAATTTACCACTGCCTGACTAGAGCTTCCAACCCTCTACTCCTTCTGTTGTCCATACTTTTCATCCACTTTCTTTATTTCCTTACTTCTCATTTTTTTTCACTTTGATTGTCTTCCTTCTTTTCTCTATTTCCTTTTCCCTCATATTTATCCTACCATTGTCTTTTTTCCTCACCTCATGCAAAAAGACTGGCTTTGGTGGGAGTCATCTCAAACATTAGCATTTTCTTTCCGGGCGGAGAATCAGCTACCATAGGGAACAAGATTTGGCTGTGTCTTCATGGTCTCTTGACTGTGACTTTGCTCTCCCCTTAAAATTCAGCTCTGCCAAAGCAGGAGCCAGTTCTACAGCTCTGTATGTGCAGAAACCATCACAGCACCTTGCTCATGGCAGGTTGTCAAAACATGCTTGTTAAAAACTCTTTGAATTAAACTAACTTTGTTACATTGAAGATGAATGACTGATAGAGGAAATCTGTGCTTGGATGCACTGACATGTTTGCCAACAGAAAGTCTGAAACATCTGAGGAAGGATGTAAAGGGATGAAATTTCACTATAGATCTGACACAGAAGGAAAAAGCAATCCACTCAGATTGAACACACACAAAAGGACAACATTTTGAGTTTGCTATTCATTGATGTTATGTTTAATATCCATGATCATATCACTAAGAATGACAATGAAAATAATAATAATTGTAAATGAATAACATGTTTTCTGCCAGAGATATCTAATTACTTGACTTTGTTATTCAATTTAATAATAAAAGCTACTTTGTAAAATGTTAAAGTTTAGCTATCATCCAGGTAAAAATATGAGGACAAGAGAGGTTAGGTAACTAGCTGAGTCATATAGAAATAATAGAACTTGTACCCAAACAGTCTGCATCTAGGTCCCTAGACCTGACCCCTCCCCTCCTACATGTTGGCTGAAATTCTGAAACTATTTTAACTTACAAATTGACAAACAGAAGACCAGGGTGGGAGTCTGACTTCTGTCACTGACCAGCAGCGTGATTTCATGCAAAGATGACCAACTTTTCATTCTGATCATCTGGGTAAAATCTGATGGTACTTTTCAAGCAGAAGGGCCCTGAGAATCAATGAACTTACAGTTACCTAAAAGTGTCACCACACAAGATACTTTTCATAAAGGAGTAACCTTCCAAAATAGCTTGTCTTGACAGAGCCCTGTACCTGTTGTTCCTTTAAAAACAAACAACACAAAAACGTTAATTCTCTCAATCTACAAAATCAACTTGAATAACTTTATCAAAGATGACTGGATTTTCCCTTAATCTCCTCAGGTCCTGCCTTCTGAACCAATTTGAAACCTGAGAAAAACGACACCACCCATCCTCATATCCTCTGGTTGGACAGCTAAAAAGTTGGACGGGAAAGTATAAATCCTCAAGGAAGGGATCCCTGAAAACTTCTCCTCCTCTCAGTGGCTGAAGCGATGGAGCCGAACTTTCCCCGCTGCGTGCGCGAAGCCTGGGATTCCGCAGAGGAGTCCCAGGAACCAGAGATGCTGCAAATCTTGAGCTTAGCAGACCCTGAGGAATGGCAGCTCCCTTTCTATCCTACGCTGGGCCAACTCTCTGGGGACGACGAGGACTTCGATGGGGACCAACTTTCTACCCCCTGCGGGCGTCTGCACCCACACTGCCCGAAACACGGACCCCGAGCGCAGAGCACCTGCAGGCGGGGCGCTGGGCCGCCCGCCCCGGACACGACGCCCTCGACCCGCCAGGAGCCACAATCGCCCTCAGGAGGTGGGGCCGCCGCCCGCCCGCAAAGCTTCCCTGGGAGGGTCTTGCGGCATCGGGGACCCAACATCTGGAACCCGAGACCTCTGACCGCGGGGACCCTTCCGGAGCATCGCCCTCCTCCTGGCCTGGAGAGACACCACCGGACGTCCCAAGGCTGGTGGCCGCGGACCTACACGCAGTGGCCGGGAAGACCCTGGGCTGCCTCTCCCGCCGCCTTTGGACCCAGGAGCCCTCATCTCCGCTGAGACCCGTCATTGGATGATCCCTTGCGACAGATGGTATTACAATAACACCTCTCCGTTTAGCAATCATGGAAGAATTCGTCTTCAGAGACATTTGTGAATTTTCCTTTCGCTTACTTAATAAATTATACCAAATTCCAACGCCTTTCTCTCTCTTACTTTGGCTTTTGGGGAAGGACCCGACGCAGGGGCGGGGTGGCCGGGGCCAGTTCTCACTGGGGACCCTCAGTCCCCTGACTTGCTGGGCGGGGGGAGACCGGTGGGGTCTCTTGGGCACACCGGGCGGCCAGGGGTCCAGCATAGGCGTTGCCAAACTGGGTCCCACGTGCTGGGCTCCGACACATCCAGCAAAGGGCGGCCAGCAGCCCTGAGAACTCCACTTCGCCCGATGAACGCTCCTGCGCCCTCGCCCTGGCCCTGGCCCTTCCAGTGCATCTGTGGGGCCGTCCAGTCACCTTCACGTTGCTCCACGGCCCCCAGCGCCTGTCGCCGCTCCCAACGCATCGAGAAGCATTGGCCTCCGGTAGCGCAGAGCTTCCGTCTCCCTCAGGCACTCTCCTGGGCGTGTCCCTTCTTCCTGACTCGCCCCAAAACCGACTTCCAGCTCCCACCTCAGAGCTGACCTGCAGCCAGAGCGCTGGGGCCCCGGACAAGAGAAAACTAGGGATTGTCTTTCGCGGTGGGGCGTTTCTGCAGCCAGATTCTGGAGCGGTTAGGCTCGCGTCACTTCCTAACTCCAACCAGGCGACTTTCCAAGGCGCCTGACTTCTCATTACCATTCGGAGTTGAACTAGAGTGTCCACCCAAACCGGGGTTTGAAATGGGGCCTGAGAGAACAATGGCAGGCAAAGTGTAAGTGCTTAATAAATGTTAATGCAATTATACTGAGAATTTCTCAACTGCTGTGATTTCTCTGGGGGCAAAATCCTTCGCTGGGATTAATCTCACAGGAGTCTGAATGTGGGGACTCCCGGCCTCGGGAGCGGTTTCCTCGAGTCCCTTCCCCTCATCGCTCTGGTTTCTGGCATCCCACCCAACCTCACCCTTTCTCTCCTTTCCCTGCCAGGATTCCATGGGCCACCTGTGCAGCCTGGATGCTGGGTCTCAACCAGTATGTAACCCTGGCCGGTCCCCAGGGAATGCAAAAAAATATTCTTTTCACCCATCTATTAGACCACAGGGTGATATTTTACTTTTTCAGATTCAAACAGAACTTTTCCATTGAGGCCTGAACATGGGAAATATACAGCTCATAACAAGAGGATGTGATGACATGGGTGTGTGTTGTAGACACTGCTATGTCTTTATTAATGTACTTTAATTTCCTACTTTGTCCTTTAATACTTTTTTTTTTTTTTTGTCCTTTAATTCTTAAAGAGTGTATGTGAGAAATGAAATCAGTGAGAACTGGAAATAAAGAAATAAATTATTTTAAAATTTCATCCTCACTTTTTCAGTAGTCATTTCAAATCTTCAGCTCTTAGGCAAATAAATGAAATAGGCCTTGAATTCATGGAAAGACACAGTTCTCTATAAATTCACTTGTCAGGAGTCACTAGCAGGATTTGGAGTACAGTCCTACAGTTCCTTTAGCGATTCTAAAATCCAAAATTGTATGGAATCTACCCTTTTGTGTGTAAATTTCTGTGCAAAACTCATTTGACAGCAAACTATGGCATAGATTGATGTGAGGCCATAGTGTTCTCTCTCCAAACTAACGTAAGTATTCATAGGAATGACTGATTACTGGAACTGTCCTAGACTATGCAAAGAGGTACACTCTACCAGGCAAGCTCTTATTATCACTTTATAACTTCTTGCATTTTAAATTACAGCATACATCTAGACCCTAGTATTTTCTTAAATATATTAGAATATCTTTAATATTAAATAGTGTATTTGCAATATGTAAAATTACAAATTTAGGTTGTTTTTGGTTATGCAAATGACAAGCAATGCTGAATGCTATATTAGTGCCCTTTGCTGGTGGAAAGCTGGAGTTATTGCAGTATATGACCATCTATTCCATTGTTAGAGAAAATTCTTTTCTGGCATAGATGGCTGCTGCCTTTACCTGTAAATATTTCTAGTAATGGGGTTTATGTGTTCCTTTTTTTTTTTTTCATTTTATTTTTCTTTCCTTTTTTTCCTTTTCCTTTTCTTTTATTTTTAACTGTCTTGAACCTGAATGGCACCAGCCACCCCTGCCTGGGCTCCTTGTCCTTCCACAACAGCCAAAGCAGGATCCCATGGGATAAAGAAGGATGTTGGAATTTTTGTAGAATTTATTAAGCAAGCAAAGGGAATTTTCACAAATGTCTATGATGGCAAAATTTCTTGCATGATTGCTAATTCATGTAATTCAATATTGGGAATGTGAAACAGCAAGGTATCTACCAGGTAGCTATTTTTTCAAGTCTAGAAATGGAATGATTTCAAGAGGGGAAGGTAGGCAGGGAAAACAAAAGCAAAAATAAACTAGTGGGACTACATCAAACTAAAAACTTCTGCACTGCGATAGAAACTATCATCAAAATGAGAAGGCAACTGGGACTTCCCTGGTGGTCCAGTGGTTAAGAATCTGCCTTCCAATGCAGGGGACTCGAGTTTGATCCCTGGTTGGGGAACTAAGACCCCACACGCTGCAGCACAACTAAGCCCCCTGCCCTGCAACTACTGAGCCCGCGCGCTCTGGAGCCTGCCTGCCACAACTAGAGAGAAGACCGCACACCACAATGAAGAGCCCGTGTGCCACAACTAAGACCCGATGCAGCCAAATAAATAAACAATGTTTTTAAACCATGAGAAGGCAACCTACTGAATGAGAGAAGATATTTGCAAATCACATATCCATCAAGGGGTTAATATTCAAAATATATAAAGAACGCATACAACTTGACAACAACAAAACCCCCAAACAACCTGATTTTTCAAATATGCAGAGGACCCAATAGACACATGAAAGATGATCAACATCACTAATTATTAGGGAAATGCAAAGCAAAACCACAATGAGATATCACTTCATACCTATTAGAATGGCTATTCTCAAAAAGACAAGAAATAACAGGTGTTGGTGAAGACGTGAAGAAAATTGTACCCTCATACACTGTTGGTGGGAATGTAAATTGGTGCAGCCACTTTGGAAAACAGTATGGAGATTCCTCAAGAAGTTAAGAATAGAACTACCACACAATTCAGCTATTCCACTTCTGGGCATTCATCTGAAGAATACAAGAACACTAATTTGAAAAGATAGATGCACCTCAATGTTCTCAGCAGTGTTATTTACAACAGTCGAGATATGGAAATGAACTCATAGACACAGAGAACAGATTGGTGGTTACCAGAGGGGAAGGGAGCTGGGGGTGGTTGAAATGGATGAAGAGGGTCAAGTGTACGGTGATGGATAGTAACTAAACTTTTGGGGATGATCACTTTGTAATGAACATAGATGTTGAATGATAATGTTGTACACCTGAAACTTATATACCAATTTTACCTCCATAAAAAAAGAAGGAAAGGCAGAAAGGATATTTTATAGATTTCACAAATGATCATTGAAATTGATGTGAAATAAATGTAGATGGATTTTTGAATAAAATAAGCTCCATTTCTTTATCCATTCTTCCCACCTAGAGAGACATATCCAAATTTATATAGCTAATGAGTGCCCACACAATCTATTCAATTTATTTTTTTCAGTAAAGAAAGATAAAAATGATGTACATTTCCTGTAAGATATGGAGAAAATAATGTGACTTCAAAAGAGTCCCCATCTAGTGACAAATCCAGAAAAATAAGCCTCCACACTGCACTGCAGTATCTAATCTAGAGAACTGATGAGGAAAAATATAAATTTCTCTATGGCAGGACAAGCTAAGTCCGAATTGAAACCCACATAACATGTCCCCATTTGGGATGGGGTTTTCCCAGTTTGCAATGTGCCTCTGCATAATACATTAACCAGACCTCCTCAAGGCAGGAGGATGCAATCAACCTTTGAGAAAAATGGTCCCTTTTTTCTGACACCAGCATTGTAATTTTTTTTTTTAAAGGAAAGCCCTTTAATTAATTTATTTATTTTATCTTTAGCTGTGTTGGGTCTTCGTTTCTGTGCGAGGGCTTTCTCTAGTTGCAGCAAGCGGGGGCCACTCTTCATGGTGGTGCGCGGGCCTCTCACTATCATGGCCTCTCTTGTTGCAGAGCACAGGCTCCAGACGCACAGGCTCAGTAGTTGTGGCTCACGGGCCTAGTTGCTCCGCGGCATGTGGGATCTTCCCAGACCAGGGCTCGAACCCGTGTCCCCTGCATTGGCAGGCAGATTCTCAACCACTGCGCAAACAGGGAAGCCCAGCATTGTAATTTTTTTTTTTTTTTTTTGTAATTTTTAAGTTTACTATTTCTTTCTCCTCCTGCACAGGGGGTCACACTGACCTAACAACTCACTCTATACGTGCACACCTGACCAAAACATCCCTGATGAACTTTATGTATAATGTTAACCTCTCAATGAGACATAATTATTTGTCTCAAAAATGTATAAAACTGCACATCTAGTGTCTGACAGGTGGAACAGTCCTCAGAACTTTTGACAGTCTGTCTCCTGGGTTATAATCCTCAGTTTGACTCAAATAAAATTCTCTTTTTTCTTCTTAGCTTTATTATTAATTGAATTTTCATCAACAGAACCAAGAGGTAAATACATTTACATTAGAAACCAGAATGGGAACACTCTTGAGACCAGAAATGTAAAGCACCTCCATAAGTGGACTCTAGGTGTCTAGATGATGCATGCTGAGAGCAGGAACAGCTAACTGGCAAGTGATTATTGGGGAATATCAGCAGTGACCCCCACAAGCTGACTGCAGCATTGCTTTGCCAAGTAGTAGAGATACATCTGCGTATCTCTTTCTGACTTACTTCACTCGGTATGACAGCCTCTAGGTCCATCCACCTCACTACAAATAACTCAATTTCATTTCTTTTTATGGCTGAGTAATATTCCATTGTATATATGTGCCACATCTTCTTTATCCATTCATCTGTCGATGGACACTTAGGTTGCTTCCATGTCCTGGCTATTGTAAATAGAGCTTAAATGGCGCTTTTTCTAATGCTACTAAGAATGCCAACACATTTGCCCCAAGTCTAGTAGGAAGCTCAAAGGCATGACGTTACATGATGGCTTAAAAGTGAAAATGAGGACTTTCCTTAAACCTAGCAAAGGTTGGTAGCTACGGTGGGGGTGTCCAGACTGCAGGGTTTGATTAAAAGGGATTACCTTGTACCATTTTTGTAGGATGACATTCGTTTTATGGATTTCAGAGGCATTTACAAGAAATGCCCTAAATTAAGTCTCGTTTATGTTCCTGAAATAGGAGAGATTTAGTTTTGCTTAGGGGGCTTAAATACTTTAGCTTGGGGGATTTTCAAGCATGGTCTATTTTATTTTAATTTATCATATTTTATTTAAAAATTTTTTAATTTTAATATTTTATGTGCAACTTTAGGAATTTTAATTTTTACTATTTTATTTCATTAAAATTTATTTTTTATTTTATACTGTTATTTTACTTTTCTTTTTTTTTTTTTTTTAATAAATTTATTTTATTTATTTATTTATTTTTGGCTGAGTTGGATCTTCGTTGCTGCCTGTGGGCTTTCTCCAGTTGCAGTGAGCGGGGGCTACTCTCCGTTGCGGTGCACGGGCTTCTCACTGCAGTGGCTTCTCTTGTTGCGGAGCATGGGCTCTAGGCGTGCAGGCTTCAGTAGTTGTGGTGCATGGGCTCAGTAGCTATGGCTCATGGGCTCCAGAGTGTAGGCTCATTAGTTGTGGTGCACAGGCTTAGTTGCTCTGCAGCATGTGGGATCTTCCCGAACCAGGGATCGAACCTGTGTCCCCGGCATTGGCAGGCGGAGTCTTAACCACGGTGCCACCAGGCAAGCCCCCATAAATTTATATAATCTTTTGGCTGCACAGGGTCTTTTTTTAAATAAATGTATTTATTTTGTTTATTTATTTTTCGCTGTGTTGGGTCCTCGTTGCTGCACGCGGGCTTCAGTAGTTGTGGCACAGGGACTCAGTAGTTGCGGCACGCAGGCTCTAGAGCACAGGCTCAGTAGCTGTGGCTCACGGGCTTAGTTGCTCCGCGGCATGTGGGATCTTCCCAGACCAGGACTCGAACCCATGTCCCCTGCATTGGCAGGCGGATTCTTAACCACTGGGCCACCAGGGAAGTCCTGCTTTACTTTTTAAATATTTAAAATCTTTACATTTTCTCTTGGTTTATTTGAAGAAAACAAAAACACTGAATCGAAAAGATATATGCACTCCTATGTTCACTGAAGCATTATTCACAATAGCCAAGATATGGAAGCAACCTGAGTGCCTATCAATAGTTGAATGGATAAAGAAGATTTGGTATAACTATACAATGGAATATTACTCAGAAACAAAAAATGAAATCTTGCCCTTTGGGACAACATGGATGGACCTAGAGGATATTGTGCTAAGTGAAATAAGTGAGACAGAGAAAGACAAATATTATATGATTTCACTTATATGTGGAATCTAAAAAAACAAAGAAACAAACATAACAAAACAGATCATCTGTATGTCTTCTTTGGAGAAATGTCTATTTAGATCTTCTGCCCTATTTTTTTTTTTTTTTTACGTGTAGACGTGAAGAATTTATTTAGACACAGAAGCAGTGAGTAGCAGTGGTTGCCTCTGGGGAGAACTGGGAGCTTAAAGTGGCAGGAGACTTCGTAATCCTTTTGTAATGTGCGCAATTTACTATTTTTACATGTGAATAATTTACCTATTATTTTGAAAGATTCCTTCAGCGCCTCCATGTGGCCTTCAGGGTGAAGTCCAAAAGCCCTCTTGGGTTCCTCAGACTGCTGCTGGCTTCCACCCCACCTCTCATCAGCTCTCCAGCCACCAACCCTCAGTGCTCGGTGTTCCAGCACATCAATCGGCTTCCATTTCTGCCCATTTTTTGATTGGGTTGTTTGTTTTTTTGTTATTGAACTTCATGAGCTATTTGTATATTTTGGAGATTAATCCCGTCGGTTGCTTCATTTGCAAATATTTTCTCCCATTCTGTGAGTTGTCTTTTCGTTTTGTTTATGGTTTCCTTTGCTGTGCAAAAGCTTTTAAGTTTAATTAGGTCCCATTAGTTTATTATTGCCTTTATTTTCATTACTCTAGGACAAGGGTCTCCAACCCCTGGGCCGCAGACAGGTACCGGTCTGTGGCCTATTAGGAACCAGGCCGTACAGCAGGAGGTGAGCAGCAGGCAAGCGAGCAAAGCTTCATCTGTATTTACACCCATTCCCCATCACTCGCATTACTGCCTGAGCTCTGCCTCTTGTCAGATCAGCGGAGGCATTAGATTCTTATAGGAGCGGAAACCCTACTGTGAACTGCACATGCAAGGGATCTAGGCTGTGCGCCCCTTATGAGAATCTAATGCCTGATGATCTCAGGTGGAGCTGAGGCGGTGATGCTAGCGCTGGGGAGCAGCTGCAAATACAAATTATCATCAGCACAGAGACCATAATAAATCAATTGCTTGCAGACTCATCAAAACCCTATCAGTGAGTGGCAAGTGACAATTAAGGTGAATCTGGTGGCAGGCTTTATAGTGGCAAGTGAGTTGATGTACTTCAATTGTACAGCTGCATCTGGTGGCAGGCTTCAAGTCAGAATCTGACACTTATTTTAGTCCGTGCATAGCCCACCTATTATTTTATTTACCACTGCCATCCATGCCTCTTTCCCACACTGCACACTTTTCTCAGTCACAGTTTCGGTAAGCCCACAAGCTAACCCTAGCCAAGATGAGTAAAAAACAAACGTTGCTGGAGAGCTTCTTTGAAAGGGGGGAAAGACCCAATGATGAGACAACAGAAGACTCTGACTGCCAACAAAAAGAAAGCTTTAACAGGAGGGCTGCTGATGTGTGTTGTGGACACTGATATGCCTTTATTCTAAAATACTTTCATTTTCTACTTTGGTCTTTGTTTCTTTTGGAAGAAAACCATATTTAAGGATTGTGCACTTGCACAAGCTCAAGGATACCTTGAGAATCTCCTTTATATTGATTCTATTTTGCTGGAAACCATGACTACTGCAGCTGGTAACCACTGAAGGACCAGATGAAGAAACCATCTACAGAACTAGCCAAAGCCTTAAATCATGTAAGACATAATGATGAACCATGCTGGGTGCATTTGACTTAACTTCTGTGAGAATCAAGGTGCTGGAATCTTCTCAAACATTTAAGGATAAGGACTTAGGTAAATTTCTTTCTGCTGAATCTATTCGTTGTTTGATATATAATTGGGATTCTAGTAAATATTTTAGAGTGTCTTTAATATTTAGATAGTGTGTTAGAGCATACATAATCACAATCATAGGCTCTTTCAATTATGAAGCTGAATAGCAATGCTGGATACTGTAGAAGTGCACTTTGCTCAGTGTAATCCTGGAGTCACTGCAATATTTGATCATCCATTTGACTGTTACAGGAGATTATTTTCTGGAATACATCAAGGTTGCCATCACCTACAATTCAACCTCTAGCAGTGAGCCCTCTGTGATAGACTTTTATATGCTTGAGCTTGTGCAAGTGCACAAGTCTGTTAACCAAGAATTCCAAGAACACAGGGGATATATGTATATGTATAGCTGATTCACTTTGTTATAAAGCAGAAACTAACACACCATTGTAAAGCAATGATACTCCAATAAAGATGTTAAAAAAAAAACTTGCATTTGCGCTTTGTTAGGACTGCAGCAGGGGATGCATAGATTCAAGAAAGCACTTGAATTGTGTTCTGATGAACTACAAAATGGGGGAAGCTTAAAAATGGAGCAAGGTTACAGGAATTATTTTTTGATAATTAGGATTGGCCTTGGCAAGAAGTAAGACCGCTTGTTAAGCAGGGTTTGGTTGGTGTTGGAAATCATTACACAGTTGTGAAGGGGAGGAACTTTGAACCTACAAGGTTGGGCTAGCAGCTGCTAGCAGGTATTGTTTTGAAAAGGACTGGTGGTGTCCTTGAATTTGATACAGTTCAGAAAGTTCAGGTTCTCAGTGATGCAGAAACGTGCCTGAAACCATATCCACAATGGCCACTTGGCTCCATTTTGGAGGCCTGAACCATAGTTACTTCATTTTTATTTTCTAAACAATCGTAAGTATGTCATCAAGTCCATAAATATAGTATTCTTCCAAAAGAATTAAATTACATGGTTCTATCCAGAGGAGCAGAGGTATCCTCACTTATTCCAATCATCTTCTATGACATAAAGTATTAGGATTTAAATATTTACTCCATAGATGTCACGTATTAATATTGCATTTTTCATTTGAAACTCAAGATCACATAGCTAGCAACTACGGAGGGCTTTGAATAAAACCCAGATACATAAGCAAAGACATAGTGGTGGATGAGAATGCAAGAATATTTGAGAGGAGGGTTCATAAAACAGTAATTGTATAATGTAACTAGTGGATTTTGTCCCAACATTTATATCAATTAAAAGTTGAATGTAGTTAAAAATTTTGTTCGCTTTATTTATAACTAAATTGGCCATTCTTCTCACTTTCACCTACAGTTTTTTGGGAATAGGGTAAAATGAAGTCTATTTAAACATAATCCAAAAAAATTAGCTATAAAATATCTGTTGAAAGCATAATGCAATAAAATAGCACGAGCTTCTTTAAAAATAGAGTAAAATGATGTTCAAACTCACCAAAATTTGAAAACAAAATATTAAACAAACATATAAATTCAAAACATACCTTATTACACCAATGATCATGACATTGTAGGGCAATATACACTTTCTGTAATGCAGTGACAGTACATTTGGTACAGTAATTTAAAGGGGAATATAAAGATATGAATTAAATTCACAACGAACATATTCTTGAAACATAATGTTAACTTTTGGTCACTGTAGTACACACACAAACAAAATTCCCACAAGTTGAGGATGATCAAAGCCAAAACATGGATGTTGGGAAATCTGTAATAATATTAGAAATTTAAAAAATTGAATCCGAAATGGAATATATGCACTTGACAAATGCAATGTTATTATGTAGATACAAGATATTAAGTAAAAAAGAGCTAGTTACATAATGGTATGTATGTCATAATTCCATTTCTGTTTTTCATTTCTATATAACTAGAAAAATTACAGGTCTACAAAATCGTCTCAGAAATTATTTTGGTTAGAATTCAGAATGTGTAAATCATGAAGTGATGATATGTGCTTGCCCTGCAAGACAGTAACCCTGCCTGTGGGGTCAGGACATTATCCAGTAATCACCCACTCCTATTAATATTCATGTTAACTGGATATAGAGTACACTTTAACCTCTTCTTAGGTTAAACTCAAAGGGGTATGTCTGCAGAAAATTTTGGATTTTAGAATTGCTCAAAATAACTGTAGAATTGTACTCCAAATACTACCAGTAATAACGGCAAATAAGTTAATACAGATAAGTCACTCTCGCCTTGATTCAAGGGATGTTTCATTTATTCTCCCCAAATTAAGTATTTTGAAATACTAACTGGAAATGTTGAGGATTAAACGAAAAATTTATTAAATTCAAGAAGGTCATTTATTTCCTATGCTTTCTGATTTCCTTCCTCATGTATACAAAGGACAGGTAGAAACCCAAAGTATTCAAATAAAGGCTTATCAGTGTCTACAACACACATCAGCAGCCCTCCTGTTAAAGCTATACGTTCCACAAGCTAGCCCTTACTGGAAAATTTCTTTCTGAGTCTGAAAAAGTGAACTATCACCCCGTGGTCCAACAGATTATAAAAATAATATGTTTGCAATTCCCAGTGTACAGGCCAGGGTTTCTGCAACAGCTGAGTCACAGCACCCACGTCTACAGCGGTGGCACATGGAATCCTGGCAGCGAAACGAGGGGGAGGGTGCGGTTGGGTTGCAGTGCCAGAAACTAGAAAAGCGAGGTGAGAAGATTATAGGAGATAGCTCCCAGGGAAGATAGTACGAATTTTCAGACATCGCCGAGTTCAATCCTCTTGAACTTCGTTGCCCCTGAGAAATCGCTGTAGGAGAACGATTATAAGGAGAACTGTAGTTAACATTAACCGAGCGTTTATACCGTGCTGGACAGGGTTCTAACTCAGTGCCCCATACCAGCCCTGGACGCGGCATATACTCTAGTTGAATTCCCCTTTTCTTCAGCGAGGTAAGGCGCCTGGCGCCTTGGAAAGTCCCCAAGAAACTCTGAGAAACTAGCGATCAGCGGCCGAGAAACCTCGGGGTTGGAGGAAGGAACGGTGCAGCCGCCTACAGGACACCCACTGGGTACAAATTCGCGTTGTGTCGGGAAAACGGCGGCCCGTTTCGCTCCTAGCGAAAACGCCAACGGAGCGCCAGGTGGGCGCGAATCACGGTGCCGCGACGCTGAACCGGCTGGCCACGAACGGAGCGGTGCTAGGACCGAGAAGGCGACGGCACAGAGGACCCTGGCCCACGCGAGGCAGAAGAGTTCCCTTTGGCGCCGTGAGGGTGGCGGCCAAAGTGAAAACGGCCGCTCCGCGCTGCTGGCGAAAAGTGCGGCTGAGAAAACGCGGACTGGGCGGCAGGAGCCGGGCCCCGCCCAGCACCCGCGGCGCGCGGAACGGGGCGCTGGCGCGGCCGAGACCCAGCGGCGCTCCTCCGCTCCCGGGCCCAGGCGGCCCAGGGAGCTGCCGCTGAGCGCAGACACACTCAGGAACTCGGTAGAAAACTACACGTAAATTAAAATACTACAAATGCATAAGAAATCCTAAAATGCAGATACAAGCGAAAACAAAACAACAGCAAAACACACCGGAAAAGAACTTTTACAAGCCAACCGTTCAGAGAAACTAGCCCTACAAAAAACAAACAGCAAAACACCGTTGAAAGGGGCAGTCCTAGGATTAGATGATCGCTGTCACTCTCGCTAAATCGGTGTTTGCCACGCTCCAAAGCGCATTCCCGGGCACACTCCGACGAGCATGCGAGTGAAATGGGCAGCATAGCTAATGCGGAACTCGCTATTTGAAACCGGCTCAAAGCAAGTGCGTTGCTGCCAGCCACACGCTGCGAGGGATGGGGAAGGCCGCGGGGCTGCGACCCTGAGAAAGCTCCGGCTGCACTCTAGTGGAAACTACTTCTGAGAAAACGCCGGCCCAGTGCACTTGCCGGGGCCGCGACTGACCAAACACTGACACAGAGCACCTAAGGGTGCCGGGACCCAGCAAGGCAGGCACAGCGCAGATAGCGGCGTTGTGGCCAAAGTCAAATGTCCGTTTTGGCGCTTTCGAGGGTGCTGCCACCTAGAAACTGCGGACACTGAGAACTGAGCCGTGCTCACACCGGGAAAGATGGGAGTTGCAGGTGATAAGATGAGGTGAATGAAGTGGGGTGAAATGAAATAAAATAGAGACTAGGTTTGAAAACCCCCCTAGCAAACAAAACCGAATAAGCCATGTAAACAAAACTAAATCGAGTTTATTTCAAAACATAAGGAAAATTTAACTCAAGCTATTTCTTGTAAATGCCTTTGAAAATCATTTAAAACCAAAAACAAAAAACCCTTGTCTTACTGAAACGGAATAAGATAATCACTTTAACCAATCCCCTGCCCTCTGGATACCCCCATTGTATTTAATAACCAATCATTGTAAAGGTCAAACAACTTCCTCTTGTTTATTTTATAAGCTTCCCGGAGATGTCAAGCCTTTGAGCTTCTTACGAGTTTTCAGTTTGAAATCTAAATTTTTGCGAACAGTTTGTTTCTTCCTCAATATCCAGTAAAACTCTGAGTCTTCTTTTAACAATTACTGTCGTTAAAAGTAGGATGGAAAGACGACCGCTTAAGAATCCGGGGGCTGGTGAGTAACTGGTGCTGGAACCCATTGTGCTCACTGATTTGTGACTGATCTGGGAACCCAGCTCTACTCCCTTTGTGTTGAGCTCTCCAATTCTGTTGAGGGACCTTTGTGGAAGCTTCTTGGTAAGTCACCCTGCTCTGTTCAAAAGGGGGAAAACTCGTGATTCCATGGTTTTTGAACCGCTGTTGAAAAACGGGCAGAGTTAAGTTGCCTTAGGGAATCTAAAGGCAAAGATGGGTTCTACTTGGTCCAAAACGGGAAATACAATCTTGTGCCTTTTGGGAAAATGGGTGAACTATTGGATGATTAAATTTAAACATAAAACTCTCTCTCTCCCTTCCTGCACCCTTTTCAGCCTCCTCCTTCCCTCCCTAATGTGCATCTGTATCACACATCAACCAGACCTCCTCAAAGACGGGAATGCCTGCTCCACAGCAAAGATTTTTTTTTTCTTTTTCTGACGCCAGCAATGCAACTTCTTAAAGATTATCATTCTTACACAACTCTATAGGGGGTCATAGTGACATACCACTTGCTTAGTATGTGTTTACCTGGACAATGTATTTTTGGTGAACTTTATGTAAAATGTCAGCATGTCATTTTGTTGTAGGATCCTTTGTCTCGAAAATGTTTATGACTGTGCCTTCTACTAACAGGAGAAACAGTTCTCAGAGCTTCTCAACGTCTGTCTCCTGCGTTATAATCCCCAGTTGGACTTGAATCAAAATTCTCTTTTGCTTCTTATCTTGATTCTTAATTGAATTTCCGTCAACATTTGCTTGGCATAGTTGGCAGGATATCAGAGACACCCACCAGTGGAAACCTGGAGTCTACCCCGAACCGGTGCTTGGTACCAGCCCCGACCCTTTGAGCCCCACAGGCTTCTCGGTATTCCTCAGGTGCTTTGGTGAGTTCTCCTGATGTCTGGACAAAATTGCTTTAAATGACATCCTAAATTTTACTCAAGCTATTTTTCTTGGGACTTGGAGTCCCAGGGAGGTACTGACGTTTCCTAGGCAAGGACCTAGGGGGAATTTTAGAGTGAACTGGCTTGGCTGGCTTTTTAAGTTTTTGGCTAAGTTGGAAAGATAGTGTATATGTGGTGTATATGTGTATATGGTGTATATGTTGTATGTATGTTTGCTAGTGAAACGAGAGACTTAGCCTGCAGCTCAAAAGAAAAGAGACCCTTGCTCCTTCCGGCCACAAGGCATTCTCAGGCAACTGAGAACCTAGCGGAAGTGTCTGAGGGTCAAGCCTCATGACTAGCGGTGGTCCCACAGGGGATCCCACTACAACCATTAAATAAATTCTGCTCATGGGGATGCACAGTAATTATGGCTGATCACCCAGTGCTCCAAGCACTCACGGCAGTTTTAGACTGGCAGAGGGAGAAACCGAGCCACATAGAAGAGTGGAACCAACCCCAGGGTAACTCCTTGGGGAGCTAGACTCAGAAGCAGCACACATGGGATTCATCACACTGCCCTGAGAAATTTGTTCAGATCATATCTAAATTAGACTACCAAATTAGTAATGGGAAAACATGCTTCAAAGGCTCTACAGCTCCCTGATGGACAGCCAGCCACTGGAACGCCAGCTGGCTTCATGTACAATTGGAACGAAGCCAACACTTGCAAGTATTATCTTAACTCTTAAATGGCCAGGATAGAGCTCTTTTGACATTCCAAAACTGTTTTTTTCATAAGCAGAGAAAGCGAGCTTGATAAAACATGTTTCCAAAATTCTGACTCAGAGAATAAAAGTATTCCTAGGGGAAAGCTTGGATTTATAATACTTATCATGCCCTTGAAATTTAAACACAGTGCTCATCGCCTGAGACTACAGCTTTGGATAAATTAGAACTTAAAACTGAGAGAATAAAAGGGAAAAGAAACCTTTTTAAACTCAAGCAGGAAAACTATGAGAGCTCTGTGTCTTTCTGGATATTCATATGTCTGTGTGTATGTTATAAATATAGTATGTGTCTACCTTCGGATGGTGTTATCAAAATTAATTTGTTAAAAGAGCTCTGTTGACTTAAAAATAAGCACACAAATCAAATATTTCTAAATATAACATAAACTAGCCCAAAATTTTTAAAGAATCACATGATCTAGGATTAATTTTTAATGAATAAAAATAAGATTAAGTTAATGGTTTAATTGACACAGACATGTCCTTAGAGTCATCAACATTAAGTATAGTACTTTTATTGTACTATACAATATACTATACTAAACCTAGGTTTACTGAAAATCAGTAAGCTCATGTTATCTCTGTTATAAAATTGGTCAACAATAAAATTAACTTGGTATGATATTTTCATAAGTAATGAAATAGAGATAAATAAGATAAAAGTTTTTGGGTGCGCTCTTTAGAAATAATGTTTTATATCTGCCTAAAAACAGTTTCTCCAGGTATTTGGTAACTTGAAGCTTTAGAGTTCTGCTAAATTAAGTTAAATGATGGAAATTCATTGAATGTCTAGATCTTTTTTTTTTTTGGCCTTGCTGCCCGGCTTGTGGGATCTTGGTTCCCCCACCAGGGATCCAACCCGGGTCCATGGCAGTGAAAGCCGGAGTCTTAACCACTGGACCGCCAGGGAATTCCCTCTAGATCATTTTTTAATAAGATAAAATACTGAACATTAATTGCTAAAGGAATTTATGTTTACCTACTTTTGACCTCTTATTACCGAGACACAGAATATGTTCCAGACTATTAATAAATATATTTTCTGTTTTATTGGAAGATTGTGTTATGAAGTGGAGTGTTTGTAGAAATTAATTTAAATCTAAAAAAAGGAACCCTGGGTAACCCAAAAGTGGCGGCGGGCGGCGGGCCTGAGGGGTGTTAGGGGCGGCGCGCTGGAGCCGGCGTGTCAGCCGCAGCCGTGGCCCGCGGCTTTCTGTGCTGCGCGCGGGCCCCGGCCGCCTGCGCCTCGCCTGGCCACCCGGGCCGCAGCTGACCCGCCCCGGCTCGAAGCGCCACGCCGGCCAGGCCAGCCCCGCCTCGCCCTTCCTGCGCCTCCCATTCCGCTCCTCCTGCCGCAGGGCCGACGGCCTGCAGCCGCCTTGCTTGGCCGCTCGAGGCTGCCCCGATGCCCGAACCAGGCGTCAGGAGGAACGGCTTCTCGCCGGGAGAGCTGTGCTGGCTCTTCTGCTGCCCGCCCTGCCCGAGCCGCATCGCCGCCAAGCTGGCCTTCCTGCGGCCCGAGCCCACCTACACGGTGCTGGCGCCCGAGCAGCGCGGCCCCCAGCCGGCGCAGCAGCCTAGCCAGCGCAGCAGCAGCCCGAGGAAGGCACGGGCCTCGGCGCTTGCAGGCAGCTAGCGCGCCGACTGGCCGTACTCGCGGCGCAAGCTGGACGCCGTCGAGGTCTTCTCGCGCACGGCCCGGGACAACCGGCTCGGCTGCATGTTCGTGCGCTGCGCGCCCTCCAGTGGCTACACGCAGCTCTTCTCCCACGGCAATGCAGTGGACCTGGGCCAGACGTGTAGTTCCTATTGATGCATCAGCTCCGCTCGCGCATCAACTGCAACATCTTCTACGACTACTCCGGCTACGGCGCGTCAGCTCGGGCAAGCCCTCTGAGAAGAACCTCTACGCTGATATCGACGCCGCGTGGCAGGCGCTGCGCACCTGGTATGGCGTAAGTCCTGAGAACATCATCCTGTATGGTCAGAGCATTGGGACCGTCCCCACTGTACACCTGGCCTCCAGGTATGAGTGTGCAGCCGTTAATTCTCCGTTCGCCTCTGATTTCTGGATTGCGTGTGGCTTTTCCCGATACCAGGAAAACATAGTGCTTTGATGCTTTCCCCAGCATTGACAAGATATCTAAAGTCACCTCTCCCGTGTTGGTCATTCACGGTACAAAGGACGAGGTCATCGATTTCTCCCATGGCCTGGCCATGTATGAACGCTGTTCCCGGGCCGTGGAGCCCCTCTGGGTCAAAGGGGCCGGGCATAATGACATAGAGCTTTATGCACAATACCTAGAAAGACTAAAACAGTTCATATCTCACGAACTTCCTAATTCCTGAAGATGACTTGATTTTATCTCATCTACAAGAGTCCTCTGTTTTGCACATCCTTTAACTGGATAGCTGTCATGGCGTGATAATCACGAGGAAATGCCCAGCTTTTCGGGCGTCCTAATCAGTCAAAGAGCTGAGGACATCTTGGTCTTTTGTATCTAGAGGTTCTACCACTTCACACATGTTAAACTGAACAGTTGTGATTTCCAGCTTCATTGCTTTGCAGAATGGGAATGAGAGCTGAGTGGGGGGACCGTTCTCTCGTGCTTTAAAAAAGATGCTCACACCCCTTTCTCTACCTAACCCATCACAGTAGGATTCATTTATGCACGACTCAAACTCTCTCCATCCACGTTCTCAGTATTTGATCTGCAGCTCTCTTTCAGCCACTGGATTCAGGGGTCCAGTCCATTTGTGAAACTGTGATAGTGTAACTGGAAACCATTGTGATGAAAATTCCTTCGTTAATTTTTGTTAACATGCCGATCTTTCCCCCAAACAAATCAGTTAAAGGGTAATTTACTGGAACTGTTGTGAACAGCTTCACCAACTGCAACCATATAAATATAATATTTATAACTATTCTAAATTATATTCTTAAGAATATTCTGGAATATTCTTAAACAAAAGGAAACTGGTTTTTTTTTTAATAAATTTATTTATTTCTTTTTGGCTGCGTTGGGTCTTCGTTGCTGCACACGGGCTTTCTCTAGTTGTGGCGATCAGGGGTACTCTTTGTTGCAGTGCGTGGGCTTCTCATTGTGGTGGCTTCTCTTGTTGCGGAGCACAGGCTCTAGGCGTGCAGGCTTCAGTAGTTGTGGCACACGGGCTCAGTAGTTGTGGCTCGTGGGCTCTAAAGTGCAAGCTCAGTAGTTGTGGCACATGGGCTTAGTTCAAGCGCAAGCTCAGTAGTTGTGGCACACGGGCTTAGTTGCTCCGCAGCATGTGGGATCTTCCCAGACCAGGGCTCAAACCCGTGTCCCCTGCATTGGCAGGCAGATTCTTAACCACTGTGCTGCCAGGGAAGCCCTGGGTTTTTTTTTTGTTGTTTTTTGTTTTTTGTTTTTTTTAATTTTCAAACTTTTCTAAACACCATTATTTATCACAGTCCTTAACTTTATTAGATCAATGACAGAACAGATATGCTCTTGAACTGAAAAGAAAGCTGCGTTTTATAGCTACTTTATTTATTTATTTATTTATTTTTGGCTGTGTTGGGTCTTCGGTTCGTGCGAGGGCTTTCCCCAGTTGCGGCAAGCGGGGGCCACTCTTCATCGCGGTGCGGGCGGGGACCGCTCTTCATCGCGGTGCGCGGGCCTTTCACTATCGCGGCCCCTCCCGTTGCGGGGCACAGGCTCCAGACGCGCAGGCTCAGTAGTTGTGGCTCACGGGCCCAGCCACTCCGTGGCATGTGGGATCTTCCCAGACCAGGGCTCGAACCCGTGTCCCCTGCATTAGCAGGCAGATTCTCAACCACTGCGCCACCAGGGAAGCTCCCTGGGGTTTTTTTTTAAGAGTAAATTTATTACTAGTCCACAGAGTTTTAATATTTCGTTCGTCTGGTTGGTCTAACAAAGAACCTAAACGACTGTCCTTCTGTAAAGTCCTCCTTGTAGGCTTTTTTAAAGTACTCTACATATTTGCAATTACATTGTGCATAGATTCTTTTTTTTTTTTTTTTTTTTTTATGGCTGTGTTGGGTCTTCGTTTCTGTGCGAGGGCTTTCTCTAGTTGTGGCAAGCGGGGGCCACTCTTCATCGTGGTGCGCGGGCCTCTCACTATCGCGGCCTCTCTTGTTGCGGAGCACAGGCTCCAGACGCACAGGCTCAATAATTGTGGCTCACGGGCCCAGTTGCTCCGTGGCATGTGGGATCTTCCCAGACCAGGGCTCGAACCCGTGTCCCCTGCATTGGCAGGCAGATTCTCAACCACTGCGCCACCAGGGAAGCCCTGTGCATAGATTCTTAATGGGTAGTTTTCTTTTGTCAGTCTACAACAACAAACTGCAAATTCCTTGTTTGTAATGTAAATGATTGCCTACATTTTGTTAATATGTTTTTATTCCTATGTTTTCTATTAAAAATTTAATAACACTTCCAAGACAAAAAATTACAAGTTTATGCTTTGAAAAATTTATGTAATTAAAATTTCACTAAACTAATCTTTCTAGTTTAGGAGTTACTTGGGTTTTCACACTGGAGTTGCTCCAGTAAGCATCAGAAGTGTAAGATGCTTAAAACTGCTACACTACTTGATTGGTTGGGGGTTTGGGTTTGAGGGTTCTTTGGTTTTATTTAAAAAAATTTATTCCAAATTTAAAAGCCTTAAATGTACTGTAAGCCTCAGATCGTTGTACAGGTGAATTGCGGTTGGTTGCCAGTTTGTGTACTGTTGCTTGGATGCAGCACAGCGGTTGGTCATGGAATAAAGGATGCATGGATCAGAAAAAAATTTTTTTAATAAAAGAAATTTTAAAAAATTTAAAAAGGAACCCTGAAAAAAGAGTTTTATGCATGGTCAGGACGGACTAAGAATAGACTGAATTTAATCAAGTGAATGAATTTTGATAGTAAAGTTGTACAAAACTAGAACTTGTTTTTTCACTCTGTTAAGAGAAAAAAGTTTTCTGGAAATATTGATCTCTTTTGATAAATAGCTTGTAAAGTTTCTTTACTAACTCTTAAGCAATCTGTTGTAACTTTCTGTACTTGCCTTTGAAATCTTTTATTGTCACTTTGGTTAAATGACTATTGTTTCACAGCAACTATGATCCTACTTAGCCAAATGTTTAAAACCTTTTGCTATCTTTGACAAACTTCCTCAAATCAAATTCTAAATGTCCTTTTGACCTCTAGTTAACTTTGGAATGTTTCGGAGGGTCCCTGAACACCTCAAAGAGAGATATTAAACTAATTAGCCTTACTTGGTTATGTTAAATTACATGGGAAATATTGTCAAATAAGTAATGATAAAACTTCTTAGAAGGTTCTAATGTTCTAGAAATTATATGAACTCCCTAAAATTTGAAATGTTGTGGTATGTTCTCAGTCATATTTCTAGTTATTATTTTAAAGTGTCGTATGTCACAGAAATAGCCAAATTTCCTTGACAACTGCATTGTAATCAGGTCTTTAACCGTGTTTTTTAAGTCTTTTGTCACTTATAGAGTTGTCTTACTCTGATGCTTTTACAAAAATGTTTGTAGATGACTTGCTTTTATGCTCTAAAACTAAATTTGATTCCATAGCAAAAGGACTTCCACCTTGTATGGGGGCTATTTCACTCTTATGTAAGACTACTGAAGAAATAGCAATGGGGGTGTTCTTTATTTATGTTCCACACTCAGTTGAGTCCTTCTAAACTCTCACCACACTCAGCACTTCTGTAAACCGACTAATTTCTTATGAAGTATTGTTGCTTTCTGTAATAACCTTAAGCCTGCAACTTTGCTTCCAGAACTACAGGAAGAAGACAATCAGGACTGCATTTTATTAACAGATTATCTTCTTGTTCCCAGGAATGACTGACAAGAAGCTCCTATTGATAAGGCTAATCTAATTTGATTTACAGATGGGTTCTACTTAAAGGATAAGCAGGGGCATTATAGAGTTGGATATGCAATAACATTCACAGTTAATATAAGTGAAAGCTCTTATTTACCAGAAAAAGTCAGCACAACAAGCTGAATTAATTGCCCTAACCTTAGCTTTTCAACTTGCTAAAGACCAGCTAGCAAATATTTATACTGACAGTTGCAATGCCTTCTGGAGTGGCACACAACTTTGGAATGCTATGGGAACAATGAGGTTTTTAACCTCTTAAGGACAACCTAAAAAACGAAAAACAGATTGCAATTATTAACTGCTATACAACTGCCAAAAAAACAGCAATTATTAAGACACCAGGACATTCCAAATCTGACACTACGGAAGCTAAAGGAAATCAGCTTGCTGATGCTGCAGCGGAACAGGCAGCTTTAAACACTCACGCCATAAAGCCTTGAAATTTTCTGTCCACTGCTCTCTGTTAACCCTGCTAATCCAGTAAAAGATGTCATCTATAAGCTCAAGAAATTGCTACTAAAGAAGACAAACAGATACGGTAACAAAAAGGTGGAATTTTGACCCCACCACACAAATATGGTTTGGACCTAATTTTTAAAAAAAGCTGTAAGCGTCTGTTGGAGCACGATTGTCTATCAGCCTTTGCCAAGCATTCTACTAGCATAACTCCTAAAAAGGAAAGAAAGAACTGGGCTATTAAGACTGAGGGACATGATGGATCCAGAGCAAGTAAGCAAAGACCCTGTTATTGGGGGAACAAATATTCGATCACCTAATGCTATCTAAAGATTAATGATCAAAAGGGGAAAATGAAAAAGGAAATTATATTTTAAGACAGGTAAAGAAAAGTTAAGCATAAAATTCTCTCTTCTGTCTTCATTTGAGCCTCCTCCCTCCCTAATGCATCTGCATCACATATTAACCAGACCTCCTCAAAGATGGGAATGCCTGCTCCACGGCAAAGATCAATTTGTTCCTTTCTTCCGATGCTAGCAATGTGACTTCTTAAAGATTAGCATTCTTTCCAACTCTGTAGGTGGTCATTGTGACTTACTGCTCGATTTGTTTGTGTTTACCTAGACTGTGTATATTTGGTAAACTTTATGTAAAACATCAGTATGTCACTTTGATGAAGGATCCTTGGTTTCAAAAATGTAAATGACTGTGTCTTTGCTAACAGTAAGACCAGTTATCAGAGCTTCAGACAGCCTGTCTCCCACATTATGATCCTCAGTTTGACTCAAATAAAATTGCCTTTTTTCTTCTTAACTTGATTGTTAACGGAATTTTCATCAACAATTGTAATTACTATGGCCACTTCGGGGAACTTTTACATGAGACCACTTTCAGGGTTCCCAGAAAAACAGAGAATCCCAGAAACTCTGGAGGCAATAGAATTCATTCTTTCATTTGTGTGCAAAAGCTACTAAAAGACAAAATGATTCCATAAATAGCTTCACTAAAAGAATCTTTATAATGGAAAAAAAAAACATTAGTAGAAAGCTTTGGCCATCTAAATGGGTAACATTAACTTAATCCATCTCCCAGCATCACAGTTTTGAATCAGATAATCTTTTTTTTTTTCAGCTAATCTTCTGAGTTTTGTATTATTGCACCTGACACATAGTTAAAAATTTAAAATAAAATCTACAACCTGTGTATGTCTATTTGTGTAAATCTGTTACTGTGTATCTAAAGGTTTATGTATATGTAAGTATGTATGTTATGTATGTGTGATATGTTTAAAGATCTCTAATTGGCAAAAGAAAAATAAGTAATTATATAAATTACATCATAAACTCTCAGAATTATAGAAACTAACCCAAAAGGTTTTTCAAGTTCATATGTCCTGGAATAATCTTTGGTAAATATAGGCTACTTTAAGTTTTTAGGTTTCAATAAAATGCCCATGTCTTCAGAATTGTAAAGATTACTATAAAGCAAACATAAAACTTTATTTACATGAGCTTACTGGTCAAATAAGCTCATGCTATCTCTATCTACCAAAATTTGTCAGCAAGAAAAGTAACCTAAGATGACAGTTAAATGTCTAATATCAAATCCAAACATATACATAATACACAGCAATGTAAGGAGCTATAAGTAACATAAATGTTTATACAAAGTTAAGTGATGGATGTTCTTGAATATCTAAATCATTTCCAAATAAGCTAATATACTGAAAATTAATTACTTAAAGGTGTACATAAAACAATACAAAATTTTAAAACTTCAGTACCTTCAATGAAGAATGGTAAATGAATGTACAATCCACCATCCTTCAAAATAACCAGAGCCAATCAAACCATTTAGGCCGCCTAAGCAATATTAAACCTACGTTATCTCATAAACATAAGCAACACTTGAATTTATGTTATTTCTTGAAAATGCCTCTGATAGGAATAAAAGAATGTCATCCTTCGGAAATGGAACAAGGTAATCACTAATAATCAAACCGTGCAGTCTGGACACCCCCAAAGTAATTACCAAAATTTCAAAGGTTAAAAAAAGGTCCTTATTTTCACCGTAATCACATCTAGGCAAACGCGTTCTGTGAGAGAAAACCCTCGGGCTCAGAACAACCGCGGAAAGTGCCAACGGTAACAGGGGTTCCGTGCCACCCCAAGGGATACGACTATGAGATAGGCGTGGGAGGGCGGGGCTGCGGCGGTGCCAGGACCCAGTTAGCTCCTGGCCGAATTTAGGGGTTCTGCAGCGGAGAGCTTCGCCACGCCCCGCACTCCGATGGAACTGGAGGGTGAGAAAGCGGCGGTTTCGGTGCAGCTTACCGCTTTTGCGAAGGAAACACCCGGGGCTGCTCAAGTAGCTGTGCTGTCGCCGAGAAAGAGTCAACCCGCCTGCGGCCCAGAAACACGACCGGGTTTGGCGCGCTCCTTCGGAAACACTTCCGGATGGACGGGGAAACCGCCCTCCCGGTGCACCAATCAGAGACTCGACCCAGAAAACAGCGTCCCCGGACGCTTAAAGTACCAGGAAGGAGCGAGCGCCCGCAGGAAGTGACTACCGCTGCTGCCAGCCGGCGAGCAATCTCCGGCTCCGCAAAACGGGCGGTACTGCCGCGGGCAAACGACCAGCTGGGCGAAATAGCGGATATATCAATATTTTTTTTCCCTGCGCTCGCTGTCCAACAAGCAAGCTGCAAGTGCTAAGCGACCAGAACTGCAACGAGAAACTCAAGGGGAAAGAGAAGCAAACATTGACAACGAACTCGGAAGTTAGGTCTTACTGCATTTTTATTCCATGTAAGAGGGCAGGTTTTGTAACCCAGAATCTTTTCACGGGGCAAGTGCCCAAAACTCCGGCTGCAATCTCGGGGTTCCTAGGCGCCGAAGATGGACCTGCAGCAGCCGCAGCTCAAGGTGCGCAGGGTGCGACCAAACCACTCCAAGCAGCCCGAGAGGAGCCGCTCGTGGCTCCACCAAGCGGGGACCGGAGGAGGGCGGCTCTCAGAAGGGGGCCCGCTGTCAGGAGTCTCGATGTCCTGCTGTCTGTCGCCGCCGGGTCTGGCCGGCCTGGCCAAGGGAAGCTGCTGGAGCAAGGGGCCGTCGAGTTCCTCGGCCGGGGCCCTCTCTCCTGCGGGGGTCAGCTGGGCTGGGCTTGGATCCAAGGTGCTCGGGGCTCTGGGACCGAGTCTTGTCTTGGCTCCCGTCTGAGCCTAATTCAGCTCCAGCAGAGAAGAGTGCTGCATACAAAGTAGCTGCATGTGATGGAGAAATGCCAGAATTTCCCATTTGGACTCAGAACTGAGAGACAGTGCTCACGGAGGCAGGGGTCCTGGAATTCTGTTCTTCTCTATTCGTAGCTGGGCATGGGAACCCCAGTGCTTCCCCCTCCCACTCAGACCATGCCTTCCAAACCCTGGTGCTACGGCCACCAGCCTGTCCAGAGATGAGGACCCCATGCTATAATGATAACTTCTGGGATGTATTTTCAAAATAATGCATCCATTCTATTGCTAAGGACTGCATAATTTTGGATTGTGCGGATGCATCATGTTTCTCAGTCCTTTACTGAAAAACACGTGTGTTTTTAAATATAATTTCTTGCTTATACAAGAAACGAAATTTCCAGTCAAAAGAGTATTGATGTTGAAATGTTTAATGCACGTTGCCATATTACGATTCTAAAGATCCTATCAAATTCATTCCTACCAGCGGTGTTTGGGAGTGACTAGTTCACCAACACTGGTTATAATGAAAAGTTTCACATATTAGCATATATTAGTCTAAATTATATCTCATTGTTTTAATTTACATTTTTAAAAAATTTAGTGAGCCCAGTCTTATCTCTCTTGTTTGAAAGAGGTTTTTCTATTTATGGAATTTAACCTTTTGTAAAAAATTAAAATTATTCCCCCACTTCTTGGTCTTTTAACTTTTATTAGGGTTTTTTTTTTTTAAGGGGAGAGAGAGCAAAGACTAACATTTGTGTTCATCTTTTTCTTTTTACGCTCTGAATTTACATTCAGTTTTCTTTGGACCACTGGGAACAGAAGCCCAGGGCAAGGACAGCAAGTGGTAAAATGCTAAAAGAATAAGAAAACCATATCATTAACTTTGAACTCCTGAGGTAGGAGATGTGCAAAGTACTTCACATCCTCAATGGGAAACTATGGCTCAGAGAGTTGCCTCATCTATCTTTACAAAGTTGCAAGAAAGTAAGATGTGAGGAAATAGAATAAAACATCCTTAAATGACTACAGTGTCGCCTGCCAAACACACAGTTGCCAAATTCCCCCTCCATTCACATTTTTTTTCCTTGACCCATAATGTTTTCAGAGTAAAAATGTTACAAAAGGGACTTTCCTGGTGGCGCAGTGGTTAAGAATCTGCCTGCCAATGCAGGGGACACGGGTTCGATCCCTGATCTGGGAAGGTCCCACATACCGCGGAGCAACTAAGCCCATGTGCCACAACTACTGAAGCCCATGGGCCTAGAGCCCGTGCTCCGCAACAAGAGAAGCCACCACAATGAGAAGCCTGAGCACCGCAACAAAGAGTAGCCCCCACTTGCCGCAACTAGAGAAAGCCCACGCGCAGCAATGAAGACCCAAAGCAGCCAAAAATAAAATAAATAAAATTTTTAAAATGTTACAGAATACTTAGAGGTTTTCCTTTTTTTTTCCCCCCCAAGTGGCCATTAGAAACATGATATTGAGCAACAGAGTAATCCTAATCTTTTGTTAAAGACACATTTTTCCCAAATGGTGCATACATTTACATTTATTACTTGTTTACAATAATGCATTAAACTGACAAATCTACCACTCAAAAAAAAATTATGAATTGACACAGTCTAATTTTCAACAGTTACCACATCAGAGACACATGATACTCGGTTCCTATTGTTCAATTTCTTTCATCACAGCCTGTGGATGAAAAATGTTGCCTACCCTATCAGCAAACAAAGGATGCTGCAGCCGTCAAGCCCTCAGGCACTACAGCCACCCCAGACGGTGAGTCCTGAGGGAATTCAAGATGGGAAAGAACAGGATACTGGCCTTAGATAGCTAAGGTGCATATCAAAGAAATGTTTTCAATGAGCCCAGACTCTTGCATCTTCCATACATAGAAAAGTGCTAAATTCACTAACTTGAAAAATCTGTTTTTTAAAAATTAACAGTAATCTTGTGATGTTCCGACTACCTGGTTTTCGTTGCAAAACTCATATATCCTCTCATATAGGCTCTCTCCTTACTTATATCCTCTCATATAGGCTCTCTCCTTACTTCTCTGGAGCAGTCCCTCAAAGCTATTTGAGAGGCTGCCTCTCCAGCTTGAAGTCCTCAGAAAGTCCACTGAATAAAACATAATTCTCAACTTTTATGTTGTGCATTTTTTTCAGTCTACAAGCTCCATTTACATGCTGTTTTTTTTCTTACCTTCTCCCTGTTCTATACTATTTCCTCTCAACCCTTCTCATTCATATTCTCAAACCTTCCTATACTCTGATCTTAAATTTAAAATTTTTTTCCTGGAATTTTCCTTTCTTTGTGCTAGCTTGTTCTTGTTCCTAGGATTCCAAAGTTTAGCAGCCTTCTGGTTTCTCTTTGTCTGCTGTTTCTATTCCACAAGCCTATTCTGTTGAGCCCTCCCATCCCGTGTGAGTAAAACCAGAGGCATTGTCCAATGAATGGTCTCAGCGGAAATCCCAGGGGTCCTAGGAGCTCAGACGGCGGAGGCAGAGGCTCCGCTTCCAGCAGCACTGGGACGGGTGATGGTGGCTCCTTGGGGGCAGGAGCTGAGCTATGAGACTTGGGAGGGTCCACACAACGAGAGATCTCAGGCTCCAGGGCTCAGCCCCCGGAGCCGGGAGACCCCGCCAGGAGAGGTTCTGAGATCCGTCATCAACGGGTCTCCACGGCGTCCGCCTCTCCTGGAGTCGCCTCTTATGGATCCTTACGGGTCGCGGGGGTCGGCCCCAGGCCGTCTCTGCGCCCCGCCACTGGATGCGCTGCGATCTGGGTCTGTGTCGCCGACAGTTGCAATGCACAAGCCCAGAGACCGGAAAACAATTCTCACTGGAGGTCCCAAGAGAGCTGGCTCACCGTGGGATAGGATCAGAAGCCGAAACTCCAATCCTCCTGGTTCCCACATCCCAGACCATCCTTTAGGCGTCCCCTCCACGGCCATTCCCCTGGGCAGGGGCCTGCGCTTCAGTCTCTACTCCAGCACTACTAGTATGGAGCTCTGTGTCAGCTGGTCTGAGAGCTACGTGCTGGAATAGAACTTCCCGGTGGTGAGCAGCGGGCCTGGGGCTGCGCAAAAGAGTCGCCAGCGCCGAAGACGCCCCCAGCCTAAAGATCGACAGATCCTGGACCCCGCCCGAGCCACCTCTCTTGGGATCACCTGGATTTAAACTGCAAACTGCTTTCCAGTCTCTGCGAGCCTCTGCGATAGGGTTCTGAAACCAGACCATCCCCAGGCGGGGCGCAGAGCCGCCAGCCCAGGACGGGATGCCCGCGACCCACCAGGAGCCAGAGGAGCCCCCGGGAGAGGTGGCCGCCGATGACGAGGAGCTCCGCAGCCACGGCCAGGCAGCCTCCTTCAGCAGGTGACGCTGCTTCCTAGGATGAACGAGTGGAGCCCTGGCACCCTGACGGCGGGGACCCCTCGGAGCATCGCCCTGCTCCTGCCCCGGGAGCCACCACCGCACGTCCCAGTGCTGGTGGCAGCGGATCCGACGAGCTGAGACCTGTAAGCTGCCTCCATCTTCGGCGCCTAGGAGCGTGAGATTTCCGCTGAAACCCTTCCCTGGGTGATCCTCCGCTACGGATATTGCAGCAACATCCCTCCGTTTGCTCACACGATGGGCGACGTTGTGTCTTCAAAAAATGTGTACCCATTTTTTCCGCTCTTTTAATAAAATTGTCCATAAATGCGAAATTCTTCTTTCTCAGGTCTATTCCTACTTTGACTGTTGGCGATGGAAGAGGTGCAGGGGTGGAGGTGGCTGGTGGCCTCGCTTTCCTGGGCGTGAGGAGGGTGGTGGAGTCCCCTGTGCACACGGAGGTGGCCAGGTGGCTGCTTGTCAAACTTGCAGACGTGCACTGGTCGTCTAGGAGATCCGGCAGACAGGATCTCTGAGAACGTCGCTGGGTCTGGGATCTACCCCAACTAAGTCTTCCTGTACCTCCTAGGGTCCTAGCCCTCCTCAAGGGCCTTTCTGAAATCTTCCAGGTGCTCTGGCATCTCTACCTCATTCCTCTGGCTTCTTAATGATTTGCATCAAATTAGTAGTCTGCAAATGAAAAGGGGTAGGGGACAGATCTCTGATCCTGACTTTTGCGAGGGTCATGCTAACATGGACTTCCAGAAGCTCTTTCCTCCTCTTGGTGTGTGGGCAGGTGCCCTTCCTAGCCCTAGGCTTGGTGTGTGTATGAGGTGGGTGTCCAGAGTGGCCAGTGGCAAAGGAGTTCCAATTGTTGGTCTCAAAGTCAGCCTTCAAATCTGGGACCAAGACGAATGTGGCTCTGGATTCTGGTTCAGCTAGAAACCTTCCTCTTGGATAATTTTCCTTCTGGGTCTAGCTAAGGAGCTGCTCTTCCATCTTCAGTTTCAATTCCTCTCCATTCCCTGCGCCCCTCATCTACCACCACTCCTGGCCCCTCCCCGTATTCAGACTCCTGATGCCCCAATCACTGGGCTAGTTTAGTGACCAGCAAAGGTCAGAGGAGCTCCTGGCTTTGTCCTGGGATCCTACATTAATTAAAGTAACACATACAAAAGAAACAAAACATCATTATTTAAATATTTTATTTATTTCTTGATAGAAATACATGTACAAAGGGAAAACTGTAAAAGTTCAAGATGAAATATTGTGAGGAATTTTTCTCCTTTTTCCTTTTTTCTCATTGAAAAATCATGATCATAACAAAACAAACATCCTCAAAATACCCTGAACGCAGAAAGTAAACTTCAAAAATATATATTTCATTCAGGGCACCTAGATTCATTTTTAAGAGGTTAATTAAAGAAAGAAGATTGTAATAAGTTAGTAAGGATGAAGATGAGTGTTCTGTCACTGTTTTATTTATTTTATGCTTTTTAGGAAACAAACAGAACCCTGGAATTGTTTACACATGTGATTTATTAGAGGAAGAAGATAACTGAAATTTGATGGAAGAGGAAGACGCAGACATCAGGCTGAACATTCCTTGGGAAAAGACTGAGAACCACACTGTAAACTGGCGCCTCAAGAGAGACACTGTCAGAAATCAAAAAAGAAAAACGTTGAATCAGAACACGCACCATAGCTGCTCTCTTCGGAACCGTGCAGCTCATGGCATGAGGTAGAATACTGGGTCGTACCAAATATGTGGGGAATGTATACGTAGAGTAATCTGTAATCCTCCTGCACTGTTGTCTGTCAAGGTTGCATTTGGTCCCGGTGAATTTAAGGTTCTTGTCTTGTCAAAAGATTTCGGAGATGAAGCAGGGAGGTTAAGAAAGTAACGTGAGATTTTATTTAAGCAAGAATACACTCTCAGAAGGAGAGCGGGCAGATGAGGAGCGGCTGCCCTGGGTTTCTTTGGCAAGCTGGTTATGAGGGGCTTACAAATGAAGGGGCGGAGTATTCACTGGGGAAGGAGGAGTTTGGGGGTCATATTCCCTGATTTTCATCCCAGCTCCGTCTTCCCGAGGGGAGGAGGGCTTTTTGTCTTTATTTAGCTTAGATCAGAAGTGTCATGGTGTCGGTGCATGATGGGTACTTTTTTTTAAATATAGTTTAATGTATTTTAATAGCAAACTTACAGGAACAGCACACAAGACAGACAACAATAAAAACATGTACTTGCATGTAGGACAACTCAGAAAAAGTACAGTGAATGGATGGAATCTATTGTATGATAAAAATGCTACAAACACCAT